>NC_132934.1:120242428-120547071 GCF_034638445.1 Ciconia boyciana | reverse complement strand
TACATGCAACTCGGTGAAATCAGTCTAAGGCCAGAAGAATAAACATATCTCCAAGCTTCATTAATCTCTCCCCTCCTACCCTTCTGTTTAGCTGTACCACATCTGCCACAAACCAGAGAATCCAGCCCAGAGTTTTCTCCATAGCAAATTCTTGCTTCCTGTCAGAAACTTGGGTCAGAAACTCTCTGCAGTGTCTATAGGGACCTCAGCCCCAAATTCTTAAGGTGCTACCAATTTTAACGAGAATTAAATTATTTTATGAACACTGAAACAGAAAATCATTAGTAAAAATCATTTACATACAATAGTGCAGCCTTTTTTAGCTGGAGAAAACAATGCCTATAGAAAGCAGACAGAATGAACAGAATAAGCCATTAAAAAACCTACAAAAGTAAAGGAAAGAACTGATCAAGGCTAATCTCAGCTTCAACTACAGAATACCAAAGTCACAATGCATTGGAAGTTAATGCACCACCACTGTGCAATAAAACTAAAGATGTTCAAGTGAGGGACTCTTTCCTACACATTGTGTTTGAGAGAGTTGTTGCAACACATTGTCAGAAAGGAGTGCTTCTGGAGAGCCTATGAAAGTAGAAATGACTTAGAGTAAAAAGGCTATTAGCAATCCAAAAGGCTAACTCTTAGCCGTCTGGCTATCAGTATGAGATCTGTAACTTTGATTACAAACTATGGAGCCAGGATAGTTACTGTTGGATTAATACAGACACATAATGAATTCCAAAATCCTACAATAATGTATTGTTTTTCTGGCTATTAGCCTGGATTTTAATTACTTTGTACTAATGAATACATTTGTACATGTCCATTTTTTATTGGCAGGTTTTGGAGGAGCTAGTTAATTGGTCGCTGTGGAGTGCCAGTGTTTCACTAAAACCTAACAAATAATTAATGCTTTCCCCACCTAGAGTCAACCAGCAGTCTCAGGGGTTTTTAGGTATAAATTAAAATGAAAGATGGGATATTCAAAATACAGTTAGAGTACTCATTCATCAAGCACGATTAAATAATGTTACTGTGAGACTCTAGAGAAGTGCTGAGAGCTGAGTTCCAGTCTCTGGACTACCCATAATATCTCCCAGGAGCTGCCAGAGCACCCTGCCCTATTTTCTACTGTGACTCTTGAAATACCTTTTCCATAACCGGTGCTACCCAAGTTTCTTCTTTTCTTGAGAATTCCTCCTTGGAAAATACGTATTTTTCTCAGTCCTTCCTATTTGTAAGCCACTGTGGTCTGGGGAAAAAACAAACCGATACCAAGTGTGCTTGACCAAAGCAAATGCTTTCATCAGATCCAGTATCCTAGCTAACAAAGACCTCAAGCCAGGAAATATTTGGATGTTTTCACATCCAGATTTCCATAGAGAAAAAGGCTGGAAGAGCTGACATGAGGTGGCCAGGATCAGCCAGATCTAAATAAGGATGGAGATGCTTGTCATGGGATTAAGGAGAAATTAAATGCCCAGGTCCAAAACTGACATTCTGAAAAACCTTGTTGAGCATCCACTGAACTCCAGAGGTATACAGGCTCTAGACTTCTGTTTTAGTACTACCAAAAGTTCCTCAGCCTTGATAGAGTTGAGCAAAACAGAAGCTGTTTTATACCTGAATCAGATTAGGATCTGTAAACACCAGGCTCTCCAGAGAAGCTCATTCTGATAAGTATCATGTCACAAAAGAATATATTTCTCTCTGTTGACGATAAATGGAGCTTTAGGTCTCTCACACAGATGTACACCGATACAGCCAGGCAAGAGGAATTTCACCCCTAACCTATAGAGAGGGACAGAGTTTACTGTTACTAATCCTAACACCTCCTGTTCAGCATAGGAACCCAAGACACACATGGGCTGAAGTCCCACTTTGAGACACCCTTCTTCTCTTACATTGTACGGGCAACCTAGGCATGTTACATAAGGTCCTGAAATCCACTCTGAGCACCGGGACTGAAGGTGCGGTGTTGGGCTGGTTCATGTTGTAGCATCTAATTCCTTTTTGCAGCCTTAACTGCTCTTTGTTCTGGTCACTAGTTCAGCTTAAGGACCAAATTTTAATCATGTCTGTAACACTCCCGCTGTTCTAAATTCTGGTGCCTGCTTACACAAGGGAGCTTGATAACACCAAATTACAAGATAATTTTGGAGCATCGAGCTAAGTGCATTAAGACAGCAGTGTGGTATAAATTAAAACCTTAAAAACCTTCAGAAAAAAATGATTAATCATTTACCAAATTACTAACAGACAAGGAACTCTTAAGTGGAAAAGCATTTTCATTTTATTTACAAAACCAAGTCTTCTGGAAAAGAAAAATAACAGAACAAAACAAAAGCCTACCATATGAAGTAAGGCAGATAGTGTGTACAGTCAAAAAGACAAGTGATGTTTCTGCAACAGTAAATCCTGGTAACCACTGTTGTGCATTGATTGCGTTCTTCTTTCATTTTTCACTTCCACTAATAAAAAAAACATGCTGCTGAGCTACATCCACCTCTTGTAGCCTTTTAATCATCTGTTGTTCATATCTGGGAACATGTAGAGATAGATCTGCAACTTGTGCAAGTCAGTCCAGCTCCATGGACTTCCAGTGTAAATACACTAGCTTACATACACCACTGACTCTAGTCCTGATACAGCCCCAAACCACCCTTGATGATGTAGGGACAGATTCATTTCAGACCTAACATTACTGGTTTTACTAGGGTTATCTAGGGACTGGCTTAACCCATGTCCTTCATTTGGGTTCCTAGAAGCAGCAAAGGAGAACTAAATGTTCCTCTTCTCAAAGAATTGATGACAGCATGGTTTCAAATGAGTGCACATTTGTGGAAGCAAGCCTCCGTGTGTCAGCTACGTGCCAGTCATGGAAAGAAGTCTCGTTCTCCCTGGTGCATAGTCAGGCAGCACACTGATAATTACAGACTGATTTCCAAAAGAAATATGGCACTTGTCAACGGCATAATTTCAGTTCTGCCTTTCCTCATTAACACTCGATGGGAACTCCAGCATATTTATGAGTCATCTAAAAGGCAAAAACCACCAGTGTCACCAAAGCTTTATTATTTTTTTCTTAATTTACAACTGACTTTTTTTTTCCTAATGACCTAGCCTGATCTTTACAGACCAGCTTCTCAGAAAGGATTAGGGCTCCTACCACCTTTCAGGTGCTCAAACGCCCACTGAATTAGGCACCTCCTAAGTGCCAGGATCCCAACGCTGCAGGAAGCTTGATCCAAGTCGCATTGTCGCTGTTGAAAGGACAAAGAAACTGAGACAAAATCTTACCAAACAGGGAAGTAGTGGCTGTCAGCTAAGGGCGGAAACCAGGAGTCAAAAAGGCCAAACCCAGAGTGTAACAGGCCACAGTCAATGCAAATATCAAAAAACACAAGGACAAAGGAGCATGTCAAGATCCTCATGGGTATCCTGAAGAGGCTTGGGTCTCGGACTTAAATGGTGCTCTTTCTACCTTTAGTTTTACAGACTCCATTCTTTCAGGCAATTTCACTGCTCCTCCATGTTCTCACTGAACCTGGTTTGCCTGACAACACAGTAAGCTTTCGGGGGGAGGGAGGGAGGGGTACGCACACCATGTAACACAACCGGGCTGCGATCCTCTGTTAACTACTGCAACTCGGTTACAAGTGAGCATAATTCACAATGATTTTCTTGGGCCGCTTCTAATTGAAATACTGCAGGAATGCTGCAGCTCTAATTTCTACCTCTTGCAAAGATGCAAGAGCAGACTGTATGAATGACCATATGTAAGTATATATATTTATATACATGTGTTCATTTATCATATTTTTAGAAATGCAGCTGAATTTTTGAGTGCACTCAGTTTGAGAGCATCACATGTAAGCAGGCACACAAGTTTCCCAAGTCGTATGCAGGTACTGTGTGCAAAACAAAGATCCCATAAATTAATCAAGTTATTCTTGTAGCAAGCTGGAAAGAAAGAGATGGACGGGGGCAAAAATTGTTATTGTTATCTCTGTTTTTAAATACTTGGAAGACACTCAGTTACTATGGTGGTGAGGACCATATAAGTACCTAGACAGATCCATTTCTAGCAGGAGTGTTAAGTGTGAGGGTTTTTCCGTATCAAAGGTGCCAGCTAGCTGGGACCTTTTCTTCTAAGGGGAAAAAAAGGGAGAAATAAATTTTGAAATAATTTCATGTTATTAAGTCCTTAAAAAGTGAGTTTAAAAAGCTGAAATCATTCTTCTATGGTTGTGCTGTTCTGCTTTGTTTTTTCCCCTATGGGACTTCTGCATTTAATTTGCTCTCCTGGTACTCCTTCATCAGATAGGAAACCATTCCTTTCCTCTTCAGTGCAGTCCCAGGGAAGAAAAAACCCCAAAACAACAGGCAAGAAAAAGCTGCATCATTAATATTATATATCAGCATACACACAGACACCCTTCACGTGCATAATGTTATATTCTTTGTGTCAGTAGTTGGACTTATTTGGTAGTCATGAGAGTAGATAAATAATACACACAATGAAAACTTGCAGGGAATTCCAAAGACAGGACATTTGCCAGACTACATGAGCACTGCTGGCTCTGCTAATTGATGAAACTTTTTATACAATGCTTTTATTTTTAAAGGTGCTTCTGCCTAAAAATTTACAAATGAAAGCTTCTCATTACCAGATAAAGTGCAGCACTAATGGACAGTATTAAACCCAACTTGTCAGATAACAGAAGAATAAGAACAGTATCTGCTCTCTTACAAGTATTACTTAAGTTTAGATTAGGTATATTCATTACTTTAAACTCCACCAGAGGATCCTCTCCATGAAACCAGACGGCCACTGCATGCATACAGACACGTGTGGGGGTAGGTGAAGTTTATCTCAAACACACATAAAAATTATTGCTTTAAAAGTTTTTGTTGCTAGATAAACATCAAAAGTTGTTGACACAAAAATTTTTGTGAACAATCCTTCACTGTCATCATTACCCCAAATAAATACGCACAGAGTATCCCTCTGGAGAGGACTTATACTATCCCTGGCCTCAAGAAATGGAAATTCACCTAGGAGAAGAAATGAAGTTCTTGTATAATTCCCGTCTCTTCCTTTCAGCATTCTCTCTAGGGAATATCTGTGAACAATCCTAGAGCCTTGTTATTAAAGGCTTGATCTGTCTTTAGCTGAGACATGTTGGCTGCCTGAAGAGATGAACAGACTCCTTGATAAACAGACCGGTCTGGGCAAAGGAAGAGATACAGGCCAGGAGAGGACCTGAGACATATTTGTTTTGGTTCTGGGTAAACTTTATGTGTAGCTGTCCCCAAGAAAATGCCTGAAACAAAACTCAGCAGATAAGGTTGCCTGCAGTGTTTTTGCCATGCATAGCTATGCCTTGAGATGGGATTCATCTAGAACTGTTTACTTTGAATTTTTCTCCTAACTCTCATCTGAAACACCCTCAGCTACAGATCATGGTGTTGAGTTCACACAGGATTTTTACACCTTCCTCTGAGCCTGAGCAATCTGTCCATGACCAAATAAAATTTATGTAACTATGCTGAGGGTTCAAACACTTTTGTATTTAGGCTTTATGAAGTTGTTACATTATTTGATGGTTGCATATATGTCTAGGAATGTTGCTGAGACACAGACTTCCTATTTTAAGAGATGGAGGATGAGCTACAGCAAGTAATTCTCATCTCACTTCCTAAATCCCCACTAATACCAGCTAGATTGTACAAGATAGGATAGAATTTGGCTCTGGATATAGATTGAAAGAAGTGGAAGAGAGGGACTGCATTACGGACTGGGAGATCATATTCCATGAAGCACCACTTTCAAGGTACAAAAGAATTTTAGCAGAACACCAGAGCAAAAAAGAGACAAGAAGGCAAGGTAATTTTCCTCCCACCACTCAACCCAACACCCAGGAAAACTCAGTATTAATTAGTTTCATACAATACTCCCTCTATTCTAACTTCTGATTAGTGGTGATTAGGGTGTGAAATATCAGAGAGAAGTAGTCTGAAAGGGTTGAGTGTGGTTGTTTGTTTTTTTGTTTTTTTTTTAACATTGATTCAGCAGTTGCTTGCAAGACCTATTTCATCTTTTGCCACACAAGCAATGTTTTGTGGGAAAGACAAAATGCACAAGGCAGTGCAGTGCTACAGCTCAGTCACTGTCCTTTCCCGTGACTAAAGAACATGACCTCTAGACCCAGGCAGATAGAGCAAACCATGTTCCATGAGATCCTTTGAATGTTTATACAAATTAGCCTCATGTGTTCCCTTCCTTTTCAAAATCTTTTTTCCACAAGTAAGTTTATTTGTAGGGCTGTTCCCAAAAACAGTACATTTTTACATAGTCATTGGAGAATATTAGTGGAAAATTAATTTTGAGTTCTTAAACAGATATTTATATTAGACCATACTACAATAATGATGCTGGCCTCTAGCCAGGAATTAAAGCTCTATTAAGCTAAGCACTCTGCATAAATAACTATGAAGATGATAACTCACTCTGTCAGACCCAGCAAGATTCTTTATTCCTGAGTGCAGTGTGCACAGAGTGCAGAACTTCCCAAATTCCTTGAGTAGATGAAGTGGGTGAATTGACTGTGGTTAACACTGCAAGATACATATCCCTCTACCAGGAAAGCTTACTAGAGAGACCTCTATCATACCATGCATGATTGTTTTACAATTCTTTACCATTACTGTTAATGTTTTCTAGAAGCATTCAGATTTAAATGACTTTAGATGACTCCATTTTAGATGTAAAAGACAAGAATTTATTATTAACTCTACTGTTTCTTTATCCTTATGTAAAGGCATCCCATGGTGTACTGTGTGGAGAGGAGGAAATGCAGAGCATTTATTTATAGTTTTCTGACCACCAAAAGCAGAGGTCATACACTGACAAGACAAATGCTTGAGAACAAGTAGAAACTGAAAAGAAAGGCTTCACTTTTCAGTACAACTGACCATCTTGCTGTCACTGTGTAGGCCTAATCCACCACGACATGTAAATTCATGAAAAACCTATTCATCTTCATTTCACTCAGAACCAGGAAGTTATAGAATTCATCACATGAAAACACATATTTTATTATTAATATTCACATTGCTGAATGATAAATCTGATATTCTGAGAAAGTGATTAACACATATCAATTAATAATCACATGCCTTATGTACTTTCAGAAGGGTGAGATCTATTAATAGGAAGAAGAGTGGTTCTAAATTTGAAGATAGAAATAATTGGTTTTGATGCAATTATTTCCCTGCCAGTTGTGCTAGGCTGTAAAGAGTAGATTGTATGATACCAGCTTGCAAATTACGTAGCAAAAAAACCCACAGGGTAATGTGAAACAGAATGAGAAGTGAAAAGTGTTAACCTACAAAGGAACTTTGTGACATTGCCAAGGTAGTAAGAATAGTAAGGTAGTGTGGTGGGTTGACCCTGGCTGGATGCCAGGTGCCCAAAGTCACTCTGTCACTCCCCTCTTCACCTGGACAGAGGAGAGAAAATATAACAAAAGGCTCATGGGTCAAGATAAGGACAGGGAGAGATCATTCACCAAATTACCATCACAGGCAAAACAGACTCGACTTGGGGAAAATTAATGTATTACCAGAGTAAGAAAATGAGAAAATAAAAGCTAAGTTTTAAAACACCTTCCTCCCACCCCTCCCTTCTTCCTGGGCTTAACTTTACTCCCAGATTCTCTACCTTCTTCCCTACCAGCAGCACATAGGGACAAGGAATGGGGGTTGCGGTCAGTTCATCATGCATTGTGTCTGCTGCTCCTTCCTCCTCACACTCTTCCCCTGCTCCAGCATGGGGTCCATCCCACAAGAGACAGTCCTCCACAAACTTCTCCAATGTGAGTCCTTCCCACACACTAGAGATCTTCATTAACTGCTCCAGCGTGGGTCCCTTCCATGGGGTGCAGTCCTTCAGGAACAGACTGCTCCAGCGTGGGTCCCCCATGGGGTCACAAATCCTGCCAGCAAACCTGCTCCAGTGCGGGCTCCTCTTGCCACGGGTCCACAGGTCTTGCCAGGAGCCTGCTCCAGCACAGGCTTCCCACAGGGTCACAGCCTCCTTCAGACATCCACCTTCTCCAGTGTGGGGTCCTCCACAGGCTGCAGGTGGATATCTGCTCCACCATCAACCTCCATGGGCTGCAGGGGGACAGCCTGCCTCACCATGGTCTTCACCACAGGCTGCAGGGGGATCTGCTCCAGCACCTGGAACACCTCCTCCCCCTCCTTCACTGACCTTGGTGTCTGCAGGGTTGTTTCTCTCATGCTCACTCCTCTCTCTGGCTGCAGTCACTGTTGCACCACATTTTTTTGCCCTTCTTAAATGTTATCACAGAGGCACTACCACTGTCACTGATGAGCTCAGCCTTGGCCAGTGGTGGGTCCATCTTGGAGCCAGCTGATATTGGCTCTATCGGACATAGCAGCTTCTCACAGAAGCCACCCCTGTAGCCTCCCAGCTACCAAAACCTTGTCATGCAAACCCAATACAGGTAGGAACATCCTGTTTTAATTTATGATGCATCTGCAACCATAACAGGCCGGATCAATCAAACCAGGTGATCAAAAAGGAAATTATAGCTTCTTATCCCACACTGACTCTATCAGACCAAGTCAGATTCATATAGGAGAGGGTGCATGGGGATAGTACTGCTGTCTTCCATTTGGATGTTCTACCAGAGAGAACAGCATTAGATAGAGTTTACAAGTTAAGTTCATAATGGCACACACAAACAAGTATGTCTTGGCTTTCAGGTGGACTGAAGTCCTTCAAGACCCAATGAGATTATGGCAGCTACAGTTACATGGTTCCTATGTACAAGTTGTTTTCATACAGGTGCTTCTGTATGCATAGTATTACTGCTAATTATTAGGCTGGTGTTTCTTTAAAAATAGTCCTTTGACCAGTTTTCACCCAGGAAAACTAGTTTATGTAATTTACTCCCAATAATATTTTTGTTGTTCCCACTCTGACAACAGAATGAAATTACATAGACTTTTCTGACAGCTTAGTAGTATGCTTTGGATAGAAAAGCTACTCAGCATTATACAGTGCCCACTGAAGCTATCAGGAGCTCTTCCATTGACTTCACTAGCCACTGATGTACCATGAGAGCACACTGTAATGCAATAGTCACTCTTCCTTAGGAAGACATGAATCACCATCTGATTTTGATCATAACCCGTAAGAGAACAAATTACAACTTGTTTAAAAGGTTAAGCCCTTTTGTTCCCATTACAAATGTCATCTAGGGCTTGACCAGCATCCAGTGAGGTCATTGAAGGTTAACAGCAAAACCCTCAGTGTGAGTAAAAGTTACTCCAACACGAGTGATTATTCAGTATTTATAATACTGATACAGCTTCAAGAACTACCAGGCTTGTTGCTGCATAAAATCCAAGAAGATATGGTGGTATATATTATATGAAATACAGTGGAGAGGAATCCTGTCTGCTAATGACTAGTGCTCTGAAAGAGGAGAAGAGGGAGCTTTGTCACCCACACCTTACCACCTACCAGTCTGGAAGACTATTCAAGAAGGCAGCTGAGGGAATATAACTGCTGATGAATGAAGGTCCCATGTAGGTACAACAGTCCATTCATCAACATGACAACCAGTACAGTGTGTATAGGATTTTCTTCTCCCATTATTACAAACTCGTGTACTGTGGCATATCACTGCTCCACACTACAGGCTTTTCTGAAGCTCAGTCTTTTCCATTGCTCATCTGCCTGAGCCAACAAGCAAGGCTGCTAGAAAGAGACAGTGCCAGTTTAGTAGACACTGGGACTGAGCCTGCATTTTGTGTGTGATAAAATCCTGCACTGGAAGGGAGGCTAGCTAAGAGAGACCGCTGCTGTGGTGGTAGGAACTAAATACAACTAAGGATATAATGTTGCTATCTAACGAAGGTCAAACAAGAACATGCATTCATATGTGCCTACCAAAACTATCACTACTATAAAAGGAATCTTCAGAGATCGAATCTCCCCAAATGCTTTACAGTGACAGCAACGCCATACATGTTTTCAAAGACAGAGAATGCTGATTGCCATGGTCATTAGTTTTATTTTTTCCAGTTTTGAGCCAGCCTAGAGATGGGCCCAAAATTCATTTTCTACAAACAATGCACAAACAAAAACTTGACCCATAGCAGTGTCTCCACTGTGTGAATCAAAAACCCTGAAAACAGCTGAGCATCTTTATTTGTCATTAGGGCTAGTTTTCAGCAACTTTTCTTGATCTTGTAATCAAGGGCAAGGACAGTGACCAGACTAGTTTGCCTTTGCAAACATTTTCATAGCATGACTTTTTCTTTTTTGTTTAACAAGATGAAAGGGGTTTTGGTCCACCCCCTCCCCCCCCCCCCCCTTTTTTCAACAAGGGGGAAGTTTCCTTTTGACAGGGAAATGAACATCTGAAGAGGCTGATAACAGCAACAATGAAAATTTGAGACACGGACATACTGCAGACTTCTGGCCAAAAAACATGCAATGGAGGATTTATTGTGTGTGTAGGTTTACAGCCCACCCCAATTTTCAGAGGAATAAATCACTTCTACTTGAATTCTAACTACACAGAGCTAATAAGGACAAAGAGCTATACATTTCTGCTGCTTTGATTTAGAATTCAATCTCAGGTTCAAAGTTCTGATTCTGCTTTATTTTCATGCAAGCATGTGGTTTGAGGAGATCAGAGGACTGTATTCCATCTCCCCTGCTGCTCCTCTATAACAAAAAACCTGTCACCTAAAATAATTTCATTACAAAAAATAATTGTTATCTATTTGTCTAAGATTAACTGCATATCCACCTGTTTATATTATACCTAAAGTTATGCTACAACTAGAATCATATATATTTGTAAATTAATGGTACAGCCCTTTCTCACTCAAAATTCCCTTTGAGGAAAAAAAGAATTTGCTTTTAAAAAGGCTGCAGGATCAGTAAATCTACGCTAAACTTGACAACAGGACAATTTTATTTGGGAAGAAATTCAAGGCAAATGAGCTCAGTCCATAATGTGCTCAAACAGTAAAGAGAAAAACATGCTTCTCATGCTGCCTGAATGGCTGACATAATTTTGCTTGCTTTCCTTTCCTGTTAACTTGAGAATGCAAATGGCTTTGCTGTCAGGGTACATTTGTTCCCACTAATTCAAGACACTGTAACAAGCCAAAATATTTATTTCTTTTTTCCACTCTAATTTGTGTTTTATCATATTGGGAACATCATCTACAGATTTCATTTACTGTAACATTATGCAAACAGCCCTTATGGGAAAGTCACCTCTCTGTAATAGGAAAACTAAGCATAAAGAAGTCTCTTAATGTCTTAGGATGTGTTGCCTCAAAGGGCCAAAAAATTCTGTTCAGACCATGTAAAGGCCAAAATGCATATCCTAAATAACTGCTCAAATATCCCATGTCAGAAAACCCTTGGCTTTTCAGAGAAGAGACTTACATTCTTCCTGCTTTTCAGTAGATGGGATGGACTACCAGAACATATTCTTTTAATTAGAACTGGATGATCAAACAGAAGCAGACAGCATATTTGTATAGTTCAATCCTTGTCCTGTTCATGAATGTCTACAAACTGATGCTGTCTCATATTCAGCTGGGTATATAAAGCTGATCAAAATGTTTTCCTTTGAAAAAGTATTTCTGATGGTAACTAGATTTTAATCAAGTGATCATTTGTGTGTAAAACATTTCTGCCTCCTACAGGAAACAAAATGAGATTTCAGCTAAAAAACAATTACTATTTTCACTGAAAATTCAGTTTTACTTTCCTCAGGGCATGGGAAATCAACATTTTCTAATTAGAATTGTTTGTGCCACTTAAGGGACAGAAATTGGTTCCTGCCAGCCCATTCGCTAAAATCCAAAAAAAACCAATGATGTGCCCCTTAGAGCAGTGGAGCATGAGTCCAGATTCACTCATGTAGAGTGCTGAAGTTAGGAGCCTATTTGCCATATGGTCCTTTAATGTGAGCTGCTCCATCCATAGCCTCTAGCAACACTCAGATGAGCTCTATTCAAGTGGCTTCTAACTTTGGTATCTTAGTTATGGGCCTAAAACTAGGTGGCATGAATCAGACGACAGAAACTGTTTATGAGCAAGTCCTTTTAATTAGTTTACTTTTGTTCACGTTCCCCATTCATGTAGCAGCTGCTTGTAATACTTAACCTAGTCTCCTGGTGTCCTTCTCAAATACCTAACATTGTCTTGTTCTAGCCTTTTATCTGCACTGACTTCTACAGATACCTTTGGTTTACCATAGTAGAAGCTCAGAATCAGGTCTCTACTTTAGTAGATGATTTAAACATACAATTTAAACATACAAATATAAAGAAAACAATCCCACTGAAGCCCTTCCAGTTTTTAAAACACATTCAAAAGGCAAGATAAGAAACAAGGTTGTTGCTACCTGACATCTATCATTACAATAAAAAATATCTTGGCTCAATTTGACTCAATATTCTCCATCAAGAAATACAGTCTACCCTTACCATTCTCACCAGATGTCTTGTCTTTTCCATTTGTAGCTCCGGTTCCTTGTCTCTGTTAGGGGGAAAAAAAGACAAAAACAAGTGGTTAGAACAAACTTGAATGTGCATTTTCCCCTTGCAATTACTAACAGTTACAGCCTGATTTCTCCTCGATACCTTGGATAGTCATTCACCCTCATGCAACGCTGCTTTGAAACACCACCAGTCAGAACAGGAATGCTTAGTACCATTTAGGTACAGCTGTGTAACTATGTGTGCAACTGTGTATAATTATCACATTAGTGATGGGATACATGTGATCAAGTTTCCAACAGTGCAAGGGTATGAGCTACAGTAGGACATCTCTTCAGGTCCCTGCTGTGTCTCTATTTCCATTATTGTTTTGACCTGACTTCGGCCAGAAGACTCATCTTTCCGCTTTGGCCACAAGTAGATGGAACTTCCCACATCAATTCACTCTGTCCAAGGAATAGCCTCATGACTTTCCATGAAAAACTGATTTAAGTGACTCTACTAAGTAACATGTGGCAAACACCAGTGCAGTCCAAATAAATATTCACAGTGGCGGGGCTGTTATTAGTGTGGTTACACTACTAGGTAACTTTCTAGCTTTCTAGGAATGTTAATTCTATGAAAATTATGCTGCATCACACAGAGAAAGGATCTTACAGATAGAATTAAGGTACTTTAGCAAGTATGGCAAAACTTGCCTTTCTTACACAAAATTATTCATACTTTGTGTATTACTGAAAGTAATACTTGTGTATTATGGTATTACACACTAAAGAATTAGAGAAATCTGGATTAAAAACAGAGTATTATATCTCTGCTCTACTGGCTCTGCCTCATCTCTCACTCCGTGCAATGAGACAGAGTTATTTTCTCTAGGAGTGCCCTAAGTCTATGACCACAGCTACAGTCTCCCCATACGATGGAAATATATTTGTTTCTTCCTGAAGCCTCAGAGCTAAGACAGGAGACAACATGGCCAATAACATCAAAGAACAGGATTCTAAAGGGATAAACATCTTTTACAAAAGCATAAGTTACCAACAGCCAGAAATCAATAAATCCACCCAACAACTAGTTTTGCTAAAGCTATTAACCTTTATGCCTTTATTTAAAGTTTGGTTAATATTTCCATATTTCAATTTCAATCCACATTTGAAACTAGATTTTAGCGTTATTTTACTGGGACTTCCCAAAAAACCAGAATACTGGATTTTTCCTATCTATAAAATGGTTGCTTTTTCCTCTCCTGTTTATTTTTAAACACTTTTTCAAGTTGTCTTACTTCGAGTGTTTCAGGCGATGCTACTTAGCCTTTATGAAAGCTTCTCTTTCCTCCCTAGGCTATACGTGTCTGCTATTGATGGAGTGCTGGAATATGGATCCATGCATTTATTTCATGTCTCAGGATTTCCCCTCAGGGAGAGGGGAAAGTTGTCAAAGAAAATGAATAAAAAGTTGGCTTTGGTCAGTGAAGGTTTTTCTACTCATGAGGTCAAGATTTTTCTTGAAGTGTGAAATCAGTCTAAGTATTCTACAAGCCATTCATTTGATTGGTGACCACTGGACATACACAGAATGAAGCCTGAAAGTCTGCCAAACAAGCTTCTGATAGCCTTTCCTTCAGTTATATATATATATATTGATCTATAAGCACTGTGCTCTCTTCCAAGTGAGTGCAATGGATTTGAAAGTGAAAATCAGTTTCTCATTAACAAGGCACTGAAACTTATGAAAACACCATACACAATGTGATCATCCACCTGGAAAGCCTTTAGCCTTTTATTTCAATACATTCAGTGGACCTATTTTTAAAAACATTTTCAGGATGCTGGTATTAGAAGCAAGAAGCTCCAGCTGCTAATTTCATCACCGTTCATGATGCTACCACAGCCTGCAAAGCAAAGCTTAGCTTTTTAATATCCTTCAGAGCACAAGAGGACTAAACATGAGGAGGAGTTACTAGGGGCATTTTCAAGAAGCAATGGATGAGAGCCTTCCAAAAGCTGGTGTAACAGATATTGTCCTCAGATGCAATAGATCAAATTAAAATCAATGAAATACAACAAAACCAATATTAATTTCTGGGTTTTGTTTTTAAACAGAAAATCCAAGTTGTTGACCGCATTTTAAAAGATAAGAGCAGTCTGACACTTTTGTTTCCTATAACTTGTAGCCAGCTTCCTTCATTCAAAGATTGCTTCTAAAATTCCACAGCATTTTCTAAGGCAAGCACTAAGACAGAAGGATTGAATAAACTTTCCACTAGGCATCGAAGAAGAAACATCAGCGCCAAAGTGAACATGAGTGCAAAACCGTAATGATTATACAGTAAAACAGGATAAACAGTTTTGTTGCTATGTTGCGTAGGAGGAAACATAGTTTATGACTGCTTGGGGCTGTATTAATTTTTAACTCAGTGGTTTTACAGAACAAAGGCACATCATTAAAAATGTCTCCAAAATCAAAGTCACTCCCAATTTGTCAGAAGAGGAAGGAAAAAGGACTACTGCCATATGCCCAAAATCCCAGGAAGAACAGAACAGGTTTACTTTCCTGTTAAATTATCAGTGCTATACACAGCATCTAGTTAATGTGGTATGAAAGATTGTACTAAATTAGTCCCCTAGGTGTACAAACTAAGGTCAAAAGTGAATATGCAGCCCAGAGGACTTTTCAAGAAGAATGTTAAATTACTGCAGCAGCTTTTCTACTCATTCTTGTAGCCCCTCCTACACCCCCAAGCCTAATTTTTGCCTTTAATCTTACATTCTGTTCTTGTCTTGAAATAGCCTGACCTTTTCAGTTATGCTTCCAATTAGCACTTCAGTGTTGGGAATTGTAGACAGGTGTTGATTACAGAATTTTTGGGGGCAGAGGGGTTGTTTGTTTTTCAATGAGCCACAGGAAGCCCAAGATCAGGGACATGAAACTGCCAGAAAGTTCTGACAAATGGGCCCTTACAGTATTAACATTATTTTGCTGCAGGGCTAACAAGGTACAGTAGGCTGTATCCCAGTAAAGCAGTGGCTGCAGATTCAAAAGTATATTGTTTCTACATCAAAGAATGAAAGAGCATCCAAGGGTAGAATTAAGACAATAGAAATGGTGGGAAGTTTTGTAAAGTGAATGGCAGAAAGAGTCAGTATAGACTTGACTCAGGACAAAAAATGATTTCATTGACACATATGAAATGTTATTAGGATGTTCTGTACTCATTGACGAGAGGAACAGCAGTGAAGTCTGTGCATATCCTAAGCTTTTCTTAAGCCTTGTTTTGCTACCAGGTCCATCCCTAACAAAAGGCATTACATGGGTGTGAGAAGGAAATACATGTTGGTACAGTGCAGCACGAAAATGGCTGTGGGTCAGCCAGCTGTGTGCCAAGCAAGCCTTTATTCTGCACTACCGTCTGTTCTCCATACTAAGCTTTCTCTGTAAGAGATATAAATTGAATCAAACTAAACTATTTCATAAGCACCTTGTTTTTTTCATAGCCTTCTGCTTTCATTGAAGAGCTGCTTTAGCCTCAAAATTAAAAAAGTACTGAAAAATATTTTACAAGTTTATAACCTTTCTGCAAATAAAAATGTCACTGTAGAGATCTGCTTAAGGACTTTCCATGTTTTCCAAGTAAGGAAACCTTCCTAGTCAACAGCAGAGTGATCAGGAGATATAGCAATTTCTACATGCTGTTTTTCAGGACTAAATACTTCTGGTACAGTTCCTCAAATTAGGACAATTAGGGTTGACTTTTTCCAGGAACAACATAAGAAACAAAGTTCTTACAGGCTGATCTTTACTTAGTTTTGGTTGATCTTTGAAGATACTGAGAGTTTTAGACTACTGAAGCCAGCCCCAGTTGAGGTTCATTAGACTATAGGCAGAGGTAGATCCCAAAGCATACTTAGTATATAACCATTACTGCCTGAAGGTTCATAGGATGTTTTTTAGTTTCCCCTAAGTGGAATTTTGAGGACATTAAACTAGCATGCATACTTCCTACACACTAAAGAATGAATTAGAGAAATCTGGATTAAAAACACAGAACAGAAGACCCTATCAAATGTGGGACCTACGTATTTCACATAGCCTCCTTCTCCATGTACCTCCTGTCCAGTCATATTATAGTCAACTCCTCTGGTTCTAAGAACCCAGCATTTTCCATGCTTTTTAAGACCAGGTATAAATTTGCTATTAAAAAAACTAGGAAGATAACATTCAATTTAAAAACAAGCAGTGGGCATTGAGGAAAACATCAGTTTTTGTCAGTAGATCAATACACTATGCATACATGACATGAAAATAATCGTGTGATGAGGTGATATCCTGAGCCTACTGAAATCAATGGGAATTTTGCAATTGCTTTTCTTTCACACTCTAGCAAAGAACACAAACTATGTATGTCAGAAAATGATGATCCAAAATTTAAGTAGGGTCAAGAACCAAGCAGCTATGACCTGGAATGAGTGGATACACTCTGTAGAATTCAGGATTTCAATGTTATTAATTAGGTTAAACTCTTCTTAATGGAGATTTCTGTTTCACTGTTTGACAGCCTCTTTCTAATGTCATGTATTGACTTGAAACTATAGCACTCAGCATTTCACACATTTAGGTGTGAAAAACATTACTCTTAACCACAACACAGTAAATAATTTGGTAATAAGGACAAAAGATATTACCATATTTAAGATAAAAAGTTAAGAGCAAGAAAAATGATGCTGCTGTGACAAAGATTTCTGTTTACTGAAGCTGCCATGGGATACGTGGCCTCTAAATAATGGGACTGGAATTTTAGCAGCACTGTATTTTTTGGAAATACATATCAAAAGCATGAAGATGGACAGCTAGGAGAGACAAGGTGTACCACTGGCAAGCCATGCACAAATTCTGCTGTTTTACTTGTTCTCTCCTATTATAAGTCTTCTCAAAACCGGTCTGCAATACAACCAGATGGTAAACCCCAAAACAACTTCTGTGACATACAGGTTCATTCACATCAGTAACAGCTAGTCACCTAAAGAACATCTACAGACAGAACTGAAGAATCCCAGAAAGAAGCTTGGATATAGTTATGAAAATTGCATTAGAAGCTACATAAGTAACTTTCCTTACTGGTCTATTTGTGCCTCCTTTACAAGTTCCTCCATGTTTTTCCCCACATTTTTATAGACATGGTACTGAATATTTATGAGATGAAAGCATCCTTGGAAGCCCACATTTAAGGTAATTGCATCAAGCACAGAACATCTAGCCAATATTTTGTCTGAATGATGGGTAAATCTGATAATGATGTGTAAGACAGAAGTAACAGACACTTTATAAGAAATCACAGACCACATTTTCTGGGCACCTGACAGAAAGGAAAAATATTTATCAACATATACTGCAGTACAAAGCAGTTCACTCCTGGTCATGACCATACATTTCTGGTAGCAGTGACTTTCTGGAGACTACCACTTTTCCCTCGCTGCTCTCACCCTAGGACCTCACTTCTTTAGGATATGGCCTCTACTCTCGCCTATACAGCACCTTCTCTGCATGCCTCTTTACACAATGGGAATCTTCTATAGCCAGTTTTCTGCCTGTCTTGCATTGCCAGGGCAGCATAATATTGCCAGAGCAAGAGTGCCAGAATCCATCTTTCAATACTGGCTGTCAAAACTAAACAATCCCTGGCACTCTGACCATTTCTGTAATTATCTTCATGGGTCAAGCAGTATTCTACTTGACTAGCTCTTGATAGCCCTTAATTTTATTAAGGCCCTCCTATAGCTATTTTAATAAATTAAAACTCCACAGGTAGGCTGAGATGAACTGATGGGATTCAAACTACAGTGGCTAAAAGTTGACACAGTGACATCACTGAAGGCACATGAGAATGCACACTGTCTGTCATCCTAGAAACCACAGTAATATTTCTCAGAAATTAACAACAAGGCTGCAGATAACTACAGATGATTCTCCTTCTAGACGCCATGGACCAGCACCTGGCTCTTGCTATTGCAATGATCTGGGCAAGATACAATCTCTTTGCAATTTCCTTTCATCTTTTTATAAAGGACACAACCCGAACCTCAGGATTCATATCCTTGCATCTTTGACAGCCATTTACACTGGTGCAAATTAAGTCTCAAATGCTCCTTTCAAACACAAAAGGAAAGCACTATATTCAAGGTATAGCTGTCCATACAAGCTGCAGCCTGTGTGAAAAGCAGACAGTTTACCACGTTGACTGCTGATGTACTTACTGGTTGCTGCATATCCCCAGGAAGGAGGACACGCAGGTTTAGATACTGTTTACTCAGGGTGAACCCACAACTCCCATGAGACAGCACAGGGAGGCATACTGGTGGAAGGCCCTGGCCCTCCTGTTGATCCACTGGACAACCAGGCACAGAAAAAGCAATGGGAACTGAAGGAGTAACTTTGAAGCTGAGGCTTCTCAGCATAGTTGAAAGACAGGGTTGCAGTCCTTGCTCCTGGGTTATTTTGTTTGCATTGTGGTCATCGTCCATGTAAAAACACACATTTTTACTTACATGCTTATGCAAAATGCATAGTCCACCCAATGGGCAGAATGCCTTAATCACAGGGGTGTTAGCAAAGTTAAATTGAGGCAAGTGCCCTAAGAGGTGTGATTTGTTCACCCAGAGCTTTTGGCTTGAGGTAAGTCCTCAGAACACAAACTTCTGAGTGTACACAGACAACAGAGCTTCAGCACCCAGCACACTTTCAGGTTCAGTAAGGGGACACCTGATGAAAGTGGGCAGAGAATCACTGCGATAAGAACCCACTTACAGTGCTGTTTTTAAGTATTCTGATAGCACAGAGAAGAACTTTCATTGTGCCCCACTTTTGTCAACACCAATTTATAATCAGCACAGTCAGAACCTGCTGATTTTGTATCCAGATTCAATATAATGTTCTAAACAGAATATTTACACCAACACTAAATGTAATCAACATAATTAGCACAAACAGTAGCTTGCTTAATATTTAAGTTATTAGCATATTTTGAATTAAAACATTATTAAGCAGATATTTCTCCAAAGACATTGTAATCACAATTTTTTTCTTTTTCCGAGGCAGGGATTAATGGAATCTTTGAAGTTAATTTTGCAAGCAGCTGCAAGAATGTATTTCCCAAATCCTGTTAATTACCATGCCAGCCATGAGAAGTAATCCCTCGTTTTTCTGCAGGAAATGGAGGATTTGATCCTGCAAGGTTTATTTACAAGGGTAACTCATATGTGGACAAGTAGTTGTCTTCAATTAAGCAGAATTACTCACACAAGTAGAGTTGGAACCTCATTGTGGTACTGTGGAATTTCTAAACTGCATGTTAGGTTTTGTTAAGCAAAGGGCAAAGAGGGAAAATCAACTACAGAATAAGCCTTCTCACACCACTTGCAAAAAAATTACCTCAGCGCTCATTTGGACATGGGTGATACAGCCCATATTCTAATTACACTGGAAACTGGTAAAGAGGAAACATCAAGGTGACCCAAGAGGAATATTTCAATTACATAAAAATTGATTAAGCTAGATAGCATAAATGAAAAATAACTGAGGTTCTTAAGGTGGTCTCTTCCTTTTTTCTCCTATTATTTCTTATCTATTGGTAGCATCAGACCTGGCACTACAGTTCCAGAAAGGGCATTTTTGGGCAGGAAACCTGCCTTAAGAACTCCTACTTCCCAGTCTAGCCCAATTCAGCTGCACCCTCCCATCCCCAAGGCCTAGTTTGTTTGGATACAATTGTTTGCAAGGTCATACAGAAAATAGGAGCACTTAAAGTTATTCAAGTTAAAAATAACCCTTCAGCAGAGCTGTGTTGAAAACAATCATTGAAATGATCCAGCTAAAAAAATATAGTTTAATTGTTTCTGTTAATCATTTCAGTAATGTAGTTGATGTCTCTGATCCACAAATAGTTGTACAAGGGCAACGGAACAAGCAACAGACAGTACTGTGGGGAGGAGGCACTGCAATTTTGTTCCGGGAACTGAAAATCTGAGCAAGTCAGTACTTCATACCACAAAACATAGCATGCTGTATCTCCCTGGGATGTTGCATTAACTCCTAGCAATCTTTACTCTGCAATGGAGCAAAACATGGAACAACACTGGTACATCTATGCAGCCTAATATCGTAAGCCTTGGCCACCTGTGCAGGCAATACAGACAGTTGGTGGCAACTGAGTCTGGCATCTGGATTCAGATGGTATCTTGTGTATCATTTAATATTAGCATCCCCAGATAGGAAGAGTGCCCTAAGCCAATTAAGGGGTCAGGATCCTTGCCTAGGCATAATATAACTGAATATGGATGGTGTTTTTGTAACAAATATTTACTTTATATTTCATTCTTCCAAACCCTTCTGAAGTTTAGGGTAATTTAATTTGCTGAGCTACAAACCCAGCTGTAATTGAGTTAGAGGCTGTCTTCAAGGGACAGCTTAGGTTATTAATGGCAGAAGTCTGCCCTGACAAATTGCTTCATATCTGATCATATTGGCTTTATTAAAACAGGCTGCTTCTTCCCAGACTGCAAAAATTCTGGCTTTATTCTGTTGGCTTTGTTTTTTATTTCCAGTTGTACAATTTAAAAAGTTGTCCTCACTTTCCTCCTATTTCCCTACATATTTCAGAGGTAAACAGATGTTATTACAGTCTGTTAGACTGCACTAGTAACTGGCCAGCCAGGTTTTTAAAAGCTATTAATTATGGCAGTTTCAAGTTACCAGGCAAAGGAACTTTCTGCCTTTAACCCTAGGGCAAAGCCGTCTGATTTTCAAGACAACAGCAAGATGAAGCAGCAAGGATGTTTATGCATCACTTACTCTACTCCTCAAATCCCCAGGCAGGCAGTCTGGTCTCAGAGAGCAACTCTGAGCAGCCCCAGAGCCATCTGCAGTTATGGCAGTAACTTCTTTAGGGCTATTCCAGTAGCAGGGGAATCACTGGACTGAGAGCGTGCTGCAGCCTTGGCAACGCACCCTGCCCAGGGGCTGCACAGAGAGATGACGCAAACCTGCCATCTCTGGCTCTGTGCCACAAGGAGATTCATGCAAGGGGAACCCTGAATTGGCTGCTGAAGCTGCCTCAAAATGGGGCCTTGCTTGACAGAGGATTTGTCCCGCATTGTTCAAATCTGTAGCAGAACTGACCCGCTGAGACTTTGGGGGAGCTGCTGTGTTCAAAGTGCGATGCAGTTCAGAGCAAACCTGTCTTGGTACTATGAGTCTAAACAACAGCCAAGGTATTAGAAACAACCCTGCCATACAAAAAAGGAAAATGGACAGGGTGATGCACAAGGTCACCTTGATTGCCAGGAACCAGGGACAGCACATACGATCACATACAGCAAGCAGAAGAAGAGCCAGGTCACGAGCTCTGTCCAAGAGCTGGCCAAAAAAATAGGTATTTCCACAAATCAGAAGCTCCCAGGACCCTGCAGCTGCTCAGTGAAATTGATGCTGCCATGAGCTTCATTGTTAATAGCAACAGAGAAGAAAGCAGTTTTCACTGAGCAGATGAAGGTAGTTCCCAGCATCCCTGGACCCAGGGCAGACCCACCAGGTTACCTGCCCTAAGACTAAATGCTCTACAGTTCCTGCAGTGCCCTAGCCGTGGAATAAATCCAGGGAATATGTGGTCAGGCACATTCAGCAAAAGCTCCCCCACACTGTTTCAAACACTCTCCCTCCACAGAAGTGTGTTTTCCAATTCAAGTTCAACAAAAACTTGCAAGTTTCTCCACTCCAAGTAGTTATCAGTCATTCCTTCTGCCTTCAGTCTCCCATTATGTATCGGGCTCCATCCTTCACTTTGTGCCTTGCATATGAACTGAAAGAAAAGTGTTACCCAGCTAGACATTTTCACCTTATTCACACATGAACATGGCAAACCATCATTCAATGCCATTAAAAACAATCATAATGTGCTCCTCCAGAAAAGTCATGCATTCGTTTTGTTAATATTCCAACATACCCATCCCATGACTAGACAGAAAATAGGTTCCTTAGAAGTTTCATGTGGAAAGCAGATAATAACATTCACTTAGATCCAGCTGTGTGCTGCTTGACATACTGCAGTCAGACAAAAACATCTATTAAAGGCTTACATGGCATGACTGCAAAAGATATTGCTAGAATTCAGATAATTTGCAACTTGGTTTTTTTGCAGTTTACAACATTAATGCTAGATCCTTTGCTACCAATGTTTCTGCATCTGAAGATCCATCCCACAAGTCCAGTTCCAGGATGGAAATGCACCAAGCTTTTAGTCCAAGCAAAGAATACAAGGCAGCACTCAGAATAAAAGCCCTGTGAAACAAGGAGAGGGTCTACTGTAATCTTACTTGAGAGGTTCTTTTAGCTTGGCTTAGATGTTAGTGCTGTCCAGTAGCTTGCAAAATATGCTGAAGGAAAGAAGTGATAGCTAGCCAAGTCTGACTGGCAAACAAAATTGGCATGAAGCTGGCCTGCCTTAGGTGTTTGGCTGCCCTGCTTAAACTGCAGCACATGTGTGCTGGCACATGCATTTTAAAGTGTGCCGAGCCAACAATGTGTTTGCTCTCTTTTCCAGTGGTGTATCTGTCAGATCCAAGTGGAGTAGCGATATGTATGAAGCAGCTATGAAGCCACGTGTCTTATTTTTCTACCATGTCATCTGCAGAAAGCTGCCTGTCTAGCCATCCCCTCTTGCCTAGTATGCTCTTCCTCCTCATCATTCCTACCAAGTTAACGCTTCTAATTTGTAGCAGTTTCCAACTTCTGTCTCCCTTTTACGTCACATTTTACTAATACATGTTTGGAATTCAAGGAACTAGATTTCAATGTTACTCAGATTTTTTTCCTGACCACCACATAGAATATCTTAAGTTCAAATAAAAGACATTCTTCAGAGTATTTCAATTACTGTTAAAATTACATGCTTAAAAAAGTCAACACCCAGAGTATTCAGTATCTTTTAAAACAAAAATAATTTAATTCTGGGGGTTTGAAAGAGAAGCATATTTTCTACAAGAGAAAGTGAGAGACAGCAAGAATCCCATTACTTGAAACATTCAAGCTAGGGAATGAAAAGCCCTAGAATTCAGATGAAAGACATTTTTATGAGAATTATTTTTCTGTCTCTGTACCTCTCCTCTACTGCCCCACCCAAACTTGGACTTCAGCATTTTCAAATATGTTTTCACATTTAGCTAGGCATTACACTCTGGTTCATCTCAGGCAGGCTTCTCTCCTTCACCAGGTTATGTTGCATCTGTCTGATGAAGTCTGCACTCACTTTGTTTGGAATTGTTTGGTCCCTTTTAAAGAGAAGTCCACCTTGGCCATCCAAAGCCCAACTCCCCCATGCCCTTGTAGAATAGGGCACACTTTCCTCTGATCAACCCTACCTCACCCTACTGCCTGTTGAGGGCTTTGCTGAAACACACAGCTTCTTAGTAGACAGGCAAAGGTACAGTAGTATGTGGGTAATGGCACCGGTCAGGACAGATCAGTTGAATACATCTGGCTCAGAAATACCAATTCACTAAAGCAAAATTATTTGTGGGAAAGTACTATGATGTCTATAAAAACATCCCCACAAATCACTGGTCCTCCTTTTTCCTAGTAACACTTGGGATACAAAGTCCAATATTACCAAAATTCTCAAGAAATCAAAGATGTCTTCAGATCTATTCAGCTTTTCCTCACCTGCTTAGTTACCCACTTGCACCAATTTAGTTTGTTATCATGATCTTGATAGCCTTTTCCTTGAAATGTATCTTCTCCTGTAGTCAGAATGCTGCCAACTACTATTTCAATGCCTGCTAATCCCCCTAGTGTTAGATTCATAAAGAACAAAGCATCACCAAGGCAGATTGACAGCCAGGTGCCCTGACCAGTGGTACCTGCTGGGTAACAAGGCTTATTTTGTAGGTCACAGAGGACAGAGATGCAAAGCATCTCCAGGCATTAGCAATAGGTACTATCTGCTTTCCAGCACTCTGCCCAGTGATTCTGAAGCTGTGCAGATCCCTAATTTCCTTGAAAGTTCTCCTCCACCCCCTACAGAACTAAGGCACTTTCTGTGAAAAACTGCTTCTCATGTGCAATCCTACTAGTTCCTACTGCAGATGCAGACCTAACAGGACTGTTCCAGCTGTCACACTGATTCACTCCAGAAGAGCCTGCTAACTCTTGTCAAGATTAACAAGCTTTAACATAACATGGAGTTGTCCTGTTTCCAGGGGTAGCCCTCGTCAATGCTAGCCTGGGCATTTCTGAACTGTGCTCCATCATTCCCAGAAAAGGTGCATCTAAAATCCCTACAAATACATCGACACCAGTGTGTACAGCTAGCCAGGATCCCTACAGGTCTCCTTCACTTTTAGGACACTCATGTTGTGCTGTGATCTAACACAATCTCCCCCTGCTCAAGTGCACAGCAGTGCATGCTGCTTCCAAGTTTAAGCCATTATAACCTGAAAATTTTGTTCAGGTTTCTCTAGTTCTACTATTGCAGCTTTCTAGTCCTGCTGGCACTATCCAGCAACTGGCTCCACAGCACAGCTAGAATCAAACCTGCAGCCAAGGAGCAGCAAGTAAGGCTGGTGACAGAACAGCTCAGACCTTCCTGTAAGGCATTTGGACACTAAGACTCTGTGTTAAAGACTAAATATACATTTGCATACATTTTACAATAGTTATAGCTGTCTTTCCACACATTAGAAAATCTGAAGCTCTCATACCTTATGCCACCCTTCTCATCAGCTTGCTATCTCAGTCCAGGAGTCTTTGAAGTCTCCAAAGTCAGACAAGAATGACACTGCCTTACATAGTTTTTTCCCTTTTGTTTCTTACTTTCAGATTTAACAAAAGAGATCTCTAACATCATTCTGTCTACTGTCACAGTACTCATAGTATCAGCTGCACCACTGTTTTGGGTCATATTTCATGCACTATATACTAAGGTGATAATGTAAGAACATTCAGTGTCTAAAATAATACTTTTAAAGAGGAAAGACAGTTCAGCCGTAATAATATTCAAAGCATGTAGGCAGACAATTTTCATTTCTTCTCTGACTGAACTTCTGCTTCTTCCTCCAAATTCCATGTTAGTGCATAAATAAGGCTATAGCCCCCTTGGTATGAATTGATCAGATGAGACAGCACCAGCCAAAGACCCAGCCTATGTGTCACTTGCCCAATTTACCTGTAAGTAGGCTAGTCTGGTCTCAGAGGGAACAGACATGGAAAGTGGGGATAAATTGTGACCTCAAATCCTGTCATTAATAATAAATGCCACAACTGCAGTTGCTTGCTCTGAGCTTATTCCATCAAGATGGCCATTCATTTCCTATTAAGGGAAAGGTAGCCTACATAGTCTGTCTCTTCCATCTCTTTCCATACAAGAAATAACTGATTTTCTTAATTAAAAGTAGAAGAATGGGAAAAAGGATTTGTAAGTTATGATTTGACCTAGTTTCTACTTACCTACTACGTTGGTTTTTGTTTGGACCTTGGGTTTCTAAATAACTGAAGAAAAAGAAACAGAACACCTTTTCTTAGAAAGGGGGAGAATATATGTTATTCATCTTCATTAGAAGATCCTGTGCCTTGCAGAGAAGAAAGCATTACCTTGTTCAGTGAATTTAAGGCTCTGTTGCAACTGACAGGCTGAAGAAAGGCATAGCTTTCCTCTGATGCATGCAGCCTTCTTCTCCCAGTCTTCTTCAGCCAAGAAATGGGTGTCATGATTTATATATCCAGTGTCTAGGCCTAGCCACTCTATTACAAGTTCGTCTGTAGCAAAGTTACAGAGAAGAGGTAAAACATGTAAACAGAGACACATTTTCCAGGTCATCCCTACAAAAAAGCAAGCCAGACAATAGCAAATAGTGGCCTGGAAATAAAATATTTTATTCAAATCAATAAACAAACACCCAGCAACCTTTGATGAGAAGGCCACCACTGTTCCTGTTGAGGTTAACTGCTACTATACACCACACTTCATTAGCATGACCTAGTTAATGTAGAAACTGTTGGAAGATGACTCTTAAACTTGCCAGTGCATTACAAATTTAGGGATATTGAACTAGAAACTAATATGCCTTTGCAACCTGAAATGATATTGTATTATCAAGTACTGCAGTACAAAGGTTGGAGTTTTCCTGTTTTATAAATGCAGGAGTTTTTGCTTTAAGTTACTCTTTTACAGGGAAACAGGATATCTGAAGCATACTATTAAAACTAACTGTCCTTTAATAAAGTGCTGTGTTTGAGTCTGTTGGCATTCTATACATTGCAAGAAAACCACTGCACTTCTTTCTAAATGGTATGTCTGCCGGTTTCACCAGATTAAGATCAATTTCCAACATCACTGCTAAGTGCTATTTTAGAAGGTGCTTGATCCCACTGAAGCCACACTGATGGAATGAGTAGGCAAAGTGACAGATCTAAAACTTATTGTTCTCCCTTCTTCCTCCTCTTTTGAGCTGCAATTTACCACTCAGCTAATAAATAGATGTGAGTTAAAATTAAAAGCTGATGTTCATGTGCCTTATCTGTCCCACCCCCATCCTATAACAGCTGCAGAATTTCCTCCTCCACCCTGCCATGTTCTTGCTACACTTAGATCTATGCAGTTTTGTACCTGTTGTGAGTATAACCTCATTGAGGCCAATAGTTAACAGTTGGGGGTCACGGCAGCATCTGAAAAATGCATCCAGAAGGGCCCCCCTAAGACAACTGGCTGGCTCAGACACCTCCAGGACTGCAAGCACCACACAAGAGAACAGGAGCTCCTCTAAAAAACATGGCATGTTTTCTCCCTACAAACACCAGCTCTTTGATTTAGTGCCATCAGGATTATTGGTGTACAATCCTCACTTCAGTGTTTAAATACATCTGGTTCTAAGACCCTAAATAGCATTTCAGTGGAACAGTTTCAACTGAATTCAGGAGATCAACCCATGAGAGAACGCCAGTTTTCCCATTTAACTACCTGAAGCAGCTACAGTTTCAGACAGAAGCCTCCGTGTACACCTAATGTTTCACACTCGGACACATCCCTCTCCTTTTCCAACAGCCTCCTGGTGAGCACACTTGTCCAGAGTGAGAGAGACATGTTTCAGGTTCTCCCTCAACCTGGAGGGAAGAAGACACCCCTTGTTACCCCGCCAGCTTAGGAGCATGCCCAAACCACCAGGCCATGTGGTTATACTGGTTTTGAAAGCAGACACAGCAGAGACTGCTTTGGTGATTAGCACTTACACACTGGTAAAGGATTGGTAAAGTTCAATTTTCAGAAAAATATCTTTGACCCCAGTGTTAGGCCATGTCAACTTTCCAGTGAAGCCTCCATCTTTGCAGAGTCAGATGCCTGGGTACCTCCCACTGAGGGTGATCTGAGCTCCAAAACAAAGATTAAGTACTCCAGGCTGCAGAGGAGAGCTGTCTGGATGGGCATACCCCAGATGACAGCTCATCCCCGCACCCCCCCCCCGCCCCCTCCCCCATGAATGCCCTGCACATCCTCACATCCCTATCACAGGACACATGAGCACCCTTCATGGTCCTTTTGAAGGTGGACACAACATAGCAGCTGCTGCAGGATTAAAGAGCCCAGAGGCAACATGAGGCAAAGGGAAAGAGCTTGCTGTAGCTCAAAGAAGAAACAAGACCCAGTGTTCTTTGTATTCAAAGCCTGACCAAAACCCCTGTATTTATGCAGAGATCAAGCCCCCAGCTCTTAGCCTCCCCAAATAAGAGACCTAAACACTCTATGGAGTCAAACCTCTAACAGCTCTCTTCTCATTAATTTCATGTGCCTGGTTGCTTGATACCTGTTTCAAAAGGAAAGCTAGGCTATTCTTGCTACTGTCTGGTAGCCAGGCTGCTCCTCAAGTATATAAAAGCTGCTGGCTCAAATCCTGCCTTAGGTGGTGCACATCAGCAGCCTGGCAATCAGTACAGCACTTCACTTGCATTGTGTAAGGCTCCTCCAATGCAAGTTCTTCTCTTAAATCACAGGTGCCTCAGGCATGTGGGCTGATTAGGTAGATTTCCTGAATGGCTCTCCCAAAGTCAGACACCCAAATAACACGTTAGAGCTGAACTTCTCCCCTACACCAGCAATACCACTCTGACCCTTTAATATCAAAAGGAAATAAATTCATCCAACAAGGCAATCTCTGCTAATGCTATTTTAAGCTCCAACTCCTTACACATGTGCTTCATCCCTGAACCACTGGAAGAGCATCCAGGGCTGTAATATCATATTGTTTAAGTGCACTCCTTCCCAAGTCCAGACCCGATTCCTGATGACAACCAGAATCATTCAACACAGGAGGCAAGAGTGGCAGTGAATGTCATAAAAATGTTTGTGTGATTAAATGCTTCTTGTGAACCTTCATGCCAGGGGAATACTGTCACCATGACCAGACATCATCTGCAACATGTCAGATAGTTAAATGACTGATAAGATGACAGGATTCCCTGTGGTGAATCAAGTTTATGCCAGTTGTGAGTCTAGAGGCTCACTGGTAAAAACTACTGGCTATGAATAGCCATTTGACATTGGTCTATGAGCCCATCACCCAAGATTACTTCCCCCA
Source organism: Ciconia boyciana (assembly GCF_034638445.1). Taxonomy (NCBI): domain Eukaryota; kingdom Metazoa; phylum Chordata; class Aves; order Ciconiiformes; family Ciconiidae; genus Ciconia; species Ciconia boyciana. The sequence continues at coordinate 120,517,891 of NC_132934.1, read as the reverse complement.
GTTCGTCCTATGTGCCTAGAGGTCTTTAACAGAAGAGCCACATCTCATGGGTAGCTGATGTTTTCCAGCATGGCTCTTCTCTCTAGGTTCATTAAAAATAACAGAAAACACATACAGACCTAAAGAAAAGGCTCCTCAGTTATTTGAGGACAGATTTTCAAAGTTACTTCAATATCTGAAAATGCATTTCAGTATATAGCAACATTCCTGAGAAGTTCCCCATACAGCTAAGCAATCTATCTGCCACTAAAACCAAGCAGCAGGAAGCACTAACCATGTTTTGCAATGCTACTAGGTAAACTCTTACACCTCAAGTTCCCTGTAACTAGTTACAGGGCCAGACTTATACAGGGGTTTTCTGTATAAAAGTTCTTTACCCTTCCTGAAAAAAATAAGTTAGCTGCTAGAAAATAGAAGAGTACTATAGTCAGATGAATGTCTGCTTCCTGTCCAGCTTTGTCCACCAGGAGACTGGTAATCACTGTCCATAAACAGGAAATAAGTTAATTGCACTTGAAGCAGTAAGTTAAGAATCCGTGCAAAGTCTCAGCAAATAACGTGAGGGATATGAGAGCTCTCAGATTTCTGCAACCGCATTTCAAGCTCTACTCAAATCCTGACAATTGTTAACATCAACCAAAAAAGCCTTCCCATCCTCCCAACACCATTCTATTTGGGATAATCTTTTGATAGCTCTAGTTGAACCTCTTTTCAATCACCCTGTCCTCAGATTTTCTAGCAGATTAAAACAAAGAAAATAAAAATATTTTTCAGTTACAGCATTACAAGTGAAATCCGCCAAGACCCCCTCCAAATACAGCAAACAGATGTCTAAGGAGCTTGCTTTCTGCTAATCTTTTTCACCTCATTTTTTAACAACAGTCTTTTGCAGTGAGGTGGGGTGGTCCAGTTGCTTTCATCTGCCTTTTGGAAAAGGAATGATCTTTTGAGTAATAGCTGACAGGCAAGTAACAGCAAGGAAGCTTTTCTTCATTGGAGCTATGAGTGATAAACTCTCCAATATTGTCAGTTGAGTGACAGTAGCACTGAAGACACAGAGGTGCTAGGTGTCATACGTACAGGGCTTCGTGCTGCACCAGAGAAAGAGACGTCTTCCAGCTCTGAGGGTTTACTAGGAATACTGTTCTGTGAGGCACAAGGAAACGTATCATGAATGGAGAACCCCTATGCTGGTATTAAGGATGATCTTGATGTTCATCGGGACTTTTAAAATCCAAAAGGCAAGCAATCCAATTCAAACTACAAAGGGGTAATTACTGAGCAAATACAACCCGGCACAGGGCTATAACAAAAGAGTGCCTTGTACAGTTTAGTAAGTACAGCAGTATCACCCAGTCATTACTCCTCACTAGAAGATTTTTTTCCCCCAAATGCTATCTTTAAAGAGTAGAAGAGCGTTGTTGCATCTCACAGAACACTTCAGCTAGCCTAGGTGGCAAAGGGACAGTGACTGCAAAAACACCCCCACCCTGCAGGAGCTCTATCCAGTTGATAGAAATACAGGCAGCAGCTGAGGAGAGGTCACAGACAGCCTGGTGCATTACACCTGCACTGCCTGATCCCTGCAAGCAGCAGGAAAGCACGATGAGGATTTCCTCTGCTTTCCCCATTTGGCCTGACCTGCAAGCTAAGATGTAAGCTTCTCCTCATAAATCTCTACACCAGAGACCATGTTACTACACTGCTTTTTGTCTCAGGTTTACACCTCGCCTAAAAAATACAGCTGAGTGTAACACCTGCACAACAACTAGTCAAAACTTACTTGGTGTCGCTCTTAATTTCACTCTTGCTGCTAAGAAAGGAATACCCATTTGTTAAATGAAGCAGCAGGTCTTTTATAACAGGAAATAGCCTCCAAAAATAGGTGCTGGGTAAGGCATAGTTACCGGTATCTCTACCGATTCCCAAAGAAAGAGTTGCACTAGAGAATGTGGGATCTGCCCGGCATTTGACTGACTACACTATCAAGTAGTCATCATGCATGACAACACTTTTAAAAATACTAGTTTGCCCCAGAAAACTTTTCCACTGCAAAAAAAAACCACAAGTGAAAATTTTCAGCTTATTTATTTACAGGAGTACAAGTGATCCCTACATGTTTGGCGCTATTTACATTTTTTCCTTAATTGTAATCCTTCCCAGGACTCTATAAAGTTTACATCAGCATCCAACTACAAACAGAGCATTTTTTTCCATGAGCTCTAGCAGATAACTTTCATGCAACTTAAAGCCTTCTTTCTGCATAGGAAAGCATTAGATACATCTTTGAATGATTAGGTTTTTTTAATAAATGGTTCTCTTCTGGTGCACACAGTCCTTCAAAGGGCAGAACCTTGCCTTGTTTTGTGCTTTGAAGGAGCATACACACCTGTGGAGATCTGTTTATCAGAAGACAGGGTTTAACAGAAGCTGTATATTTCAGACTCCCCACCCAGCAAAGAGACACCTCTCAGCTCCACCAGCTCTGCCGGGAAGTACAGCAGAGCCCCACCGGGTTCCCAGCCCGGGAAGCACCCGCCCTCCCCAGCTGCCCTTCGGAAAGTGACCGGTCACGGTCGACGCCCGGTGCTGCCCGCGCTCCGGCCTCCCGGGCCGCTTTCCGAGGGGCTGCGGCGGTGTCCCCCCACGTGTCCCCCCACAAGCCCCCCTGCTGGCGCCCCCCGAGAGCCCGCCGCCCCAACGGCCGCTCGCCCCAACGGCCGCTCACCTCGCTCATGTCGCGCGGCAGCCCGGCTCGCAGCAGCCCGCCCGGCACAGCGCTCCCGCCGCCCCGCGCCGCCCGTTAAGAAGCGGCGCCCCGCGCCCAGCCGGGCCCGCGCCAGCCAATGAGCGCCGCGCCCGCGCCGAGCCCCGCGACCCCATCCGAGAGGGCGCGGCGCCCCCTGGCGGCGGCGGCGGCTGGCGCGCGGCAGCGGGTGCGGATGCCCGGGCCGCGGGCGGGCGCTGAGCGGGACGCGCGGGGGTCCCTGTCCCCCACAGGCGGGAACCCGCCCCCGCCTCCTCCTCCTCCTCGGTCCTCCTCGGTCGAGCGGGCAGGGCGGAGGGCCCGCGGCAGGAGCCCCGCTCACGCTCGTCCTCAGAAAACAGTGGTTACAGGCACCGGGGCTGCCGCTTTCCCCAAACGCCCGGCAGGAGCGGCGCTCCCCTGCGGGGTGGTCCCGGGGCGTCCCTGCAGAGGAAAGAGGCCGGCACCGAGGGAGGCAACCTGGGAGCTGGGGATGGGCTCGGCCGCCCAGGTCGGGGTGGGAGCGGCCCTTCAAACGGTGTGTGCTGGAGGTAGCCTGAAAATGCGAATTAACGCGTAGAGACCGGCTTAAACAGTCAGAGTTTCGCGGCTCGCTCTGCCACCTGGCTTTGCTCTTCATTGCTGTGCAGCTCAGCACCTCGTAATGTGAGGCTCACTGCCGTTTCTGTTGAAAGATATAGCATTTCTTCATCTAGCTGCTTTCACAGATTTGTGGAAAAGAGTCCTTTTGATAGTTTTTCTGAAGGAATAATTAAAACGAAACTTTGGAAAGTGTGCGGTTATACTCCAGCATCCATCTTTTGATGGAGCACAATTGCTATATTTGGCAATACACATTCAGATGCTCTGACTCATGTATCTGTGAAGAAATATAGATTCAATTTGCTCTGGCAATGCATTTAACTCCCTCAAATTTTTCCCAAATCAATAAAAAAAGTTAACGCATTATTTTGCAGAGCCCAAGAAGCTTGCCAAACCTTTCCACTTCCAGGGACTACCTTGCAGAAGCCTCCTCTCTTCATCAAAACCTATGTTTGGGGCCAGCCTTAATAGAGAGAGTGAAATAAATTTTGTGAGACCTTTCTGGAAAACGCCTTTCCCCTTTGAGTTGCAGAGGCATAGGCACTGCAGCTTCACCTTCCCGTACCACCCATCGGTAGATGCGCAGTGACAGAGGGGCACACAGAGCCCTCCCGTTGCAGTCACTGCTGCCACGGCTTTCAGTCTGCTCCTGCCTGAACGCCTGCCTGGCCCCTGCCTGGCTGTGCCTCCTTCCAGCGTTCTTCCCCAGCAGGGGTGGGCTGGGCTCCTCCACCTGAGGATGAGGAGGCTCCACAGGCAGTGGAACCAGGGACGTGGATCCTGGGAAGACTGTAGGGAAGCTGCCCAGATGTGTAGGGATGGGATCAGGAAAGCTAAGGCACGGTTGGAGCTGAATTTGGCAAGGGGTCCGAAGAATAATAAGAAGGGCTTCTACACATATGTTGGCCAGAAAAGGAAGATTAAAGAAAATGTACCCCCTTGGTAAATAAGACAGGAGAGCTGGTGACAACTGACAAAACGGGAAAGCTGGTGACAACAGATGGAGAAGGCTGAGGTACTCAACAAATTATTTGCCTCAGTTTTCAATGGTAATCTCTCTTCCCACATCTCTCAAGCCTTTGAACCTCAACGCAGGGACTGGGGGAATGAAGTCCCTCCCATCGAAAGTGAAGATCAGGTTTGAGACCACCTGAGGAACCAGAACACACACAAGTCCATGGGACCTGACAAGATGCATCCCAGGGTCCTGAGGGAATTGTCTGATGTAGTTGCCAAGCCTCTCTCCATCATATTTGAAAAGTCATGAGAGTCAGGTGAAGTTCCCCGGTGACTGGAGAAAGAGAAACATCACACCATTTTTTAAAAGGGTAAAAAGAAGGACCCTGGGAACCACCGACCAGTCAGCCTCACCTCTGTGCCCAGTAAGATCACGGAGCAGATCCTCCTGGAAGACATGTCGAAACATAGGGAAGACAGCGAGGTGATTAGAGACAGCCAACGTGGCTTCACCAAGAGCAAATCATGCCTGACTAATCTAGTGGCCTTCTACAATGGAGTGGCTGCATCAGTGGACAAGGTAAGATCTACAGATGTCATCTACCTGGACTTATGGAAGGCCTTTGATACGGTCCCCCACAATATTCTTGCTGCTAAATTAGAGAAACATGGGTTTGACGGATGGACTGTTAGGTGGATCAGGAATTGGCTGGATGGCTACCTCTAAAGAGTTACAGTCAATGGCTCAATGTCCAGGTGGAAACCAGTAACAAGTGGTGTCCCTCAGGGGTCTGTACTGGGACCAATACTATTTAATATCTTCATTAACATAGACAGGGGGACTGAGTGCACCTTCAGCAAGTTTGCAGATGATACCAAGCTGAGTGGTGCAGTTGATTCACTAGAGGGAAGGGTTGCCCTCCAGAGGGACCTTGACAGGCTTGAGGAGTTGGGCCCATGTGAACTTCATGAGGTCCAAGGCCAAGTGCAAGGTCCTGCACCTGGGTCAGGGCAATCCCCAGTATCAATACAGACTGGGGGATGAAGGGATTGAGAGCAGCCCTGTGGAGAAGGACTTTGAGATACTGGTGGATGAAAAATTGGACATGAGCTGGCAATGTGCACTTGCAGCCCAGAAAGCCAACCATATCCTGGGCTGCATCAAAAGAAGCATGGCCAGTAGGTCGAGGGAGGTGATTCTCTCCCTCTACTCCACTCTTTTGAGACCCCACCTGAAGTACTACATCCAGCTCTGGAGTCCCCAGTACAAGAAAGATATGGACCTGTTAGAGGAGGGCCATGAAAATGATCAGAGGACTGGAACACCTCTTCTGCAAAGACAGGCTGAGAATGTTGGGGCTGTTCAGCCTGGAGAAAAGAAGGCTCCAGGGAGACCTTATTGCGGCCTTTTAGTATATAAAAGGGGATTATAAGATGTAGAGAGACTTTCTACCAGGGTCTGCACAGGGCTGTGGGCATGGCGTGTGAGGCAGAAGGGGGATAAATGTGGAGGGGGACAGGCTGGGGTGGGGGTTGATAGCAGGAGGGTGGAAGATGCATGGTTTGCCTCCTGCTTCCTTCAGTGTGCTAGAAAAGCAGAGGAAGCTGAGGGCACGAGTTGAAAATGGGCACTGGAGACCTCAGCCGCAGAAGGAGGTGCATTTTCTCTGAAGAATAAGGAAGAGTGCTGCCTTTTATTTCGCTTAGGCTCCCAGGTTGGCAAGACCCAACCTGCCTACCTTTGTAAATCCATTCATATCCGTTTACTTGGAGTGATAAACATTGTAATTGTATAAGCTCAGAAACTTGCTGCCCTGACTTCTGCTCAGGAATAAAATGCTAAATTGTGATTTATCCTTGTTCCGGAGAAACTTGCTGGTTCCTGACACGGTAAGAGCCAGTGCAGTTCTTCTCAGTCACTGATGCTATTACTGGTCTAAGCCAGCCACTGGGACTTTCACAGTCTTGATTTTGAGTGTGGATATCTGGGATCCCAGTCTTGCAAGGAACTACAGGGGTGGCAGCATTATGTGAACCCATGCAGCATTGATCCAGCAGCAGGAGGAGGACTTTCTTTTGCCCTGTTAAACACAGTGGCATATTTGTAGTTTGTGTCATTTTTCGACTGGTATTTGATCTTCTTTAACCTGAGCCAGGATGCTGTGTTTGCGGAGATGCATAGTTTCTTTAAAAAACAATTCATAGCACAAGGTGGTTGGAGAAGAATCACCTCACCAAGTGCACGGATATATGATTTTTAGGTTAAGTATGAATCCTACCATTCATAGCCGGGGATACAACACTGCAGGAACTCTACTTTTTATGAATTTGAAGCCTGAACAGGATGTGTCGTCCCCCCCGCCTTTTTTTTGAGGCTTCTCTGGGTTACTAGTGATAACAAAAGAGGAGGAAGACCCCATTTAAAATATCATCTTTGATCCTCTTTTATTATGCTAATATTCCCAGGACCTCCACCGGCATCTGGCATTTTTCAAAATTTACATTAATTGCCCCAGATCTTGTTGTGAGTGGACCAAGTGGGCAATAAGCATGGTAAGAGTTCATTGCATGATTAGCAGTTTGTTCTGCAGCTTCAGGCATGTCAGTATGGTGTAAGGACCCAAAGTAAATATGATAAAATTCAGCCCCTGAAGAAGCTTTTTTATTATGTGACAACATTTTCCAGTGAAAAGCAATTGTGGGTACATTGCATTAGTATCCGTATTCTGACAGGAGTGCCATTGGTCTGTCAGCTTATGGGTACAAGGCACAACGCTAACACAAATTATTAAAGGGGTACTTCTGACCAACAGGCTCACAATCACGGTGATACAGACCGCTGAGAGAAAAATCTTTTCAGTTCCCATTGAGACTGATAGAAGTCCTATTGTTCTCGCTTTTCATCATCAAAATAAATGTGTCAAATTCAAGCAGAAAATCCCATGGTGATAATTCAGGCTGTACTCCACTGTGCACAGAGAAGCACGTTAGCAGAGAAGGCTCTTTGCACTAGATTCAGCAGGGGATCACATGACGTTTTATTTTCTGACCTGTTTTGAGGACTTCACAGCTTCCAAAAGAGGCACACTGGAGAGCACTCTGAGCTGCATCTGGGGAAGCCCAGAGGTCCCACAGCACTCAGCCCCATGCCCTCACTGCAGCACCCACCCACTGCAGGACATCCCTGCGGTCCCAGTTCAGTACCTGAGAGCGGGATGGATGTGAGCTGGCATTTTGAGGAATGAGCTGCCCAGATTAGCTAGTGGGAGAAGTGGAGGAGAGTGGAAACCCCTCCCTTCTCAGGGCCCAGTGTTAAATTTGAGTTCATAGCCAGGTGCCAAGTTTGTTCTTTTCAAATACAGCACCAGGCATGGTCTCTTCTCCTAGAGCAATGATGCTGATCGTGATGGCAATGCCCTCCATGCAGTAACTCTCTACTCTGAGGACACCTTGCATATATTGCAGTGTGCAGTCGCAATATAAAATGCATAAGCCGCCCTCAGACAGGTTCCAGAGTGAGCACAGGACTCCCCTCTCCCCAGTGAAAGCCCTTGACTCGCAGAAATACATCTGTTCTCTCTCTCCCTCTCCCTCTGAACAAGTCTCGTTCCCTGCCTCCCAGGTTTGCATATCATACACTGGAAAAAACTTCCACAGCCAACCAAAGCAATCTAGATATAAACCAGGAGCTGAAATGCCTATGTGCCTCTCCTTAGAGTGGACCTACTGAACTTAATAGCTCTTGAACATACACACACACAGATACATCTACTTTTGGGTACATCCTGAGCTCCGACATTCTAATTTATGAGCCAGCTTAGTTTGACATATCTTGAGTTCTGGAAATACAGCAGCAACTTGAATTTATCAGAAGCAACTTAGAATAAAGATAACCATAATAATTGTTTTATTTATATTCTGTCATTTATGTTCTCTGATGGCACCAGGTTTTCGTTTTGAGGTACCGCTTTGCTGGCAGCCTTTCTAACCTATGGCAATCCTTTAATTTAAAGATTTCCCAAAGCTCAGCTTGTACTTAAGTGCACAGCTAAGTAGTGACGCTTCTAAATAGAGAAAACGTTCTAAGCTAATCTATTTTCAAGAGCTGTTATATTCTGAAAATTGACTATTAAAATACCACCTTTTTATTCATCATGTCTACACTCTGTATGTGTTCAATCTTGTCTGCTGGCATATGACTGCAATTTTACTGCCTTTTACTCCCACTTACCTGAAAGACTCAGCAGGGAGGAGAGCATCTAAGCTGGATCCTGAAGCAGAAAGCATCATGGACTTCCAAGTAGTTTCATCTGTGCAAGGGGATTGAAGACAGCTCTTCTGTGCAACACTGAGCAATGCGTTATTGGAGAACCATGTGTTGCATATGTGTAACAAAAGAGTTAATTGTATGCTCACTCTGGCAATGACACACAACTACACAGTCTTGCTTCACTTTAAATCCCGCCATTGAAGGCATCTACTAAGTGAAGTGGTTTTATTAGAAGTCCAGTTAGCTGCAGAATCGCTCCAGAATAGACAGCAACAGAGAGTGTAGGGGAAGGTGACAGCTTAGGCTCCTATACTTTTCAGTCAAAATTTGATTCAAATAAAATCAAACCCAAAAAAATCAAAATGAAAGTATGACTGTGCCTTGAAAGGTGTTCCATAGTCCATCAGAGCAGAGCCACTTTGGAGGAATATATTTGAATTTTGACTGTGACTGCAAAAACTGAATTTTCCCAGCACTTGAGATCAGTACATTGAAGTGAAACCTATGCCTCTTTCTGGTTTTATACTGTATGAATTTTTAAAGAGAAGGAACAATTTCACACAAACTTTCTGAAAAAAAGTCCATGTTGCAGCTGAAATCAAGGATGTTGATTTCAAACGGGAAGCTTTTGTTTCAGAAAGATGTGTGCCTTTGAATACTGGAAATAGAAGGGGATCTGGAACATGACCTTAATTACAGAGAACATGCTGTAATTATAGGCTTTGGTTTGCTCCTTGGTAGTAATAGATTTAACAAACATAGCCCTAGACGCTGTATGATATGTGACTGGTCATTTATACATATCAGCTAATTTGCCTAAGTAAAAAATTAAAATTGTAGAAAAAAGGCAGTTTCCACAGGCTTAACTCCCATTAGTATGTCTTTTTACCTTTTAATCAAGAAGCTAATGGCTGTGGGTAGTTAAGCAACAAAATACCTTTGAAGATCTGGGCCTTAGTGCCTTTGTTACATCTAACCTTTGTTCCCTTGCAAGAGGAATGAGTCAATGGTTCCAACAAAATCTTATCACTGTTGGTGTCATGAAAATATCAAATATAATTTGGAAAAATTGAGTCTTTTCTTGGGAGAGTTGCATGACATGACTTACTGTACAGTGTGAGTCATCTTCTATCCTAAAAAAAAAAACCCCACCCAAATATCACTGTTGATTCTTCAGTCTGGCCAAAGAATTTTGAAGGATGTAATTCACAGATGCGTCCTTAACTTTGGTGTAAAGAAAGCCATTTTCATTTTAAGTCAAATTCCCCAAACATTTCCAAGCCTGAAGAGTGCTGTGGGTTTTGACTCTTTGATTGGCTCTGTTTTGCAGAAGCCAGAGGATATGAAAATGTATAGCATTCAGTTGTTACTTGGCACTTACCCATGGCAGTTAACTTTTTAATTAAAAGGCAAAAAGACATAATAATTATCAGTTAACGATTTTCAATCTCTGTACAGACAAAGGAATTAATGTGATTAAAAAGATCCACAACAATTATAACTTGCAGGATGGAGAGATAAGGAAGTTTAAAGTATACTCCTTCCCTTACTTTAATTCAGTGACTTTGGGGAAATTAAGGTTAAGGGCAAATTCTCCATGCTCAGCATCTCTTTCTGTGCTCTTTGGATTAAACAAACAAAGGAAAAATCAAACTCTTTCCCACAAAATTCTCAGTGGCACCTTACAGCAATAAAGAATTTATTTCCAGTACAAGCTGAGAGCATTAGGTGCTGCATATATATATATATATGTATGTATGCATGCATGCTGCGTATGTCAGGGTGAAATAAGACTTCTAGGAGAGTCTCATTGGCTCTTGACCTTTGCACAGTGGTCAGGGTTCAGGGACCCTTTTCCCCTTTGTGTACTCCCTAAATCCTTATTCAGCTCAGAAAATGGATCTAGAAGGCTCCCAGGTTCAAAAGGGCCAAAGTATATTGCAAAGGTAACATTTCTGCCAGTATTAACTTCTGCATGAAGCTCATGGATCATGGTCTCTCCTACTCCAGCTGCAGAAAGCTGGTTTGACCAACAGTGAAGGGTAGAGTTACAAGACCCCTTCCACTGTGCACCACCCAGCACTGCTGCTGTGACTGCTGGAGCTGCTGGACTTTTTTTTTTTTTCTTGGTCTCTATAAGAGCATAAAGCTGAAGTTCAGAAGGATTTCTGTTGTCTTTGCTTTTCATCTTTAGACAGAACAGAGGCTTCAAAACAACCTCTGATCTTTGTGTCATAGCACTCCCATATTTTGCCAGACATTTTACAGGAAAAAATAAAGAGTCAAGACATTCAAACCCTTTCTTTCCACTTGCCCTAGAAACCTTTTTAGTGCTGTATTGATAGTAATTACACGTAACATATTCCAGTAAAAGGAAGTTAAAGTCGCCAGGTCAAGTGATCCATAATTAGCAGCTGCCAAAATGAGGGTACCAATGCGAACGTACTTCATCTCTGCTCTTCCCCCATGTAAATACATGTTGGGGTTCTTCACTTTCTCAGAGGGCAGGAGCCTGCCTCTGCTGCGCAGGGTGGACCAGGTTAGGGCATGGATCAAGACCGAGCAGTTAGCTGGAGAGGGAAAACCTTACCAATGCTAGGACTCACATATAGGAAGGTCAATAAAAAGAAGAAGGATTTGTCTCTATTGCTAAACATCTTTTTAAAATATATTTGTGGATCGATATGTGAAGCTTTGGGGTTCTCAGCCTCAGCTTCTGGGGCCTTTTGACCCCTACATACCTGGTTTTTAAATGGAGCTGGGTGGCATCAACGTTGTATATAATGTTGGCTGGGGGTAGGAAGCACGATATGGACTTGATACTTCAAGAGGTCCCTTCTAGGCCTATTTCCTTCATTTAGTTTATTCACAAAATGGGATCTGTTCCACTTATCAAGGTAAGGATATTTACTTAACATTCAGAAATTGAGCTAGTCAAAGAAAACGCAAGATCAGCACTTTTTAATTTCTGAGCCATGAAGCGCAACAACAGACTGAGACAGGTTGTGCTGGCTTCTAGAAAAACCCATTTAGTAATGGGCATGCTCAGAGACCCAAAAACAGGCACTTCAACACAGCCTGTTCTGTGCCACTGAGTTAAATCTCTCCTTTTAGCAATGGTTAGTTTGCTGAGAGGTGTATGAGGCATGGAAAGAAAAGGAGACGTAAAGTGTGCAAGAAAAAAACAGCTATGCATGTTCAGCATCTAAAGACCTCAGCTGATGAACAGGCATAGCTAATTTGGCTGAATATTTTTTAATGAAATTATTTGCATTTTTTCTGTTAAGAAATTATAAAACGGAGATGGAAATAAAAGCAACTCCTAGCTGACTGATGGGAATGGGTGACTCCTCACTAAAAACATCTCACTTTTAACAGAGAAGAAATGCTTAGTTCTGTTTGCTTCGTCTTTCTTCTACAATGTCTGTGTTACCAATAATAACACCTCGTTTAGCCATTTCCTATAGGCTAATGGTGACATTTCATTTTAATTGTCAATGTCTTTTCCGAGGGCCCTGTCCACCTTCTGTCCTTGCTAGAAAGTGCTCTCTCTCTGACCCAGTATTTTTAATTGAGGTGTTATTAAGTAAAGGTTCTTGTAAAGGTCAACATAACTCTAAAATAGTTTCATGAACACAAAAGAGACGTAGTTCACTGTCCTGACTCACTGCAGTGCCATTTTATTCAGCACAGAGTTTTCCTTGGTATTATTTCCAAAGCACTGTCAGAAAGTGAGCTTGGAGGGGCTGGGCTCTTGGGGATCTCTCTGCGGACCATGAAAGGACAAGTTTTCCTTGAGGGAATTTCAGGACATCAGTGACCACCCTGAGTTGTGTCCTGGCAGAGCATCTCTCTCTCTCTTTCTCCCACCCCACCCTGCCTTTAATTTTCTAGTTAGATGAGGAAAAGGAAGGCACCCTAAGCTATTTTTTAGCCTTTGTGGTTATACCCCTAGGGACTGACGCAGAAACCCTTCCCCTAAAACATGACAATCTTCTGTGGATGTCAATGGGGGAGGGTGAGAACAAGGCCAAGCCGTGGGATCCCCCAGTTCCAGCCTTACAGTCCGTGAGTCTGGCACTGTGCAGCTTTTACAAATTTTTCTTCTTATCCTCCCTCTTTAAAATGCAAGCTAGGTCACATGTAGCTTGTTTAACACTTGCTGCTGCAGAGAAATTAAAAATAGCTGCATTGTGTTACTTGGGACTAGAAAAAAAGCACAGTTAGATTTAATGCATTCTTGTGCAGCTGGTTTGTCCCTGTGCAGCTCTAGTGCAATGAAGCGTGGAGGGGGCTAACATTTACCCTGGTACACTGTGATTTGACTAAAACAAAAGTCCAGTACTCCCTCAAATGATCAGAAAGAAAATCATTTTGAGACAATTAGAAATAGTTCAGGCACTACAGTGGACTTGGCAGCATGACGAACTACTGGCTATGGCCCTAATGGACTAGCTCTGATCTCAGCTGCAAAACTCAGCAATAGTCCTGTATTTACATTTTTTTCAGGCATTTTGTTTTTATGAATAATAAGTAGGTTCATTTATATAAATTACTCCAAGGAGTTTGTGAAGGTCAATGGAATCTAATCCCAGGTTGTCTAAAATATTTAGTTTATCATCTCTTTGTATTTAAAGTTTCAGAAGCTGAAACTTTAATGATGTTATGCAACTGTAAACAGATGACTTCACCTGATATTGAGAAGGGAGGGGTATTAAATAACAAAACTCTCCTCCACGTAAGGCCAAAAACTTGCTAGCTTCTTTTACAGAGGACATTGCCATTTTGGTGAGCATTTATCTACTTTGTTTTATGTTTCAAACAGATTCATAGAATCAAAGAATAATTTAGGTCAAAAGGGATTTCTGGAGGTCGTCAGGTTCCCCAGCTCAGTGCAGGGCCAGTATCGGTGAGATCCTTATGTAGCCCCAGGAACAGCTATGAAATACAGCCCACATAAGGAAACATAGTGCAACCATTTAACATAAATTTCTGGACACCATGTGCAAGGGATTCTGATCTAAAGCCTGGAGATTTGTGTGTGTGTGTGTATTATCTTTGTCAATAATGCATTGTTATGTTGCCAGGTGGCGTGCAATGAGATATATAAAAATATTTTTATACAAATTTCAGACAAGTAAATAGGGCTTCCCTGTATACAATAAAGTCACTGCAGTTCCTATATCTAGCACATTTTCTGTCTTTGCAGGAATATCTCAGCAGTCCTAATGCACATTACCAGGGTCCCTGCTGCCATTTGGTCACAAGTTGTTCCTTGGGTGGAGAAGTAGCCTGTGTAGTTACTTGGTTGTGGAGTTCTATCAGAACACGGCTGTGCCAATCTCCTCCTGGATGTGCCTCTTAGTGGTGCATCTCTAGAGGCCACAGCACTTCTTGGACTTTGAAGTATGCCCAAATTTTCTGGGAGGCAGAAAACTTTCAAATCCAGGGCCTGAGGGCAAGGGCTGCCTAATGTTGGACCTCTCTTACCCTGGTGCGGGAGGAAAACCCTGCCAGTCCCGGACCAGCCTGTATGGGTGACTCAGGATCTTTAATGAATTCTGAAGCTTTACTTCCTAATGGGATTTGCTGTTGTTGTTTGCTCTTGAGAGCTCAATTTGATGAGGCACTGATGAGGGCAAGGACTGAGAAGTAGGTGAAAGCATATTTTATACATATCCTCAAGCTCTTGGGTCATACCCACTAATACCTTGTTAAGCAGGATGGTTAATTACACTCTCTGTTCTGCACCTGTAAACAGTTTGCTACTTACCTGCTTAGACCCAGCTTAAATTCGGCATTAAAAAACAGTGACAAAATACTATTGCTAACCTATACATCATATATCAGCAATATATGGGGTTCAGTTGCAAAAGGAAATTATGATTAGTATAAAACTGGAAAACAAGTAATGCATGATTTGACTCTTGGGAGAGCTGTTAGCAGAATAGGCCAGTATCTTGTCTCAGTCACTCCAGAGGATCTTCAGTGTAGTGTCTTTAAACAAAATAGTTTCAAATGAATGAGGTTTGGTTTACAACAGCAGAGAAGACATGAGAGTCAGCTTCTTTCTGCTGCTGAAATGGGCCTTTCCCTTCCTGTCCCTGTTCTCTTTCCTCCCTCACTGCTGCAAAAGAGGGGGAACTATTTTGGACTGTGACCAAGAGCATTGCCAGAATATGTTTCTTGCTACTTTCAGTTAAGATCATGCAAAAACATGTGCAAGCACATTAGCATCCCAACTCAAGTCCATTTCCTTATTAGATGTTTATTCCCCTTGTTACATTATACACTGTTCTAATTTAAGGGTGAACATGACCGATGCCTAGAGAACAAAGTAACCATTATGTCCTTTGGAGTTTTTGTGTTATAAATTACCTTGGCCATAAAGTACATTTAAAAATGTACCTGGCTATTGAGAATCGCCATGCTCTGCACACTGAAATGCCAGTTCTAACCCAGGGGAAGGAATCATTAATTGGTTAATGAAATTGAAAGCGTGATAATAGATTTATTACTTAAATTGTTGATTATGCCAATTGACCTTTTAGTTAGATCTTTACGCCTTCATAAAGTCCTCTTGCTCCTTGACAGGAAAAAAACAACAGCCCTGCGCTAGCAATTATATGCATTTGACAACTGTGTTTGCGAAGCAGAAAACACAGCAAAAGGAGCGAACTGAGTTCAACGAACTCTTACCTCTGAGGTCTCCAGCATAACATCAACTCAGGCTGCGTGAGTGCAGAATACCCTGCACTGTGCACCTGTGGCAGGAAAAACAGTATAGTTACAGCCTGGCACTTACACGTAAATCGTTGCAATTACAGGCTATTTAGTTGATGTTTTGAATTAACTTGGTTAATGACCCACGAGTGTGTCTGAAGGCAGTGGTTCCCTGGAAGATAAACACACAGAAAATGAGAGATGGCGTGCACTGTCACTCACTTGCCGACTGTGAACTTTTATCATTAAGCAGCTACAAAAGGTACAAAGGACATAGGTGCCTGCTAAGCAAATCTTACGCAGCAGCAAAACCAGCAAATACAAGCAAAGGAGTGACTTAAGTAATGTAACATTGGTAACCATAGCTCGTAGCTCTTCTTACAGTTTCCATTTCAGAGTACTGTCAATGACTTCATAATCATCTGACATTAATTGTATCTACCTCTGACCTATCAAAAGGGATTAGCCATTGAAATTAAGGAAACTAAGGCTTTGTAACTTATTAGCTATGAAGCTGCTGAGTGTAGCAATATAGCAAGAGAAGAAAGAAAAGCTCCCTGGTTTGGTGGATGATCTTCCCAATACGCATTAGAAAGTCTTCATTAATTATTTCTGATTGGGTTCATTGCAATAATTGAATCGCATCTGCAATGCAGGGCAAAATTTGTCAGCAGTCTGGCCACCGAGGGTAAAGGGATATAGAATTCCTTCCTTATTATTTCTGCGGTGCCATGTGGCTGCTCACGGAGCTTCACAGCCAGCTGAGGAGTCAAGGCACCTGCTCTGAGGCATTTGGGTTCCCGATTAAACAAGAAAAGCTATGAGAGGTGACAACAAACTGAGGACAGAGGGGGAGAAAAGAAGCATCTGCAAAGAAGGGGAAAAAGAAAACATTTCTGGAGGGAAATAAAACATTATTTGCAGTAGTGCAGCTTAGGTATGCATAGTTCAGACATGACTGTTGCAGATGCTCGGCAGGAAAGCACTTGCACTGAAAAGATTTCTGGACACAGAGCAAGTTTTCTTTAGGCATCTGCTTAGGGGAAGTACCATGGTGCGACAGGAGTGAGCAGCTCTGGCCTTCCTATACTGATGCACACAGATTAATAAAGACAAACGGCTTGTCTCCCTCTTCCCTGTACAACCACTTGGTAGACTGTTTGTGCTCCCATGTTATGTGACAAAGTGAGTGGCTGCCTGGCTTCCCCCTTTGCGTAAATGCTCCCACCTGTGTCCTGGGAGTGATGTAGGGCTGCGGCAGTGCTGTGGTCATTGCAGAAAGAGCCCCTGTGGCAGGACCACCCCAGGGCGATGCTGTGCCTTGCTGCCTTGTGGTGGGGCTGCGCTTAAATCTGGAAGTAACTCTGTTCCTAGGTGGGTGGACAGAGATTCCTTGTTGTAATGTGCAACCTATGGGAATCTACAGAAGGCATCCTAGCCACTTAGTTTGTGGCGTCTGTAAAAACAATTTTTAAATCTGCCCTCAAAATAATCTTTCTTACAACCTGAGGAATCCCTACAGCTGTTTGCCAGGAAACTGAAGACTTCTACGCAGCTCAGAAAGGGCCCTGCAGCAGCACACGGTGTCAGGAGCAGCAGCATGGGGCTGCTCCACCTGGCAGGCACGCGGCGAGCTGCCGGGGACAGCGGGGCAGGCAGGGGCCAGGTCCTCACTACGAGGGGCACAGTGCCGTGGGACCCAAGGAAGAAGAGCAGAGCAGCTCCAGCAACTGTCACCAGGTCACCCAAAAGCCCAGATGACTGCACAGGTCCGTAGTGGCAGGCTGGTTCAAGGTCCAGCCGGCAAGTGAAGCCAGGGCAGGGCCAGCAAGGTGCAAGGGCTGGGCAGCCTGCAGGGCAGCTACTGCAGCTCCCAAGCCAGGGAGCATGGGGTGCACGAGCAGAGGCCCCGGATGAGGCTTCTCGCGGCTCTTTCTCACAACTCAGCTGTTTTCGCAGAAGTGTGATTGACAGCTACACAGCATCACCATATTAAAGCAGACCACAATCACAAGCAGCTAAACCCTTAGATGTGTGGGGTGGAAGGGGCTGCAGAGGAGGATTGCAGAGAAAGACGGCTACAGAGTCTGTTGACATACTCAGGGCCCTGACAAGCTTTGTATGAATGCTATCACAATTGCATATGAAAGCTAAGTTATTTCATTGGATCTCCCAAGAGCTCAGCTATTAGGTATCAGCTCAGAGCAGTGGAAACATATGTGTGCTACCACAGCCTCCTCCTCCTTTACCTTGTACTTTCCAGCCCTTGCACCTCCCAATGTTCCATCGTCTTTAGTACACGCATCTTGTAAACACATTTAATATACACAGCTAATCTTTATACATTGGAAAAAAATTGTAAAATATGGAAGCCTTGGAAGGAGTGTGTTTATTTGTATATTACCCAATAAGAAAGATCTTTTAATTTTAAAATAGACTTACCCCACTGAGATCAGAAAAGATTTTGCATGAACAAAGGGAACAGAATCTTGACTTGTGATTTAATATGAAGTTATAAAATTTCCTCAAATTTGGGTGCCTGATACAATATAGAATGTCACAATTCTTTTCAGGATCTTAAGGTGAAAGGTAATAAATAATTAGGTCTTATGATCATATTGCTGATATTTCGGTAGATTATACTCAAGGGATGCTTCTTCACCAAAACACTATGACACTGTGCCACAGGAGCACAGTACCATAGTAAAACCTTGCCTCATGCTTTTAAGCATTGCACAATTCAGCAATAGCCCCAGTATGACAGGATCCATGATGTAACCATCATATATAATTTTAGGGAAAAAAGGTTTAATTTTATTTTAACCTGTTTTGCAGTTACAGCTATTCTTCAAAGTATGTTGCTCTGTTCTACTCGGGGAGTGGCACACTGCCCTACCACCGGGCGTGAGGACTCCTGCTGATCAGCAGTCCCATCCTTGCCACTCCTCTGTGTTTGTTACCTGCTCTGGCAATGGATAAAAGGAGTAGGGGAAAGTAACTGTTCCTCTGCCAGCTCGGGTGTCTCCCCAATGAATTTTGATGGCTCGGCATAGACACTGCATCTCTTTTTGTCATCTTTGAGTTGTTCATTTCGCAAATGGAGACTATGAAGCAGTGATCAAATTTAATGTATTTTCTGAGCTCAGGCTGAGGTACCGCCTCCTCACAGGCAGCATCGAAGGGCTTGGCTGATAATGTAGATCTTAATGAGGATGTCTTTAGGGGATCAGGGAGCAGCCCTGCAAATTTCCAAGACGCAGATGTCCACAAAATGGCTGCTAAATTTGCTTGTATTTTAGCAGAACAGCCTCTATTTTGCATGGTTTGAGTGTGACTGACTGCTCTATACCAAAAAATAACGCAATCCAGTTTACCTAAGACTAATTTTCAAGCAGGAACTGCTGCCCTACCACTCTTTTGGTGTGGACCAGAAATCATCATGAAGATTGCTGACTTCTGCATAGGTGCTGCAACATGCAAGAGAAGTGCTGAGACAAACATAAAGAGCACAGTGTTCATTTTAACAAATTGTATGGCTTTGTAGTAAAACCAAATAAATGTATTGCCTCATCAAGGGGGATTCATTGCCTGTCCTTTGGAAGGACAGTAGGGTAACATCTAAATGAAACTCTGGTCTCCAAAGAGTGGCATGGAACAGTCCCGGCATCTTGCAGCTCGTAGCACCTTGTGAATTCTTACTCTGCTGGGAAAGAAAAATTCAGTCTGGCACCTGAAAGACTGTCAGCTGTGGGGCAGTAGGTCTGGCCCACAAGTCTCCCTTCGTCCTTTCACAGTAGGTCTAAAATGGGTGGTAGCAACACTGGTGGTTGCAGCAGAGACACCCAGGGGGCACGAACGATTGCTTGCACGGTCCAAGCGAGCGGAGCTGAGACCACAGCATCAGTGTCTGACTGGAAAGTCATTGGGACTGGGGGGATCAATAGCACAGATGAACCTATCCAAGGTCACAGCAGCCCCTGGGCTTTTTGTGATGGGAAGCTAACGAGTTGGAGGCAGAGCTGAGATGGATCCGGTTGGCTTCTTTAGTAAAAACATCTCCGTATTGTTTTCCTTGGATTTTGGCATTCTTTCCCCAAAACAAAAACAGAGTGTTTTGCTGGAACATGATTTAAAAAAAAAGGATTTAGTGTAAGCCTCATTTGAGGGAGTGATCATACCACAGTAGAAAATAAACAATATAAATAACATCTGTGTGACATGACTTCTGCTATGAGAGCTAACGCTGAATGACACTGGAAGCTCTCAGACATTAATTCTCTGAGCTGAAAAGGAATAGCCTATTGCAATATTCCTCTCAGCCAGCAAATATCCATATTCATTTAAATAACTATCTGTGCTAATCTAGCATAAATAATCCATGATTTTTAGGATAATGTAAAGGAGTTGTTACCAACCTGCACCTCCCAAAGAACAGAGAGCAGGGTGAGGAAGGGCTAAGAGAAGACTGAATTCCCCAGGGCAGAAGGGCAGGAACCTCATTCAGAGCTACAGACTGCAGCAATGCAGAGCGCTCCTATCAAACCCCACCTTCACAACAACACGGCTCGCTTCTCCACTGCCTGAGGAGGTTTGGTGCAGACATGTTAATGTGGACCCGGCCTGGCTTTTCTTTCTTTCTCCAATTTTTCCCAATAGCAGTTCAGGAAGGTCAGCTGAGATTTGCATAGCGTCCTCCTGAAGTCCCAGTGCGTGGGATGATGGCAATACACAGCCAGCAGTGTGTGTGCACGGGCCAGAGAAAGTTTGCAGGTAGAGGCAGTATGTTTTATTGGATCAGCTGGTATTGCTGGAAATATTAGGCAAACTTTCAGGTATGCAAGCCCTTATTCAGGTCTGAAATAGAAGCAGCAATTTTCAGAGCTAAATACAAGCTGAGAACAAATGCTCAGATGTTAATTAGGTATGTATCAATTAGGCCTTTGTTTAAAGAAAAGATCTTTGGTAGAAGAAAGGATGGTAAAGAGGGAGGAAAGTGAGAGACAGAGAAAGTTAAAGTCAAATGAAGCTGCTTGTCACCTAGGGGGAAGAAGAGACAGGTAGTTTATAGCCTGGGGAACAAGAGTCGATCGTGGTGAGTAGGAGGAGAGTCTAATCATAAAAGTCACATCTACTGAGAGCGTGCTCCTCCATATCAAGTGGCTTTATGAATTTCAATTCTCAACCTCATCTTTAGAAGGGGTTTTTGGAGGCTGTTCTGAAACAGAGTACTAAGATGCCAAAGGTGTTTTGGGAGAAATGCCCTGCTGGCAGCTAGAGCTTTTTCATTATAGCTTGACCATGTGAGACCATTTTGGTGCATACCAATTGCTTCATTTTAATTACACAGTTACCGTGAGGCCACTGGATTAATTTTATTGTATTTCTGGGAATGTGGGTGTGGGATTTAGAGAAATTTAGGGAGGGAGAGTTGGAGGTGGGCCCTCTTTTACATCGGTAAGATCTATTTGGGTGGAGAGGAAAGGGTAACGAGTTATCTGCAACACTTTGAGGGGACCATCCTCTGGTTTTACAGGAGCTTCTGCTAGGGAAGCTTGTAGGAAGCTGTGTCCTTCCTGCCTCATGCAGGATCCTTTTGAGGAAAGAGATAGTGAGGCCAGTAACCAAAGAGTTTCCACCTCTGTCGCTGGGAGGCCCAAATACTTGAGAATGGTGTGTTTTAGGTTGGCAGCACCACGTATTATATATTCTACCAAATAAATATTGAAAATAGAAGCTCTGTTCAATCAGATCAGTAAGAAACCAAATGTTTAGTCAATATTGTGAGTACCCTTCAGTAAGAGTTAATCTGTTGATTCTGCTCAGCCCACACAAACCTGAGGTGCTTTTTTATTGTAAAAAGAAACCTCCACATGAAGCCAGTGTTATCTTTAAGGGGCTTTGTATTAAAGGTAGCCCGAATTTTCTGTGAAATATAAAACTGGTGAGACAACTTTAGGAAACCTTATTGTAGAATGAAATACTGTTTATCTCCAATGCATTTTTTTCCCCGCATATACATGTATGGAATGTAAATCGGAACATTTTGTAAGGAAACGTGGAAGGGTTTTATATTATCCAACTGTGCACAGTCTGTGAGCAGTAAAAAACTAGATACTTCTAGATTACTAAAATGTCCCTCAAGTCATAATTATAAATCAATATGCATGTGTACAAAAGATTGGTGTCTCCATAAAGTGCCTGAAATTCAATATTTTTAGTCTACTGTGTCTTCTGAAAGTGCTTGAATATTTTATATTCCCTGCGTGCTAAAAATTGTCTCTGTATTTTATGTATTGTTGTTTGTGGAGCTCTATTTGCAAACATAAGTAACAGCTAGTACTGGAGATGATATACAGGCTGTATAACATGCCTGAAGAAAACAAATCTGGAAGCATACAAATACCCCCAACTATAAATTTCAAGAACACCATAAGAATTTTTTTAACCCCATGCTAATGCTGTTAAGAGTATACTAGAGCTGTGTGGGATGCATTCTTGTAGCTGGCAGGAAGGAAAATAGCTCCAGACTCTGGTTAATGTGCACGTTTCCATGGTTGTGGTACCTATTTGTGCGAAAAGCCTTTGTTTGCTCGAGCCACTGAGATGTGCAGTCAGTGGGGTGTAATTCCTGTTGCTGCTGTGTGTTGTCCGGTGGCAATCATCTGCTGGCAAGTGGTCCCCGAGATAAGTGTGGCACGCTGGAGCAGTCTCCAGCTCCCAGGCAAGATGCACAGCTGGAGGGTGACCTGGCTGCACGCCCCTGATGTCTGCCCCTGCAGCTTGGAGATGTCAGCAGGGAAGGGGGCTCCTACACGGTTCCCAGATCAGGGGTCTCACATCAGCTCATTCATTCAACAGCAGTGCCGGGAGGTGCTTTTGCCCAACCACAGCCTGAAAACCAATTTGAGAAGCATGGCTGGTGTCCTCTGAAGAGCCTCAAGCACCAGGTAGCACAGTATGGAAATCTCAGTGCGGACTCCCCAGCATGGAAGGCACCGTATTGCTGACACAGGACTCTGCCTTTTGGCTCAGAGCATGTGTCCTCCTGCCCGTGGCCTCAATACAACAATGTTTTTTATTAATGTGGAATGATACAGATTAATTGGAGAAAAGGTTTTCTTCAGTTCTAGGTTGGCTGCTTTAATATTATGCCAAATAATACCGAAGCTAAGCTTGAAAGCAAGGGCTTTGACACAAACAACACAGTATAGTTTGATTCCTTTTCAAAATACATTCTAACCGATCAACATTTTCTGCTGGGAAACTACGGCCTCCATGCAGTTTTCATTTTTGTACTGCAGGGTTACTTTTCTGACAACCAGAAGGCTTGCTAACCATGCACGTGCACAGAAAGCCAAAGGTCCATGGTTTTTATCCCCAAGTCATAGGCTGGTGTTACCCTGGGCCTATCTCTCTCACGCAATGGACATTTCTCTAATAAAGTGGATTTTTGTTTGTGTTTAGATTGCATTAAGCTACACTAGTAACTAGGAGATGTCAGCAATAGCAGTACTTGTATCAGAATAAGGTAGGTGTTTCTCTCAGTGCATGGTTATTTCAGGAAAAAACCACAGATATTCCACAATGTAAATTGCTTATATTATCTCTGTATAATACTGTAGATATTTACATACCATGCTGTTGGTACAATTGCATTCAATGGGAATGCATTTCAAAGCTCCTCCTTAACCAATCAAGACAGAAAGAGAGTAGACGGTCAGAATTTAAAACAGCTTTGTATACAATTGCACGGCAGACAGTGAATTGGTCTCAGCGCTTGTTCTGACAGACTGACTGAAAATGCGACTAGCAGTGCAAAATCTGTCACAATTTAACGAGATGCCAAATGTTAAACATGCAAAACAACTTCTTTTTTCTGAGTTCAGGTTTCAAATTTCTTATTTCTCTTGCACAGATTATCACTGAAAGTAATTCTATGTAGCAGCTTCTTTCAGCACTCAAAGAGCACCTGCATTGGTTCATACAAAAGATTAACATGCAAAACACTGAATAATTCAGAATGCTTTCAGTGGGTAGAAAGACAAGTACACTGAAAATAACTTGTTTTTCTAGAAGAAGTTTGTCTTTTTGTAAAAAACTAATAAGCTTGAACTTTTTATTATGAAATACAAAATTTCCGAAAAACATTTCAGCTAGAAATCATTATTTTTAGATTGGGAAGGCACATATAGGGTCCATGTGCCAGATCTGCTCTGCTAACAAGGTTGCCTAGCTAAAGTGCATTTCCCATGGTCATTATCAACTCTATCCCTGATGAAACAACAGGATCCAGCATGAATACCAGCAGCCACCATTTGCTGTGACCCAAGTCATTTGGCTGCCAAATTCGGCCCACAAGTAGAACAGAGACATAAAGCATTCAAGCAACAACTCTTAAAAGTCAGGAGTTTCAAATCCACATTTTTCCACTTAATATTTTTGCATTTCAATCAAAATACGATTTTTTTGGCACGTGGGTGATGATTGTTTTTTATTTAAAACTGGAACTTCAGGTTTAAGACAAATACCTTTAACAAAAGAATGTATTGAAATGAAACGAATTAATTTCTGATCCAAAGATAGTTTTGTTAGAAATTTTGAAACAGCCTTCATGAAAACTTCCCTTGATTTTATTACAGAACAGAAATTGAAAAATGTTGTTGATCTATAAGCTCAAGATGATCAGCTGTACATAAAGTACATTAAAAAAGCAGTAGATATTGTATTAACCAGTATTATTATTAACCAGTTCTTCTGAACTAATAAATCTCTTGCAGTTCCAGTCCTTGATCTTGCTGTGGATAACCTAACATTTCTGTCTGATAGGAGTTTTGCTGATTTCCTTGGGACCCAAAGCATGGATTCTTGTTCTTGTAGAGTCCCATCAAATTCATTGTCTCTGAAGTTAAGGCTGTATTTTATGTCCATTATTTTGCTGAGATATCATATGCTACATTATAAAGGTTGCAATTTTATTTCATTACATGAGGAAAAAAAGAAAAATAACTTATAGCTTAAACTGAGAGAACTGGTGTTAACCTTCCTTTGTTGCAGGAAGCCATCCAAATGTGTAAAATGCAACCGATAGAGAAATTTCCTGGAGAAGTACATCCTAAACAAGTGTTACGTTTCTAGTTTTCTTTGGGCTGATCAGGTAATCGGTACGTCTTTGAGGTTGCACCTATGGGAGAGTAAAAGCAGTTATAGAACTAAAAGAAATCCTAGGAAAACAGTCCCGCAAGGGTCTTCAGGAGGTTACCTGCCAAACCCTCACCCCAAAGCATTATACCAAAACGAAATCTATCATCAGGAACCCACTCAAAATCTAAATACAAAGGAAAGGATGAACAGCAGAACAAAACAATAGCTTCACATGCAACACACTGATGGCAGTTCTGGGAATTCATTAACTGGTCTTACGCTATCTGAGAACATCTTGTGGACTCTGCAGTCTGTATTCTTTTAAGCAAAACATGATGTTGGGTGTTTCTCCTCTGGTTCTCTTAAAGAAACTACCCGCTAAGCTGTAAGAAAAACTTAACATCTGACATTGCTTTCCAAATACATTAGAAATTGCAACAACAAGCACGCCAGTATTTCATGTATCTGAAAGACCGCTCTCAACATCTCAGTGTTTATTCAAGGCAGGCTTTTTTTAAAGTTCCCATGACTGGCATGATTCCACTTCCACTGACAGCAGCCTGTTTTCAAACTGACCCCAGTGGGATCAGTGCAGGGCAAGTGCTCCACAGTTTTGAAAACCCTATCCTCATTTGAAATCAGTGCAGTGGATTTCCAGTCCTAATTACTTATGCGCTTTTACAAAATATCATTGCAGAGGAAAAGACAAAGAAAAATTAATTCTCAAATGCACCCAAGAAACATACATTTTGGATATTTAAATGTAGTAGTGAGACCTCACATAGATAATTACAAAGTAGCAAATTACAAAGAAATGAAAATGTCTTCCAAAGTTATAAACATGTGTCTTCACATAGCTTCCTAAATGAAACACTACAGTTGAATGCTTTGCTACGGCTAGCTCCAGTGTTGGTTTTATCTACCTCCAAGTAGATGTTATCTGCTGGCTACTGTTCCTTGCAACTTCCCCATCTAGTTTCAAGCCCTTGGAAATTAATGGGAATTTCACCGTTCCTCCCAACGGAATTTTTTAGCAAGCCCAAGCTGATTCCTAACTATTGACCAATCTTCTTGTGGTTTGTTTCTGGAGCATTAATCATGTACAATCTGTATTGCCTTGGTATTCTTCCAGTATTAAATACCTTAAATAATGCATTTGGTACATATACATTATTGAATAAGCCATAGAGGAAAATGTTAGATAACAAATGTGGACAACATGTCTCTGGTATTTAATGAGTCCCAGCAGCTCAAGGAAAACCATGGGATAAATATAACTATCCTAGAAACATTTCGTAAGACAGCTGCCTTCTGTTTTAAACACAACCCTCTTTCTCCCCCCCCATCCCTTTTTGTTGCTAGAACATACTGCTGTTTTCTAAATTTACCCTTCTTTACTGTTTATTTCTGCGGAGAGGAGAGGTGCTCTGGGAAGTAACAGGATTGCCTGTCTCTGCTCAAGACACCTTTTCCAAGATCTCTCTGCTGCACTTAATTTCTTGTAGTTCAGCCCAAAGACCTTACTGGTGCTCAACAGAGACATCACTCATTCATTTCCAGAGTACATCAGAAGTTTCCTCTGGTCTGTGTTACCCTGGAGATTAATATATGATGAGATTTACTCCATTTATGGCAGAACAGTTATTTGGCATTTCCTGATCATTCAGTTACAGGTCTGTTACGGCAGGCTTTCTCACTAGGACAGAGGCTTTAAGAAGCTCTCTACTACTGCTGCCCCCAAAAATAACAAATTTACAAGCAGAATGGAAAAAAAAATCTGAAAAAAGCTGAAGGCAAGCATGATGTTTGTGGAAAGCAAGTATTCCCAGATACTGTGGACTGTCCTTTGAGTATAAAGTATACTGAACTAGTTAGCATACTGAGTAACCAGAAAGTTTCAGAGGGGGTCCAAGAGCACCTCATTGAACACTGCCTCTGAAATGTCTGACATAGGTCATTATTTGAATCCCATGTTTAGCAAAACACTGGGGCGGGAATATTTCCCAGAACTTGTTGCACAAAAATGCTGTATTGCACCCAGATTTACTAAAGGAAAAAAGACCTTAATCAGAAAGCTCACCAAGTAATGTTGAATGGCCATTAGTAGGCAATACTACAGAAGATTTTGGTTTGCCTGTGATTTTGAATAGGAGGGAGCCAGAGGACTTGCACCAGCTGGATCTAGACTGCCCTATTCTTCCCTGACAGCACTGGGGAAAATGTAACCCAAGCATGCTTCTTTTGCTTTAAAAATCTCATCTGCAGGGATGAGCCATCCAGCCCCCGCCTTGTCATGCCAATTCTCCTCACCATCAAAGGAGGAATCGAGCAGCAAGTTTGCTCCTGGGGTGGGGACTGTGCCCACAATGGTTCGCCTCTGCCCTGCTGCATCTTTCATAGTTATTTGCTTTAGAGAAAATGCCCTGGGTTACTTATATTTTATTCTCACTGTGCTCTGATATCAATTAATGAATAATGTCACGAATCTCCATCAACTCATGCTGTGTACTGGCCCCATTTTCTGTGGAGCTTTCTCTGAAGTAGCATAGCCTCACTGAGGTTGCAGTTCACTGGTTATAACTTAACTGAAATGGAGGCTGCTGTCTGCTGGTCAGTGCCCTAAAACTCATTTTCTGATGCTATAGAAGATCTCATACAACAAATTACAAATACAAAATGCAGAGGAGTAGGACCGCAACAACCATTTCATATTTAGACCCTGATACGCTACAGCTGCTAGAGCCTCTGCTTGGTTTTGATTTCAAAGTTTTTCCTTCTTCAGATTAATTCAGTGCTCTTCTAGTCCTGCCAGTCCTAGTCTGAGAAAAAATGGTTTCATTATTCATTACATCCTACACATTGAAGGGACAAAAGACAGCTCTAGTGGTTCGCTGCACAGCCCGACATTACAGGAGTGAGTTTCTAAGGTGGTTCCCTCTATTAGTAAGGATGCAATACCATCAGCATTTCTTTTGCATAGTTTTAAATCTCTTTGTACTGTCTACTTGGCATCTACTTAACCATGGATATTTGACAGTCCCATGTTTCAAAGCCTGCCTGTTGACTTATCATCTGCCCTGGATGCCTTTTATAGGGATTACTATAAAGGCACTATTATACTGGGAAAAGCTTTGCATAGTTTGTTGGTTTGGTTGGGGAAATAGAGGCCCAAATCTTTCCATCTCTTCCAATTCTTCAGCCAGACAAAAGAGAGCTAGCAATACATGGATGAATCAGAAGGTAAAATGAGTGTGTGTATCAGCTGATTTCAGGGTTGAATCCTTCAGTGATGTTTTGAATACCGATCTTCAGTCAATGAAAGAAGGACTTCTGCTGTTACAAGCGTGTTGTAGTCATTTCTGCAACCCATATGACATCAGTGATATGAATGATGAACACACATCTGTCATTATGAAACAGGGCTCTGATCTTTAAACTGATTTGACAGATGGCAGCTCCTCAGACACTGATGCTGTGGAAATGTGTGATAAACTGAAGGCTTTGCCTGCTATTAGCCAGCCAAAAAAATCCAAGTCTGACTGCATTAGAACAAATTGCTGAAATTAATGTGGTAGGAGTACTTCCAAATGTGTCTGCATGCATCACACATTTGGCTAACTGTTAGAACAAAAAATCAGGGAGGCACGACTTTCTGTTTCTGAAGGTTATTTTTCCCCCTGCCCTCAGTTTTTAATTCTCATTCCAAATTCACTTCATTTAGAGGAAAACATCCACCCAAAAGTTCTGGACACCCTCAAAATAATTTGGATACACTATTGCTTCAAATAGCAAACCAATTTCATCCTGTCAACTTTTCATACACTCAGCACATTTCCCTGTCCATCAATAGACATACAGCCTGGAAATTCCTTCGCATTTCTTTGTGGGTTAATCCCACCCACATAACGTCACTCCTTCCCTTCTTCCACAGACACTTGGAAAAATTATACTATAAACTGCACCTGCCTTCTCTATATCTGTATCATCAATATTTATTGGTCTCTTAATCAAGATATGCTGACCAATGAATATCATAACATGACATACTCTATAGTACATTTCATCAGTAGGGGTAAAATTATTTGCTGTCATTGGTTTATATTTCTATTTTATTGACCTTTTAATTTGATTTTGATAGCTTAATTTTTCTTTTCAAACAATCCTCAGAGTCAGAGCAGTTATATACAGTGCAATAAATGGAGCTATAATTCATCATTCATTTCCTTCCCAGTATAAAACCACAACCACAACTAAATAATATTTCCAGTTTATAGAGTGCCATTTGGAGTAGTTAAGAAGAAAAATAGATCCTTCCCCATTAATGGAGCCATGACTCACTCTGGATTGGAGAGGAGGAGTGTGGCTGTGGTGGCAAGTGCAAGCCTCCTATAGCTGTGCTGAAGCCAGCTGAATTACACCAAGGATTAATCTGGCCCACTATAAATGAGCACTCACTCCCTCTTATGAAATGGTCTTCTGATTTATCATACAGACATTTAAGGCATATTAAATGGACTAATTATGAAGCTTGTGTAGGAGACTGTCCAGTCCTGCAAGATGCTGAGTCCTTAGAGCTCCTTTTGTACCAGTGGGACTTGAAAAAATGCAGTTCCTTGGAGGTGGCACTAGGGACCTGGCAGAACTGGCCCTACGGCCCTTGTTCAGGTTACACTGTCTGTGGGACTGCCCCAAAATCTGCTAGAGCCAAGGTAAGGGATCCCCCTCATTGCACGTGGGTTTTGGAAGGAGCTCTGCGCAATGGTCAGGGCATGAAAAACAGCCCCTCAGATGGGACCTTGGTCCCTAACACCCGTTTGGCCTGCAGCTCAACCCTGGGACTAGGAGCAAGGATCACTCTCCTCCCATCGCTGGCAGTAACAAAATATGCAATTAAACAGAATCCTGTAACTCTACTCTCCATTTGACCTTTTCTTGGCTAATGTAATCAGGATTAAGACCTTCCAGCACCCCTGACTGATGCTCCTGGCCTCCTCTTCCAGTGGCTGGTAATTTTCTCCTCAGCTCAATAATTTAGTTCGATATTCATCATTTTTTAAATGTCTCACGCACCCTTTTTCCCCCCTCCTTCTTTGCTGAGGTATTACTTTTCCCTAAGATGATTTGCCAAATCTTTTGTTCGTGTTGTGAATTGATCAGTGCAACTGCTGGGCAACATTTATCTTCTGTGAACGTTTTGCATTAGTTTCTGATTCAAAGAGTTTGAATGGCCAATAGCTGACCTAAGTGATTTTCTGTTGTCACCTTTTACAATGAGACCCACCAGGTATTTCAGGCTTTGGTCCATGGGCAAGGACATCTGAGGAAACAAAACCTGTGATACAAAGTCTCCCTTAATCTCTCAAATCATTTAAAATTGTAACTTTTTACATATGGAACAGAAGGGAACAAATTCGAAGCTGATACCCTCAGAGACACAGGGAGACTGCCTAATGCCTCTGACCTGTGCTGAAACTTTCCATCCAGTTTTCTCCTGGGAGTGGGAGGAATGGGCTGTGCAGCAGGTACAATTGCCTCTGTCCAGTCAAAATGTTAACTTGAAAAATCTTCATTCACTGTGATTGCCCTGCTTTTCATCTCGTCCCCACATCCATGAGCTTCTTTTAGTTTTAAAAATCTCCGTTCAAACTTTGCCCATATGGACCTATTTTCTGGCCTTGTTGCTGTGGTTAATCCTGATCCCATAAGGTGACAAGGAAGCCAACCACAGAAATCTTAACTTCTTTCACCTTGCAGAAGTGGAGAGACAAGGCTTTAGGTCTTCAGTCTCTGTGACTCTTTCCATCAGTAGATGGACTCCTTGTTCCTTCCCCACCCTGCTCCTGAGGGATGACTTGGTTTCTTCACTCCTTCTTGACCTCCACAGAAGCACTGCAAGAATGTTTGCTCATTTTTCTTGATTATCCAGGGAGAGAGAGGCAATTTGCTGGAGTCCACCCCTTTATGACCTCCTTCACTATGGAAAAAATTATCTGGATAACTTCTCTTCCTCTTGTTTTTTTACCCCCTATTTCTCATTAAAAAGTCCAGAAGAATAAAGATGAAAAACCTTTGGGAATGTTTCCAGTATGCAGGCAGGGAAAGCCAACTGAGAAACACAACTTTCTGTGCTTAGAAAATGCAATGGCAGGAAGGCAGGTGGTTTCTGAAGAAATTGTTTGATTCAGCACTAATCAGCAAACAGTTAAATGGCTTGCCATCTGATTTCTCCTACTTGACAAGAAATATATTATAACGAAAGAGCACCACAGTGGTTATTATGCAATATATTGTCAACAGCAGTGATTGAACTCTACTAGAATGTATCCAGTAACACTTTTTGTCAGAAAACCTCTATTATGCAGTTAACAGGGAAGGTTAGGAATGTAAAAGAAAAACACGTTTTTGTCTGGGAAATGTTTTACTATGTTTGTATATAATGCCATAAATTTAAATCATGGACTGCAAATCCACAATTTAAGGTAAACCTTCATCAGCCTTTATCAGCTCCTGAATATACAAGATGGGGTCATCACAATATACTGAGAAGCCCTGTTCAAATTGAGAAATAGTTTGTCTTCACAAGCCATTCTTAGATTGCTAAATATTCCTCCAACATATGGAAAACAGTTATAAATAATTTTCACCGCTAGCTTATCTCTTGATATTTTTCAAAATTGCGTGTGCAATTACTGATGCAGCTAGAAGCCACCGTAACAGACTTGTACCAAATATTGTCCAGGGACAACTGGTTTAACAGAAACGGTTCAACTTTATCCTGTGTGCCTGTGATGGATTTCAATGTTTCCTTGGCCACTGGGCTGAAAGGTACCTCCTAGGCCATCTAATCTAGCGTTTGACATGGAGCGCTGCACCTACATTTGTGTTTCAGTTTGAATCAGGCGCATGAACCCAATGCTTGTGAACCCAGTCTGTTGATGGTCCCCTCTCACAACACTATTGCTCTTTCTGAGGAGCTGTCTGAGAGCACCCAAACTGGATACCTTTCAGATGACACCAAATGGCTTAATGCCCCCCACCCCCCCACCCCAGTGCACAACCAGTGCACATCAACCATCAATGAGCACCCAGTCACTGGGAAATGGCTACAGCTAACTGAAGTTATCGCCTCCCCCTGAAATGTGTATAGGGCGGATACAGGGTCCTCAGCACAAGCTCTTTTGCTTCTCAGAGCAGACTGTAATGTGCATGTAAACATAGCCAGTGCTTTATAATCCTGTTCATAAGTGTATCAAACACTGTCTGAAACTTTTGCTCAGGGTTATAGATCCACACTGAACCCTCAGATGTTTTGTACATGCTTTTCAGTTTTGCTTTAACAGTATTTTGTTTGACAAGTAATTAATGGCAAACATAATAACTACCAGCCACAATACATCAGTATCATTATTATTTTTACTGTTATTATTTTAATCATTGTTTTAAATCATTGATTGAGTACTTCCTAAATTTCATTCTGTGCCAAAAGAACTAGACACACTCTGCTATGATTTATATGCAATGTCATCCCAACACAGATTTCTGCATTGTACATGTTGAAACAGCTCTTCAAAAACAAATGAGTTATCACTGTGTTGAGGAGTGAACTCGGTACCACATCACTGCCACTTTCCCAAGAGAATATTGGCAAAAACCATCATGGAGGTGCTAAATGTATTTTACAAATATATGGCATAAATTAAGGTCCACATTGCTGTTGTGCTAGAAGCTAAGAGAGCCCAGCACCACCCTTCAGAACAGAGGTAGCTGAGAATGGAACAAGTAGAGGAATAAACACTGAGCTCTATTTCTTTACATGTTAGCCATGTGGAAAGGGGGCAAAGCTCTAGGGTGGACTGGGTGTTAGCTGTGTGCTTTCCCTTCCATCATTTACTGCTGAGATACTAAAGGTCTCTAAGATGAGTGTAAAGTTCCTGACCAAAGCAACTTCTGCAATGTGGAAGAGTAATTGGAAATTACAATCAAGAAATGATCCAGAGAAAATGTACATTTATTTACTCTATCTGCACTGCATTTTGTTTGCAAAGG
This sequence comes from Ciconia boyciana, assembly GCF_034638445.1. NCBI lineage: Eukaryota > Metazoa > Chordata > Aves > Ciconiiformes > Ciconiidae > Ciconia > Ciconia boyciana. Next base: position 120,485,405 of record NC_132934.1, on the reverse strand, counting down.
GACCTGAAACCTCACCTTCAACAGGGCCTCCATCTTATATCCACATCTCCTCCAGTCTGGCAACTGGGGAGAACAACAAGAACATTGCAGACCTCCACGTTGGCAAAGGCACCTATATAACAGCTGTCCAGCATTATTACATGCCCTCCATTATTAAAGCAAACCTCCACATTATAATGGTTTAATGTATAATATACACAGAGGTGAATTCTCAAAAGCCAAGCCAGAGTTACTCCAGCTGGCAAGGATGAAAGAATTAATTAATGGTACTAAGTGGGCTTGTGGAGAGAGAGAAGGAGACTTTTTAATCACAGGAATGATGAAAAGACAATTGGCTTTACCTATGGAATGTCTGTCCCAGCCAGGGCTACCCATCATGCTGGCCAGCAGAAAGGCCTAGCTGACATTTGGAGGAGGAAAGGTATGAAAAGCAATGGAAAGGAAAGAGCAGACACTGACTGAACACCTGTCAGAGTTCAAGAAGTGTCTGGATGATGCTCTTAGTCATATGGTTTATTTTTAGGTAGTCCTGTGAGGAGCAGGGAGTTGGATTCGGAGATCCTTATGGGTCCCTTCCAACTTGAGATATTCTATTATTCTATGAGGGGAAGTCTGTGACTTCGTAACTTTAGCCTGGGAGGTGGGGAAGAAGATGTAGCAGGGTGCTGAGGGGAACAGATGTAACAAAAGCTTTATTAGACATTTCTTCCAAATATCAGGGGTGGTTGTTTCTCCCTCACCTCCCATCCCCCCTCCGCAAATCAATCTAAATCCGAGACTAACACCCAGGGCACTTACCCTTATAAATCAAACATTCAGGAATGCTGAAGGGACATTCCACTTACCCAATTACAGCTGTAATTGACTTATAAATGTCTATCTCCACCCAAAATCTATGTTTGGATATAGTACGATACGCACTGTGTGAAAAAAAAGGTCAAGATATCAGCATTACTATTACCTTTGGTACAGAACTGGTATGTAAATCTGCAGCAGGAACAGTGAGCTTTGAAGACACTGGGGGAAGAGAAGCAATTCCTGTAACAAGAACATACAAGATCACTGTTATTTGGTGTCCGCCATGGCATGAACCACAAGCCGGTCAGGAATACAGCTAAATATGATTTAATATTGTGAGCCAAACTCTAGCTAACTTGTTGGGCTAACATGGCAAGGTTTTTGTAGTGTGGGGGAGCTTGCAGGGGTGACTTCTGTGAGAAGACACCAGGAGCTGCCCCCACGTCAGACAGAGCCAGTTCCAGCCAGCTTCAAGACGGTCCTGCTGCTGGCCAAAGCTGAGCCCATCAGCAACACTGGTGGCACTTTTGCGATAACGTATTTAAGAAGAGGTAAAAAAGGCTGTACAACAGGAGCTGGGAAAGAGGAGTGAGAAAATGTGAGAGAAACAGCCCTGCAGACACCAAGATCAGTGAAGAAGAGAGGTGAGGACGTGCTCCACGTGCCAGAGCAGAGATTCCCCCGCAGCCTGTGGAGAAGACCACAGTGATGCAGGTTGTCACCCTGCAGCCCATGGAGGACCATGGTGGAGCAGATATCCACTCTGCAGCCTGTGGAGGACCCCATGCCACAGCAGGTGGAAGTACCCTGAGTGAAGCTACAGCCTGTGGAGAGCCCACACTGGAGCAGGCTCCTGGCAGGAGCTGTGGCCCCATGGAGAGGAGCCCATGCAGGAGCAGGTTTTCTGGCAGGAACTATGACCCCGTAGGGGACCCACACAGGAGCAGTCCATTCCTGAAGGACTGTACCACGGAAAGGACCCATGCCAGAGGAGTTCTTGAAGAACTGCAGCCTGTGGGAAGGACCCACATTGGAGAAGTTTGTGAAGGACTGCATCCTGTGGGAAGAACCATGCTGGAGCAGGGGAAGAGTGTTAGGAGGAACAAGCAGCAGAGACAATGTGTTATGGACTGACCACAGCCCCCATTCCCCGTCCCCCTGTGCTGCTTGTGGGGAGGAGGTAGATGAGCTAGGAGGGAAGTTGAGCCTTGGAAGAAGTGGGGATGGGGGAGGTGGTTTTAGTTTTGTTTTTCTTTCTCACTATCCTACTCTGTTATTAATTGGCAATAAATTAAATTAATCTTCCCCAAGTGGAGTCTGCTTTGCCCATGACAGTAATTGGTGGGTGATCTCCCCCTCCTTATCTTGACCCACAAGCTTTTCCATCTTATTTTCTTCCCCTGTCCTGTTGAGAAGGGGGAGTGATAGAACGACTTGGTGAGCACTTGGTGGCCAGCCAAGGTCAACCCAGCACACTAACGATATGAAAGGAGCCCATCTAGGACCCAGTAGAATCAATTTGTCCAGGTCTACTTAGTTTTCCTTTTATTTTTTATAACTCCTACATTTTACAATACCACATGCTCTTGAAATCTTTCCACTGCACTTATTTCTTCACAATTTATTTGTTAGAGAGAAAAGGATGTATGCCTGGATTATAGACTCTGCACAATAATTTTATGTCATTAAGTGTTTGATTAAACGTTTTGATAATAATGTGGTTATAAATGCAAGTGGTGGGTAACGATTTGGTGGAGATTTACATTTGCTTTTGAAGAGTCTTTGTGCTTAAGGACTAGAATTTATAATGCCTTAGTCATTTATCAGTAAAATCATAGTTCACTAACTGCCTTTTTTTCTTTCCTTCTTTCTCTTTTTTTTCTGTTCTTTTTTGTTGGTGGTGGTGGATTTTTTTGTTTTTACAGACCAACTGTAAAATATTTCCTAAATTGACTATCGTATGGGAATCCAGTACTCCCACCTCTGGCCCCAGAAGATATTTGGAAGAACAAAAGCACTTAAAAAAACAAACCCAGGACTAAAACTAAATTCAGCTGCAAAGAACTTTAATGTTTTCTCAATACTTTTGAAGGACCATACTCTAGAAAATCCACAGTATTCTGAAAAGGTTCAGGCCAAGCACACGTCCTTCACAAAGTATTGTGAAGTCTTGTAATGTGATTGCTTGACCAATTGCTTGTCCAAAATGCCTATGTTGAGAAGCAGTTTGACAATATGTGATTCACCAGCTTAGACTCACCTGGGATTTGTTCTGTGTTCCACAGTTCCTCTGGAATGTATCCCTGATTTTCGCTACCATGCCTTTGCCTGTTTTCCAAATTGCCATCTTTTCTCTTCTCAGCTGAAACTTTTCTAGAAACAAAAAGGCCTGTCATTAGAACTTCATTATGATATGAGAACTCTTGGGTAGTAGGTTACAGAGAAAAAATGAGATGTCTTACTTCTGAAAAAATAGGTGCAAAACATATCTGGGCCTTCCAAGTAATTAGCTAGTACAGATCTTGTCCCAAATAAGTATTACCTGTGAAATTCTGTTTAGGAAGTTTCCATCAGCTGCATTATCAGAAAGCAGGAAAATAAAGTGAGCAATCTTCAAAGTGTGAAGACTCTGTTCCAGATCATAGGTTTTGTAGGAAATTAATTTTGATCTCTAATTCCGAATTACAGGATATTTAGTGGCCCAATAATGGAACACCAGCTAGGTCACTTATGACAGCTCATCATTTTTGTGATTTGAGCCCTCCCCGACTGCAAAACAAAAGCATGTTATCCCCCATCACCACAGTTGTCTCCCAGTGACCTGCATAGCTGGTCAGCAAGCTCCCACTGTCTCACAGTGACCTGCATGGCTGCACAGCGAGAAAAGAGTGCCTTTTTACCCAAAACTCTTATGCTAGAAGAGATGCCACTATTCATCTGTTCCTACCATGGACTCCTCTCCAGGATAGTCCCAGGTCCATCTTTGCCTAGGTTTCTGGTGTGGCAAGCACAAATTGATGGCAGGACTACGACAACCCAGGGATTTGTAGGGGAAGGGGAAAATATTCTCGGTTAGCAATATTTGTGGAAACTGCTGCATTTACTTTTTTATGTTTAGTAGGAATTACTTTGCAGGCCCATAGAGCTTCAGATGAGCATTACTGATGCACACGTAAACCCGACAAGCCAGCTATGACTACGTGGCCTTTTTAGGAGATAAACATGTTAGATACCACTAAGAAACCTGTCATGGTTGCCAGAAGACAAGAGCGATTGTTTAGGAATACCACCTCCACATGTTACATGATACTGTACTGTCTATTTTGTCTGATCCTCGGATCTCAACAAACTCAGTGTAGTAGCCAAATCGAAAGCAGCTACAAAAAAGCGTGGGAGGTACAGAAAGATAGCCAGCCAAGTTAGAAATAAATGTGGGAGGTAAAACAATATATCTTTGGTCTCACCAATTCTTTGCTACTACTACAATGCAGCTTCCAAAATCTGGACAATCATCATTCTTTTTACTGCAGGAAGGTTCCCCCCAAGAAAAAAACCACCGAACCTACAAAATCTGTAAGCGATTGTAAATAATTCCTGTGATTTCAGTGTCATTGTTTACACATGCTAAAACTTTGCATAACTGTCAACACTGAGTTTCTAAGTCCAAGCTGAGCCATAGAGCCTGGACTCATCCCAGTGCTTAAGTATGCACTTAAGTGTTTGCTTAACTTCCAAAGTGTAAGCAACGTTTGTGAAGTCAGTACAACAACTCATGTTTAAAGTTAATGGGAAAATAGGAACTTTACTGTACTGACATCTAAAAACACACATCCTGTCATGAAGATAGAATTGTATTTGCCTAGACCAGATTCAAAGACATTGGGGGAAAGTAATGTTATGCCCTATTCTGGACCTGTTCAGGTTGTCTGAAAGAAAGCACTGTGCAGACCCGCATCAGCGAGTTAGGGTCCTGGGAAGGACACAGACCCGACCATACCAGTCCCCACTGCTGGGCAGATGCTTCCCTGCATGTTCAACTGATTTTGTGTTAGCAGAGTTGACCCTTGCAGAAGGCTTTTGGCAGAACCAAGTCAGAATCCAAGCAAAAAGGCTTTGTAGGACTTTATTCATAGCAAAACCGATATGCAAGTTGTACGTGCTTTTGGCCTCCCATTCCCTACTGATTTAGTCCTGCCCTATTTATATAGCTGCACTTGGTAAAATGATCAATTTAGCATCACAAACTAAGAAATCACGTGGAAATTTACTGGTATGGCATGGCATAATTAGCATCATTTCCTCAGGAGAAAATTGTGTTTCCCTAATTTCCTTATTTTGTTTGGTATCAATAAAGTGCTCTATAAATGGAAATCTATCAACAGACCTTCACCAAATTTCCCCACAAGAGGCCATTAATGAAGCTAGGTATTACTGAAGTGCGAGGCAACGTGGTGTAACGTTTTGTAAACTCATTAAGAGCCGGGGAGTTAAAAGCCCCACAAGCACAGGCAGAGTATGAATTTACAATGCTCCCTAGAAGCTTAGAAAAAATAACTCCAAATAACCCCACTGATGTTGCTGTCACAGCCATGCTGGCGCCAATAAATAGGATCTTAATGCTGATAACCATCAGCTCATGATTTCTAGGGTTTTCCAACTCAATGCAATAACGTACCAACAGCTTTGCACTCCAGCGCGTCTAATCATCACTCGATCAAGTGTTGACACTCATCATCGGGGCAGCTTTATTTCGTTCTTTGGTTTTTATCAGTCTAACGCTAACGAACCTTAAAAGAGGCGGGGAGACCGTCTAATTTGCCTGCCAATCTATCCCAACTAGCTGGCGGCAAGGCTTCTCGCCGGAAGGTCCGGGTCTCCCCCCCCCCAGGCAGCCCCAGCAGAGCTGCTGGGCTCGCAGTGACCTCCTGTGGCGGCGCGGGCAAACGCCCGGCACGCTGCGGGCAACCAGCCCGGGGCAGGCAGGGCTGCCTGCCTCCCCTGCCTTCCCCGGGGCGCCTGGGGCTACGGCCGATTTTTAAGGGTTTGCTTTGCCCGTCAGCTTCCGTAGGAGTGTATTTTGCGTCTGTAATTTCTGTGCGTGCTGGATCAGCGAGGTAGCGTTTGCAGGATTTTGATTCTTTTCACCCAGTTTATCGTGGGAACAGAGTTCACAACCTGCTGCGAGCTGTGGCCCTTGCCTGTCGCCCCTAAGGTCAGTTCCCTTCCTGTGCTGTGCATACAGGCATGGGCAAGGTCACACAGCGGGGCAGCACCCACACATCCTGGAAGCGCTGGGCGGTGGAAACCGGCACATCCCTCTCACCATCCTGCAGCAGCCTGAAAGCGTTCGGTTAAAACGAAAATTCTCCCACCTCATCCAGCTTACCTTATTTCATTTTGATATGTAGATCCTGAAGGGGGGGGGGGGGAAGAGAGAGAAAGAAAGAATATGTTTAAAATGCAGGAAACTAAAATGTGACCTACTGTAGAGCTCCTCTTAGAGTGTGCACTGTGTTCCAGCTACCACAGGGCATCTCTCCTCCCTGTTTACAAAATTGTGCAACGTCCCTGTAGAATTGCTTACACAGAAACTGGAAATTAAGCACACAGCACTGAAGGTATGCTTCAACAAAGAGCCCCGGCATAGGAACTAAACATCATTGAAAGTTAACTTACTCCTGAAAAACACGACCCCCTTGTAGTTAATGTGAATGGCAAAACTAATGGGCCACTAATTACTCTGGAACCAATTTAGAGGAGAAACAGCAAGATGAAAGTAAGGAGCATCTTAACCAGGTCATGGTTAAGAGCAGGATCTGTCTGCTCACACTTCTCTTTACAGGTCTTTGCACTACACCAGAAGTAACATAACCAGGAGATTTATATCTAACTTAAGATGCTTTTTAATATACAGACTAATTGTGGAGGTCCACTTACCTTTCTTTTTTAGGCAGCAGCAGCGTACAACAACTGCAATAAGAATGATCAGAAGAATAATACCAACAAGTGAAAGCACGACTGCAAGTACAATAACCCACGTGCTTCTGCTGTCTTCACTGTAATCATTCTCTGTTAAATTAAATGGAGAAATATTGTATTATCATCAGAGCCTCAGAACATCCTTTTCAGAATATTTACCTTTTCTGTGAGAAGCTATTAACTGCTTGTTGATTATTTAACAGGGAGTCTGTGTTTTCCGAATGACAGACTCTGTATTTGTGGATGGTGCCCAAGAACTTAAAATGTTTCCAAATGCAAATTCTTTATTGCAATTGTAACTTTTCCCACAGCTACTTCTCTTCTGAAAAACACAGGGGTGCAATCTTCCAACCTAAACTTTATTTTGCAGATAATGCTGGGCCTCCCAACATGCTTTGGAGACATCGGGGGTTGGGGAGAGGAGTTAAGATTCAATTTAGATGTCTATACTGCAGATATTAAATGTCTTGCCTAGCTGCTCTTGTCAGTGGAGAGAAAATAAGTATTTTGGGTTACAACTCATTTGGCCAAATGTGCATGTGTGTCCCTTTGGATAAGATGAGAAGCTTTGAAGAAGCATACATTTCTCCCCACAGACCACAGCGATAGTCTTAGGTGACTAGTACAGATGGACAGTACATATCTAGCCTGTAGATATGATTTTCTGATGAATCTCATCTTGGGATTTCTCTCACTGATTTCAGCAGGTGTGTGGTTTTGGGACATACTTGGTAGGGCATCTGTTACCCATTTAAAAGAGCAGCGAATAGCAAAACCTGTAAAGAGTAGCACCACTTGGGAATATGCAGCTACTAACCCATCTTCACTACTGGCATTCTCACAACATTAACTTATTCCTTTGTCTTTGCGGTAATCTACAGAGTTAAATGAGGTGACTTCAAGATAATTCAGTATCTTGCTGAAATCGGTTGCTATGACCAAACAGTTTTCCTACAGAGCTCCCACGTGCACAGAATTTTAAAAATACTCTGTGTTTCTCACACAGCTGGATGCACAAGGAAGGTGTCGGTTCTGATTGTCACATCATCCTGCCCTTTGGTGTCGACCAAATATTTCAGAAGCATCTCTAATTTGGCTACCCTTTGAAAAGCAGCCCCAAAGTCATTTTGGCAGAGTTTAGAAACAAACTTCCAATGCAAATTACAGGTGTGAGACACATCCAAACTTCACAAAACTCATTCTGTTGCACTGAGTTTATGATTGATTGTCATTTCCTCGTTAGAGGTCCCAGTTAATGACTGCATGGCCACATTTAGCTGACAGCCTCTGGAAAAGGTACCGCAGCAATGTAAGCAACTGGTGGCTGCGCAGTGTCGGGGCTATGCCCCTGATGTGTGAACCAGAGTATCTGCTGGTTTACCTAGGGCAGAGAATAAAGAAGTAAATCCTTTCTATCTACCAATTTGCCTGGGCATATGTTTGGGGTTTGGAGGTTTCAGACTGCAAAGATACAGGACCAGAGCCTCCTACAAGGCTTGAACCTCTGTTAGGAGTCTGTATTCTCCAAAGCTCAGGTCATTATGATTAAGCAATTTGTTTCAGTCTTCTCTAATCCTAATGCTCAGTCAGCATGTTTTTAATTTCTTCTGACCATTAGAGAAAACAAGCACTCAGTAACCTGCAAACTAGTAGTTAATTCTGTAGGCTGTAATCAGTTGTGATCACAATTTATGATAAACTTGTTCATAATATTTTTATCTAGAAGTACTGCAACAAATATCTAACAAAAATTTTATCATATTTTGTTCCATAAAGCATGCCACACAGGGATTTCAAGTTGCCTGAAATATGAAAGACAGCTATTTAGCTATAGGGGAAAGCCTAACGTTAGTGTGAAGGCAGGAGCTAAACACACCTGCACTGGCTCATAGCTGCAGGCTGGCTGCCACACCGAGGTATTTTGCTCCCTGTCAGGTTCAGGTTACATGCCGAAAGAGTATCTATAGAGCTGAAGCGAAAAGGACATGATACAACACAAACACTCCCAGCACTTCAACATTGTAGTTTCTCCCCAGTTTTGGAGGATCCAGCAAGAAAATGGAGCTGGGACCAGCAGGTATGAATGCAGGAGCTGCCAGCTCAACACGCAAGTAGGGGTGCAAGAAAGGGGCACTAAAGCATGAGGGCATTAAACTCCTTTTAACCCCATTAGTAAATCCACACCAAGTTACATGAGGTGCTTAGTGTAGACAAAGCCACTTCGTCATTCTATGGGGCCCATCCTCTGCTGCTGTCCCGACCTCTGGCTCCTCCAAAAATGCCCAAAAATTTACTTGGGCAAAGTATCTGCAGGAAAGGGGATTTTCCCTAGCACATGCTGGTGACCAAGGAGAAACGAGAGACTGGAAAAAGCTGCACATCGCTTCTTGGACACTTTGGAGCTTTCTGGCTAACTTAAAAAGCAAAGGAAGATCAGGCTCGTGGCATGTTCCCTATCTTCATTTCTGCAGGTCAAAGGCCACATGAAGTCAACACTGAGGCCACAGAGAGCTTGGGCCCAGCTCAGGGACTCTGCCAGGGACCCCATTTCCCAATAACAGCTCTGTAAATGCACCTGCTGGGATCACTCCATAGGAGTTCCCAAATCTGGGGCTCAGCCAAACACCACTGTGAGTGAGGTACCTCTGGAGCAGGAGTGACTGACATAAAAAGGCACCACCTTGTATGGAAAGGTCTGAGATTAACACTGATCTAGAGGTGCAGGAAGGTAGGACATTCACTGACCAGGAGATGGCTGGCTGAAGAGGGCTCAGATTTTTGGTTGCAATTCTTGTGAATGGACAGGTATTGCTTGTGAGAGACACAGAGGAATTAAATTCCTCAAGCTTTTAAGTGAAGGTTGAAATTGATATTACAGTAGTTTTGGGAAGAATTCCTTAGATGTTTGAAGCTAGTTGTATTCTTTCCTGACAACAGCTAGCTAAGGCTGAGTCTGTACATGGAAAGTCAGACAAGCTCTGAGATTTCAAGTGTGATATATACATTATATATCTTCCTCTGTCGTAAATGCCATGTCTTTATTTCATTCTAATAATTTAAAGACTTCATATTCTCATATCCTGACAAATTTCAAGTGTCTGCTGCTGCACAATGATTTTTACAAAGAGAAATGAATGATGGTCCTATACAATCACTAATTATACAATAATTTTGCTTCATGACATCTGTTTTTCTCCTCTTCTGATTTACAATGAGTAGCTATGGAAACTGAGGGTGGATACCGCAGTACTTCACAAATGAGTAGGCAGGGGAATTTATTAATTTCCTCAGGATACTTCTATTTTGCTTAGTCAGTAATTAGGAGCAATCTGACTACAAAAAAGCCATATTAAGAATGGTGAAATGACCTTTTTCAACTGCATTACGAAGCAAGTACTTCTGAAAAAGGCTTGCTAATAATGACTCATACTTAAAATAAAAGGCACAGTTATTAAACCTCCTCTTTTGTTTATATGTCAAAACTTCTACACCAAACCCCTCATCAATCCAGTATAAGAATGTCTTTGTACGTGCCGTGTTCACCCATTACAGAAGAAGAATCAGTGCATCAAGAGAAGCTGTCATCATGATTATAGAAGTTCACAATGCGCACCACATCATGAAAAGAAACGTAGATTCGAGGCCCTACTCTGTACAGAAGACAGTGGGGATGCATAGACCCACTGCAAAAAAACCTCCATATAACCTATGCATTTCCCATACCACAGGATAAGGCTAATAAAAGGGATGTCACTGTAGGGTGGACTATGTCACCATAGGTGGCAGTGTACCTATATCCAGCAACTTCAGCTCCCTGCCATGCAATTAGTGCTTCAAGTTTAGTTTGTCTTGAGACTCCTCTACCTTACAGTTGAGACACTTGGCTAGTCCTAACAGAGAAATTGTCTGGTATCGTCACCCTTATCTGCATTAAACACTGCTAACCCACAGGGAGATATTTCCTCTTACTTGCTCTTATTGTGTTACGGTTTAGAAAAGAAAAAAGGTTTTCATAGGATTCTGTTAGATTATGAGGCATATCTGTAGTGATAGTCCCACTTGCTTTGTTCCACGCTGGAAGCACAGATCAGATAAAATCACACTTTTCCTTATAAACCTCCTAATACTGTGAATGTGTTAAATTATGGAATTTATTTTCATAGGATGTCAGTGAGGCCAAAGATTAGCAGCATTACAAAAATGTTGACAATGTTAGCGAAAATATTTAGGGTTATCAAAGGTCTAACTGTTCTTGAGAGATTTGCTCAACATCCATGCTTAGTTTAAAGTGACCTTGAATTTCCTTAAATAAAAAGCAATAAAAAGCAACCAAATGCACTATCCAAAGAATCCCACATATGTTGCTGCAGGACAAATTTTACCTTCCTCTAAGACGCAAAAGGGACCATACCAGGAAGAGGAAAGGAGGCCCAATGGCCCTTTGATCTAAGTAGACTTTGGGAAAAATTCCATGATACACAGCTTCTCTTGATGACTTGATTCTTGCTCTGTAATGGGTGAATACACCATGTACAAAGACGTTCTTATAGTAGATTGATGATAGGTATATGGTATAGAAGTTCATACATGTAAATGCTACCATCTGCAATTAGGTGCCAGCCTCAGTGCAGCCCTGGGGATGTTACCACCATACTACAACAGCTCCATTACATCTGATAACAGCTCATACAGAGAACTTTCTATTCGCATCTGAAGTGCTAGTACAGAATCTATTCTAGGTTGTGTGTGGAAACTGGGAGTAAAATCCAGGAGTTTTTTCCAAGTCAGTGGTAAAGTTGGTATTGAATATTATGGAGAACAATTTCACCTGAGGGTTTGGCTTTGAATAAATGAGGTCTAACAAATTATGTTCATATGGCAGGCATGGCCTAATCAAAGATATTTAACATCTAAATTCATTAGATGTTTACTTGGTCAAGGAGCAAAGGCCAGTTTTCTTATCAATGAATCCATAGTAGGAGTCAGTGGCAGGTGTACTGCTTCATTTGTCTTGCTCAGTCCTAAGCTGCACTTTGTGGTTCATTAGACTTGTACCAGTCCTCTCACAGATGTGAATTTAACCCTACCTATGTATCAGGTTGTGACGATTGGGTCTTAATTCTACCCCCTTTGCACATCTCATAGTATTTCATTTGCAAATAAGACTTTTCAAAATAAAACAAAGCAAAACAAAACTAAAAGCACAGTTCTGAGAAAATAGTACAGGCAAAGTACAACAAACATTCACTCACCTATAGTAGAGTTGACAAAAATAACAGTTACAGTTGCATTCTGAGGGTTAGGGAGTGCTTCTATGTCAGCTAAACAAGTCAAAATCTCAGTGGCCGTCGGAGTCAAAGTTAGGATGCTCAGGGCATTGTGGAGGTCATTAGATCCTTGACTTTGCTGGGTAACATACCTCGACTTATCAATGAAAGAGTCATTTGTCATCCAGGTAATGTCTGGAGCTGGAGCCCATCCTAAGGCTTCACAAACAATTTCAACCGTTTTGTTCTCTTTTACTGTTAAGGTGCTATTTTTGATGAATAAAGATCCATTAACTGTAGGAGGGAAAACATATTTTGTTCCTTCAGAATATTTGGCTGCATTGCTTTCCTGCTGATAGTTTTAAATCTTATCTAGCTACCAAGAATTAGCTATGCCTTGAGATATGAATTTAAAAACAATCATTATTAGCACAGATATACCATATGCATGATATAAACACGCATATATTCTTCACGGACACATTGTCCAGTGTGTCTAAAGCACAAGTCTCCACTTTCAGTACCTTTCCAATAAAAAGCAGGAAATTATACTTTTTAGCCATCCTGATGTATTTCCAGCTGAAGGACAACATAATGAAATAACAGAGTTTCTCTCTAAATTTTAAGTATGCTTGGGTTTTATCAGGAAAGGTTTACGGGTAGATGAGATGTTCTCATTGTGTGAAGCATCTCTTTGACAAATGCATAGTATCTGGTGATTAGATCTTGCTTTACTGGCTGCACTCTGTCACTATTGCTGCTTCAGAGAGGAGGAAGAGGTCTCATACACAGGGACTTGATACACAGGAACTTTTTGTTCCTTGGAAACGGTAGCTTGCAGCAGCAATCATATGAAGGGTATTGCTTTGTGTCTCAAGAGCTTTACTTCTACATGCCATTAAATCAAACTCAAAGAAGCTGGATACAGACTGAGTCAGAAATCAGGAGGGAGATCTGCCCTAAAGACAGCAGAAGGTTCATGTACAAAGATGTGCATATGGGGTAATCCATACTGTTTCTAGCCAAAAGATCATTTTTGACTGACTGCTAGTGGGCCTGATATAGCCTTCAGGCATATTATACAATCCAATAAAGAATAAGAGATGTAACAGAAAAAAAGAAGGGCAGTTCAAACCTTTGTTCATGGCACTCTGAATGTGACTCTGAAACCTGCTTTGACAGGAAAATTAAGACAAGGAGGACAGGAGGCAAAGGATGGTAAATGAGAGCATGTACTCCTTTGCAGGGATAATTTGGGCAATCCATCAGAGGATTCCTTTAAGTGCAGTATAATAAAATAGCTTTGTATTGATGGCTATACGTACCTTGAACAGAAAGAAATGCAAAGCTGCTCTCACTAGGTTGCTGGGTGCTGCATTCAATTTTTCCAGAGTCACTAAGCTGTGTGTTGTGGATGATCAGCTCTGAGGTAAACCCATTGCCACTGGTATAATTTTGAGATGTGAAGCGGTCTGATGTTTCAACAGCTCCTTGAGGATTGATGACAGTGAGGACAGGATTTCCATTGGACAGCCAAATGAGAATTACCCATCCTACTGACACAGTGCAATTAAAGCGGGCTTCTGAACCAGCAAGGACTGTTGCATTAGTAGGGCCATTTATAATAGAGTAACAAAAGCCAAGACCTGGAAGGAAGGAAAAACCACAGTCTGTAAATACATATACAACACCACCACCAAAGGCCTTTGACTTAATTTTTACTGCCAGCAATTTAAGGCTAAAAAGCTAGGTGCCCTGGTTCAAATAGTATTATTCACTAGGCACACTGGGGTATTAAGCACTTAGTCATGTATCAGGAAAGGCAGTTGATTCAGCTGAGCTGGCACTTCATCTCTGACAGTTGTCAGTATCTGATACTTTCAGGAAAAGATTATTGTCTCATTTGCTATAATGCCTGTCAGTAAGTAGTTAAAAGATATGTATGCTGAATTGAAATTGCAACTGAGTAATGTTAATCCCACAGCACTAAATAGTGGTCAAATGCTACATGGCTATAATGGAGCCCCAAGCCAATCATTACAAACCCAAGAAGTACAGGTTTATATAGATTAAAAGATCTTAACCAGTTCAGAGATGGATATGTACAATCTAATATTTCAGCTCCAGCTTAGATTAAATAGTTTTCTTTAAAGATGCATTTGATTTTTGGTCTCTCCTCCCCCCACTCCAAAATCACCTTTCTCTTTTCAGTGATTCACTAAAAAGCTGACTTACCATTTTCCTGAAAGAAAAAAGTTCCACTTATAAATAGGAAAATACATGAGTTCTCTATACTTTAAATAAATAAAGGAGTACGTAACTGGTCCCTTTTCCATACCTCAGATTGCCACTGATTTTTTGCAGCCCCAGCATATATCCTTCCATGCACTTTCCCCTATTCATCTCCCTCTTCCTTTATTTCTCATGCATGCATCACATACATCCTTCCCCACCTTCTCAGGCTTTCTGTTAGCCAGAGCTGCTGTAATTCATGAGTTTTTCTCCTTAAAATGTAGTATGAATTTTGGCTACTATTTTTCAGAACCGGAAGCTCATTTCTAATGAAGGTATTCTATTTTCCTTTCCTCCTCAACAGATCCAGGGCCTCCCATTGCCCTCAGAGGAATGAATGTGCAGCTGTTGCCCAGGCAGATGGTGGATCCCCTGCACGTGGGAAGGCAGAAGCACTTGCTTCTACCACGCAGAAAGTGAAGGAAGGATGAAGGCAGAGACCTTTTTTTCAAAGCAGCAGCTGTGACTTGATTCCCTGAAATAGCTAGGGGAAATGGGTGCTATTTTGAAGGTGGGCAAATCCTGAAGTATTTCTCAGAGACAGAACATCATATATCCTAGTCTTCATGAGGGACAAAACTTCAAACTGTAAAAACAACCCAGATTATTTGGCTGATGTCTTAGGGAACAGGACTTGAGAAAGCAGTGTTCTGTTAAATTAGGAACCTGCTTCTCTGGATCTTTGTTCTTTGTGAATCCCTTTGGATTTTGGCTCAGTTCCCCAGAGCATGCTATGTCCATGTGCAGTAGAGCAAAGGCAGAGGTACTATCGATGCCTTTCAAGGAGGAGTAGCTGACCAAATGGCCATAGAGTAATTCAGGTTGGAAGTGACCTTGGGAGGTCTCCAATCCAGCCCCCCTGATAAAGCAGAATCAGTTCTGAGGTTGGACCTGGTTGCTCACAGCTTTATCCAGTCGGGGCTTGAAAACCTCCAAGGATGGAGACTGTACAGCTTCTCTGGGCAACCTGCTCCACTGCCTGACTGTCCTCATGGGGAAAAAGCTTTTCTTTTTGTCCACTCTGAACCCCTTTTGTTTCAACATATGCCTGTTGTCTCTTGTTCTCTTGCCATTCACTGATGTGAAGAGCCTAGCTCCATTTTCTTGACAACCTCCTTGGAGGTACTGACAGGCTGCCACATTAGAGACCCCGCCACCATCTCTTCTTCAGGCTGAACAAGCCCTGCTCCATCAGCTGCTCCTCACAGGGCAAGTGCTCCAGCCCATTACTATCTTGGTGGCCCTCTACTGAACTTGCTCCAGTTTATCAATGTCTTTCCTGTATTGGGGAGCCCAAAATGGTACGCTCTCATAAACCAGTCGCTTGACTAAGTCAGTGCCACCCACAGCCCTGCTGGTTGCAGGTGGAGTGGAGGGAGAGGGAGAGGACTGCCATTGCAGACTCTGCTGTCACCGAGGTTCATCTCAGAGGACTGCTGGTGCTCTGCACACATCCCACCGGGCACAGCTCTTTCTCATCCCACACAGCTGCTTTCACCTATCTCTAAGCTCAGGTCTGCTCCCTTTTGGCCTAGTGCTTACCTGCAGCTCACTGTGACAGAGTTGCTCTTTGATGGGGGCATTGAAAGGTTCCAGTGGCAAGGGACCTCAGGAAACCGCTAGCCCAACTCTCTGCTCCAAGCAGAGCTAACTTCATAGTTAGGACATTTGCACAGGGCCTTGTCAAGTCAAACTTTTAATATCTCCAAGGATGGAGATTTCACAAGCTCTCTGCAGACCAAGCAGTCCTGCCAGTGAGATCTACCTCACCAGTGACTTTTTCGTCACTTACTGGGAAACATTCATGCCGAGGAAGCACCAGGACTGCCAGTGCTACCCCTCATGATTCAAGCTGTAGTCTGCGTAATTACAGCAATTAGATACTACAGTCCATAGCAGTCTAATTAAAACCCTGTGTCTGCAAATTTGGCCTGAGCATAAGTGTTCAATTATTTTCCAGGAGAAAGAAAGTCTGAAATGGCCATTACTCCCTTGCTAAGAGTATTCAGGACAATGAAGTGACTTTTAAAGGTTTCATTCAACCTAGGTTTTGTACATTTTAGGTAGTTTATTCATTAATGGATTAATTATAAATTATTGAAAAATTCATTTTTCATTCAGTCAATAGGTGACCTGAGTAGCAGAGAATATGCTTCATTGTTTCACACAAAAGAGATGTTTGATAGTTGTATAAATGGAAACAGAGCCCAATCTCAGTTACAACATTGCAACCAGAGCCTCGGTGAATGCAACCAGGGCATAAGGTCTGTAATGTCATTGCTCCATTGTCAACATCATTTTCTAATTCCCAGCTCACATTTAATCCTAGGCAGTGTATAGCTAACCAGGTTTGTGCCAAGAATTGTTCTTTAATATAAATAACTCCTCTCTTTCCTCCCACCCGCCACATGTATTTACAGACAAGAGCCTTTTCATTCTTTGTTTTGCAGGATTATACAAACCTAGCTCTCCCTGGTTCTTTGTATGATTGACTCTGAGTTCTCTCCTGTTTACAAAAACCTTTACAAAAATTTTCCACCTTCCTGGGTTATGTTACCTCTGCCATGCACCTCATTCTCCAAAGTATATCTCTGTGTGAG
The DNA here is from genome assembly GCF_034638445.1 of Ciconia boyciana. NCBI lineage: Eukaryota > Metazoa > Chordata > Aves > Ciconiiformes > Ciconiidae > Ciconia > Ciconia boyciana. Next base: position 120,468,469 of record NC_132934.1, on the reverse strand, counting down.
CAATAAAACATTAAATGAAAAGCAAACTTCACTTCCACTGATAGTTAATAAAGTCAGATAAGATACAGTAAAGCATATTTCTGTCCAACTTAAATGGCTCATTTTTTCCCAGCAGCTTTTATTGAAAGCTCTCCTCAGACTTGTAAAGGTGAACTGAAATGCTTTAAAACATGAAACAGCTTGAAGACGAACTCAGCTATCAAACCTATGTGCACACCTTAATACGTTGCTTTATAAAGTTAACCCAACAAAATGCTTAAAAGCCATTTTCTCTCTTTTCTATTTGTCACTTTCTGAATGTTAGGGATTGGCCACATGTCTGTAATGGCATTTACAGAGCTATGGGTTTTCTAATGAACGTGTACTGATGAAGTGCATTCTAGTGAGACCATTTGTCATGTAATATGGCCCTCTTCCCTGATACTCAACATCCACTTGTCATGATTTCTCTTCATAACTTATATTACCAGAGTTGAGACACTGTCCTAAGCTCAAACGTGTCTTTGAATTGTCTATTTTTGCTTGACTCATATTGTAGCCAGCCTTTACAACACTACTCCCTGTACATCTGTGGTGTCTATAACATGTTCATGTGCTGAGTTTTTGATTTTTACACTTTGTTTGAATTCTTCCTGATTGGTTGAAGAGGACATAAACAGCTACTATGATGACAGACACAGCCATGAACAAACTTCCTTAGAGTTAACACCAAAATGCATTTAGTTGCTCATGAAACAGGAGCTGTGGTACTTATCCACACTGCTCCTCTTAATGCAAACTGATCTCTGTGCATTTGTAATTTATTTCTATGCCTGTGCAAACACTTTACTTTCTTAAGGAGCCGTGATTTGCCATGGCTCTAAATAAATGATGCGACTTTCAGTACACTGCTAGCTGTTAATTAATCATTTGCTATGAGATCATGTCTGTGAGTTCTGTTATTGTCTTGAAATTTATCCCTAAACATGAATAATCAGTGATCATTGGCTCTAAAAATACATGGCTAATATTGCTTTTGTTTTCTTCAGACAGTCAGGACAGTATAGGCAGGTAGGTATGAGTTATTCATTCATGTATCTAATATAATAATTTTTTATCAGTCCATAGGTATGGTAGGATCTACATCTTCTTCCACCAACCATATCTGCTGGAGCAATAGATGGTCTTTCACTGACTTCTGTGAGCTAGGGAACAGGTCCATAAGCCCTGTATGGGGATCCTGTCGGTGGCAGGAGAACTGAGGAATGGGACATAGCTCAACCTCGCCTCCATTTAGATCTCAGTAAAGCCCCAGCACAACAAAAAAATGAGCTTCATGAGCCTCTCCACCTGCTGCCAAAACATTTTTGGTGGTTTTAACTTTGCCTCTTTATCTTTTTGCTTCTATTTTTTATCCTGCAATAGCACATGGGGACCTGAACCAACAGTGCGTTCCATTGTCCAGCCCACGTACAAACACTGATAAAGTAACTTGTGTAAGGTCAAAGAGGACATTCATGACAGAAATGGGATCTAAACCCAGTTACCAGTGCTTTAAGCCAATGCTGTAAGTCCTTTTGCTGGGCCTTGCTTTTTGCACTAAGGAGAAAATTTTAGTGCTAGTTTCATTTGCATACTGCTTAAAAAATACTTTACAGATGGTTGCTTTTAGACAAATTAAGGCCTCAGGCTAGATTGTCATTGCACTTTACAGGAATTACGTGTTTGGCTCTTAACAGCTGGTTTAACTTCTGCTTCCCCACATACAACCAGTGAGAAATCTCACCCAGGCAAATATCATCTTTGCAATAAGGAAACGTTAGGCTGTCTTCATGATATTGCATTACCCCCTGATTTTTGAAGAACAAAGCTGAGTTAGGACACCTTCTTTGAGGCACATCACTAATTGTTTATAAAGCAGTCACCAGTGGTGAAAGTTCGCTTAAACTGGTATTTATGGTATTTCAGTTGCTCAGTCCCTCCCAACAGCATGCAGAGTATATACTAACTCTTTTATGAGCTGTTTATTCCTTCCTCTGTCACACAAATTCACTGCCACATCACTGGGAGTTTTGAAGAAACAAAAACGCATCTCATTCCCTGGACGACGCCTGTACTGAGGGAACCTCATTTGCCAAAGAACTGCCCTTGCCCTTCGTCACCGATATTTTTTCTTCTCCGCTTGAACTAACTCTAAAGGACCACCTTTTCATGCTGAAGGTTTCAGCAACAAGGGCATCAAGGCATGGCTACCTTCTTTTCCTTCCCTCCTCTACTCTGCCTTTCCTCTTTTATAAGTGACCTATTGGATGCAGCACAGTGAAGGACAGGATGGACTTATCCTTTTGCCATAATGATTCCTTTTTTTTCAGCCTCATTATTGTTTTTCAAAATTATCTCCCCCGCTATACCCGTATCCCTCTTCCATAAACCCTGCCTTTTATACTTCAGTTTTTGTGTCTAGTCTCTGTCTTCTTCCCTTCCTTCTCTGCTATTTCTGTTTGGATTTCTACATTTTTTTCCTCCCAGTCTGTTTTAAATTCCTTTTTATTTTCATCATTTCTTTAGCCTCTTGCTCACCCCACCTTGTCTTCTGCCTTCCCTGCTTCATTGCTGGCCCACTGCTCCAGCAACAGCTCTGCAATAAATTGTTTTGGATTTGGTAAGATTTTTCTTCAGCACATCTCAAGTTTATTTCAAAAACCAACAACTCTGAAGCTGAGCTTTTTGAAAACCAGAGTTTCTACCCACCTGCCTACAAACCTCTCCACAGCCCCCAAGTGTGTCTTCCCATCTCTTCTCTTACTCACTGTTTGACAGCTGTTGCTTGCAGGCTCTCCTGGCTCTGCTGCTGGACTACTCCTCCTCTCCTCCTGCACTGTCACTTGCCTCTAGTGGTGATGGTCCCCAGGCTGGGAGCACCGCAGCAGCACCACCACGAATAACCTGGCAGCAGGCTGGGACCCTGCACTGCATGTCGGCCCTGTGGTCTGCAATATTATTGCTGCCAAAGGGCATGCTGTGCCCATCCACAGGGGTGCTCAAACTGGCTGTGCCATGCAGTCATCTCAGCAGCCTAGCCACACCACCCAGCCTTGTGACTCCTGATGTCCTGAGAGCAGTAATACTTCTTTCAAGAGCAACACTTGACTCTCCACAACACACTTTTTCTCTCTGCTTTGGGGTGTGTTCCCATGGCTGCCCCGCACAGTGTGGGCAACACATGCTGCTCCAGTACAGCTTGCAGGTGGGGCAATAAAACACCCATTACAGGGGTGCTTGATAAAAACATTAGTGAAGGGTAATAGAAATCCTCTAAAACACGTAGTACTCTGCTCTGGATGCTTAGGAAGACAGTGCAAGAAACAGAAAAAATAAAAATCAAGGCTTCCTTGTTATAACTTCTCAGTGTCCAAAAATAAGAGATCTAGGGAATTCCTGAGCCAATGATTGCATCTGCACCTATGGATGTACCCTCCATGATATCTGTTTCTAGCTTTTTTCAGCCTGTTTATAATTTGGTATCCCCTATATCGGGTGGCCATGAACTTTACTATTTATTGCATACTGTGAGGAAAAGTACATTCTTTGGTTTGCCTTAAACATTCATTCTGATAGTTTTACTGGTTGCCACTAGTTCTTTTTGTTATGAGAAATTGTGAATAACAATTTCACTATTCACCTCCATATAATTAATTCTTTTAATAAACCTTTACTATTTCTTCTTTTCACAAGCAGAAAAATATCCCAGTCTAATGAAAGCCTCCGCATACCTTTGATCACCTCTGTCACACTTTATACCTTTCTCAGACCTAATATGTCCTTTTGAAATGGAAGGGCTAACAAAACATCCAGTATTCAAGATATAAGCTTTCTGTGGATTTATATAATGCCAGGTTTCATTGTATTTCCCTTGCTGAAGACACTAAGCGGTGAAATTTTCTCTCCTTTTCAGCAATTTACTCTCTTTCCAAGATATCCGTTCTTTTTCCCTACTAGACATCTTAAATTAAGTGATGCTTTGCATCAAATGTTTTCTGCTCCTTTATTACTTACTTGGCATCATGACATTTTCTAGCAAATCTTCCTAGTCTCTTTTTGGATTTGGCTTCCCTAAGTAATTCTGCACCACCTGCAAAGTCTGCCACCTCACAGTTCACTCCTCTTCACTAGGTTGTTTAAGAGCTTGTTGAATACCACACATCCCTGTGCAACTCCCTGGGAACACCACTCTGCTCAGAAAACTCAACATTTATTCCTGCATTGTGTTTCCTTTCCCCAATTATTAAGCCATGACAATACTTTCCCTCTCATCCCACTGCAGCTCCCTCCTTTCAGAGCCTGTTAAAACCCCAGCTAGACTATAATAAAAAAAAAAAATCAGCCTTGTCTCCGTTACCCAACTAGTCACTTTATATTCACATTTTCTTTAAAGCTCTGCCACCAAGATACCTTTTATCTGTATTCACTTTGAAACTCAGGCATGTGAAATGTAAATTGGCAAACTAGCAAAACGTTAATTTGCATATATTTCTGGAAGCAAAATCAGCTGCTGATATCAAGTTCTCTACAGATGCCCCCTCAAAAGCAGTCCCAAACAGACAGGAGGAAGATGAGCACAAGTAGAAAGAGAAATAAGTGGGACATCCACGCTCACTGGAAGTGAGAGAGGGCAGCCTCCCCATCTCCTCCTCGCCCCATCCACTGCTCACTCCTGCATACTGAAGCCCACTCTAAGCCATCAGATCATTCAGGCTTGAAATGCAAACTGAACCATTTCAAACAATTTAAATAATGCTGCTCTGGGATTGACTGTTCAATCTGGTATCGCCAGTAACTGCCATTTACACGGCTTTAAAATTAGTTCACACATTTTGTCCACGGTGGCTCATTTCACGGATTATGAATGTGCCTTACCTGGTAGCAATGCAGTTAAGATGAGAGGAAGTAAAATGAGTTTCAGGAACCTCTCCATTGGAGCATTCTCTCCTGGTCCCTAAGGCAGAAAGCCACCAGCGGTCACTGCATACTTGAGAAGAAGCTGAAGGACAGAACTTATCGAGAAACTCGGTAATGAGCTGCTGCTTTGCGTCCTGTGATAAAATGTGACTTTATGTGACCTGTATTAGCAACAAGGGGAGAAGATTAAATGAGGGAGGGTTTGGAAGGAGAGCAGTATCTTTTCTCAAAACATCTGTTTCAAAAGAAGTAGAGGAACTTTCTTCAGCAGAGAAACCTCCCCTACGGACCTTGCATCTCTCACGCCCTTAGTCCCTCCTGGCTATTACAGCCCTACTGCTTCAGGATTGACTGTGTCAGGGGAACTCCATCTGCATCATTAAAGTTAATCATGAGCAGCTGGGAAAAAATTATGCTCTAAGCTGCTTGCAATTGCATGTGTATTGTGGATGTGCTGTCCGTGCTGCTGGTGGCGTCCTGGCAGACTAATGAACGCTGTGCTCCATCACTTACTGTCATGCAGGGCAACTGTGCAGGGCGCCAGCTGCTCCCCTGGGGTTGGAGGGGAGCAGACCTCTGTATGAAGGGGTTGTTACTCCCCCTCGGGAAACCGTTGCCTCCTGCGCCAGGCAGCCTTTGGGAGAGGAAGTGGGAATATATCCCAATGCGCCGCTACACTCAAAAAGTTTGTTTTGATGTTTTTCTGTGTGCTTTACTCCAAAACTAGGATTCCTATTCATACATTTCCAGGCAGAGCCTGGTACCATCATTGCTGCAGCAGTCCCATCAGGACCTCGCCGTACAGGGGCCACTGTGGCCAGGAGGAACGGCTCCTGCCACTCTGGCCTCTCTGCCCCACCTGCCCTGGGGCAAGGATGAGAAACACCAAATCTCCTCCTAGCTCCCCAGACTGAGCGCTCGAAAGGCTGCTACTGCAAAGAGGGTCCCCAGAATTATTTCTCTGAACCTGACAGTGCCTCTCACACTCCAAAATAAAACACCACCAGCTCTCCACCATGGTCAGAGATAAGATACAGAGCTTGGGTGGGAGCCAGCACCTTACTTCTGCATTTTCTGCTTTTCCAGCATTTGTGATTCACTTGTGTGATATTATTCTCTTCCCCCTCAAAATATGTGGGAGAGAGTTTGACTGCGCTGCTTGGTTTACAAACTTCTCAGCTGGGAAATTGAAACTTGCCTTCATGAAAGAGACACAGGCCAGATGATGTCGTTTTATGGCCAGCCCAAATGTCTTGTCAGGAAAGTGTTTTTTATTTCAGGGGTGTTCTTTATAGCAGCTCTGTGCAATGCATAAATATTAGTATCACCACAGAGACATACTGAGTTTCCTGTAACAAGCATACTTTTTTAACCACCCTTTTGCTAAAACCGAAACCACACGAGGCACGAAACACAAAAGCCCTGGCCCAGCTATTTTGCTGCCCTTAAGCGAGCACTTCATTTCGCAGTTTTGTGTGAAGACCCTGCATTAATTCCCAGCAGGGCTTTTGTGAAAGCAGCAGTTGTGGGATGGCACAGGGGTGGGTGGCAGTGCCTCTCACGGTGTGCCTGTGTGGCAGGAATGCCCCACACCCAGACCTTCCCTGCCCGCTGCACCACTGCAACCAACAAAAATCATTGTTGCTGTCTTTCCAAACATGTTCAGCTGCAGCATCAAGCTATACCAGAGCTCTGTTCACTGCTCAGTGCTTTAAGCAGGGGGTCTCGCTGAGTTTACTGCAGCAGTTGCGACCTGACTGGCTCAGCTGGCAATTTGCTCCACGTTTTCCCATTTTACAAGTTTTCAGTTTACCTTGTGAACTTAAGGGACAGCCCTGTCAACTAATCACCATTTTAAGCAGAACCTGTGGGCTGATTTCTTCAACTGCGTGTTGGGAGGGGGGCTAGTTTGTAGGCTGGTTTGGGTTTGCCCAGTGCATTTTGAAAGGTTTTGGTTTTTTCTCACTTCCATGTTTCATGTGTAGAGGAGTCCCCAGCGGGCAGGTGGGGCAGGAGGATCGCCATGGACAGCTTGGAGGGATTTTCCCTTGCTCTGTCACTGTGATAGCTCTCAGCATGTACACAAATCAGTCAGTAATTTTCAAGAGTTAGTATTATCTGTCGTATGAAGTGAAACAGCCCAAGTAAACCACCAGGAAACAAATCCAAAAGTCAGGGCCGTGTCCTTTTTCAGGAAGCTGTGATCCCAGGCAGGATCTACAGGTCTGGAGAGGACCCCACCAGCCAGGGCAGCAGCCTTCATATCTTCACTTACAAACTCAGCTGCACCAACACAAGCTGAGCTGAGCGAAGTTTTATGGAGAAGAATAAACTTGCTACAATCTTACCCCCAAATTCAGGCCAAAATCAGTAAATACCTTGGGGTGAAGTAAAATAAGATGGGAAAGGAAGTGATCTATAACATTTTGTTTTACTTTGTTTCAAAATGGACTTTCAAAGGGCCAGGAATTATTACCCAATCCCCAGATGAAACAGGATATTTTGGCCAATGATGAATTAAATACCTGGGGTTTGGCCTGAGCTGCTTTTCACCTTCTCCACAGGTGCGCAGGGTGACTCGCATCGCCAGCGTTGCCATGCATGGCTCTGAGCCTACTCCCTCCCACATCCGCACCAGAGGCAAGGGGATAGTACCGATAATATCACCCTAAAGGAGTGGCAGCTGGATCTGGCCGGGCACAGAGAGGGGCTCGGACGCTTTGGACACCCTGCGATGCAGGGGACACCTGCCCCAAAGGCCGGGGAGCACAGCAGGAGATGGGGGTTGCAAAACGCCCCTGCTCACCCCACTGCCGCCGGCCCAGGGCAGGCTTCCCTGCTGAGGCAGGAGCAGGGGAGAGGGTTAAATTATCTTTCAGCCGCCATCTCCTTCTGCTGGGAAGCGAATAATGGCTCTGAAGGAGTTACCTGGATCACTTCCCCGGCGCCGAGAGGGTGTCTCCCACCGCTTTCCCTTTGATGACAGGCCCGCTCGCACCCTCTGCCCGGGGGACGCAGGAGGAGGCCGGCAGCGTTCAAAGCGAGGAGCCCCGGGCCAGCCCTCACCTATTCACCCAGGGAAACCTCTCTCAGGTGGCGGGGCGGCTGCCTGAGGTGCTGGGGGAAGGAGCACTGACCTCTGCCGCCTCTCAGCTGCCAGGCCCCGGGGCAGGAGCCCGCCCTGACATTGTCCCCACGATATGGTGAGGTAAGGATTGCCTCTCCCCTTCCCCCCGCCCAAATACGTCTATCGCTGTGTTAATATTTAACCGGTCCTGCAGGAGGAAGTAAGGCACAGCTGATGACACACAGGCGGGAGCAAACTTCACGCCATCCCGACCTGCAAAGCTGGATGGGTGCCGCCGCCTGACGTCTTGGCAGAGGGCAGCCGCATCGCCTTGCCGGGATGCGACAGGACGCGCAGGATTTATTTGTCACGGTTTATAACTGCACAGGTGAGTGTGTCGGTGCCCCGCACCAAGGGTGGAGCTCGTCCCGCTGTTACAGTGCTGCAGGCAACATGGCAGAGAGCAGAAGTGCCCACCCATGGGCCCTGCGCTGGCTGTGCCCTCCCCAACGGGTGCTGTCACCCACAGCCGGGAGCTTCGGGGTCCATCGGCAGCCCCTGACAAGGTGAAAGACTGAGCCAAGGCCAGGGTCCATCCAGGGGGTCCAGTCAGGAGATGAAGGAGATGGGGCCGAGGACAGGGCTGGAGACAAGGCCACAACATGGCGCCAAGGGGCCCATCCAGGGGACAGGGCCAGAGGCAGGGACAGGACAGGCTGAGGCGTCGCTGGGGCAGGCGCCAATGGCCCCGGGTTGCTGACATGGGGTTCTGGGCCTCGGGCAGGGTGATGGAGCCCCGGGGGGGCTGATGTGGGCCTGGGGCAGGGTGAGGGAGCACTGGGGGGCTGCTGAGGGAGGGTCAGGCCTGCTGGTGCCCTCAGAGCCCTGGCAAAATGGGCCCTTACTGTGAAGTGCAACTGGTGAGAAAACTGAATTGGTTTTCCATCTTTAATGGAAAATACAGTCCTCAAGTGTTTTTTTTCCTTTTTTATTTTCATATTCCTTTCCCCCTTTCAGTTTTTATTTTGGGGAATTTTTTATGTTACTTCAGGAAAATGTTTGTTAAATCATTTCATTTAATTCTGAAATATTTTGTGTTTGTTTGCTCAGTTAAATCACACCTTTTCCTGCCACTTTGACAATTGTGTGTGTTCACCAAAGCTGTCATATGCCTCATGAGAGATGCTCTTTCAATGGCTGCAGCCTTTGTTTTCCTCTGAGACCTGAACAGCATCTTTCGCGTTACGCCGTTGTTGGTCAGTGAGTTGAACTGATGTGACACATCAGGAGATTTTTATGATGAGTCCATCTGCCGGGAAGCTTAAATTGTAAAGAAGGGACATATAACTTTCCTGAACTATATTTCCTACTGAGCAAGGTAACAGTTCTAACAAGTAGAAATTAATGCCACACTGACTCAAAATGAAAAGGTTCAGTTCAGCAAAGGGAAATGAAACAGTCTGTTTGGGGAATTCTGATCAATTTCCAAAATTAAATTTCAAAAACTTTGCTTTATTAGAAAAAATATCACCCTGACTTGATTAAAAAAAAAAAAAAGCTATGAAGCCTGCAGGAAGTTTTTTGACCAGTTGTAATTTTTTCTTTTTGCTTCCTTGCTTTTCCAAACATCTCTTTTTTTTTTTTTAAGTCTAAAATCTCACACTCTTGTTCAACCAACAGCCCTACTTTCATAACAGTATTCTTGAAATACCTTCTATGTATAGTTTGATTTCCATCCAAATAAAGCTAGAGGAAGAAAAGGGAAAACATCTAATAAGCAGATTCCATTTCTGGTTGTCGAAGTAGGAAAAGTGCAGAAAGTTAAAATGGATTGACTGGATTTTCAGCTTGATTTAATAAACATAACTCTTTGTAAAAATGCTTTGGAAAGGATAATAACTGCTTTAAAAACTTTTACAAAACTATAATTTGGCACTACTGAGAAGAGATTGGCTCTGTCATCTTTGTAATTGCTCTTCAGGTAGATTTAAGCTGCTATTAGATCACCCCTTAACCTCTTCTCTGCCTGACTAAAGCCTTGCTCCCTCAGCATCTCCTCGCCAGTGCTGTGCTCTAGACCTTTTTCCACTTGATGTCCTGCCACTGGACCCTCTCTAGCTTCTCTGCATCCAACTTGAACTGAGGGGCACAAAACCGCACACAGATTTCCAGATCTGTCTAGTAGAGGAGAATAATAGTTTCTCTGAATTTGCTGGCAACACTTCTCTGAATGTGACCTAGTACATGGTTTGCCCTATTTGCGATGAGAAGGCATTGTTGTCTTGTATTTACCCTGGTGTTCATTTCACCCAGGTCTCAATAAATTTTCTCAAGAAATCAAGATTTCTACCCACTGTCACTTAGGTGGTACCACTGCAGCCTGTACCTCAAGGTTGTTGCATCTGATGTGCAGAACTGTGCTTCTTCATGCTGGATTTCAAGATGTTTCTGTTGGCCTAATCCTCAAGCTTATCAATGCCCCTTTGGATGTCATGTTGCTACAGCTGTTGTTATAACACTAGCTAATCACAGGCTGATCAGCTGTCACTTTACCACACTGCAGTCTGTCGTAGTCTGTGGATTAGCCATATCCTTAAATGTGTACGTACATAAAGATGCATACACCACTCTGCTGGCTCCAGTTGCAGGGATTTCATTCCCATCCCCTCAATGTAGAGAGGACAGGTTGAAGCCCACAGCGGGAATTGGGTGCATTGTGGCCTAGAGCATCCACTGTGTTTACATCCTGCTCTGGATCTGACCTCAGTGGGAGTCATCAGGAGAGCACCTGTCACCTCCACCCACACACTCGCTGTCTTGACTTCATCAGCTGAAATCCTCCGGGGTGAATGTCATGCACAGTGACTGGATTCAAATGTCCTTTGTTTTTCCTGGGGCTGCTTAGGCAACCAACACATGTATTAATATTTTATTAATTATTTCTCACTGCCCTTCTTAGTTCCTTCCGTACTTTGACTTTCCTAATGAGCTGTGATATTGTGGTGAATATAACATTGGTATTGGTTAAGATGTGCGTGGAATAAGACATGACACAGCACGGTAAAGTGTCCGAATCCCCAACTGCTGAGAACATCGTGCACATACAAGACTACCCATGCTCATGACTGTTCAAAAGATCAGGTCCTAAGTTTGCCAGCCTGATGCAAATGGAAAATCATTTTGTGAATCATCAGCCTGCATACCAGGCAGATTCCTACCTCCTACTCCAGTTTCTCTAGACACTTCTCTCCAATTCTTCCTTTTTCTTCTGCCTGTGAGTAGGAGGATTTTTGCCCTTTTCTTTTTCCCCCCAACCCTTCCAAACTCTTTTTTGTGCACCATATAATTTATTCTGTATGGTGTGTAGACCATGTAAACTGCTGGAGCAACCCTCAACATTTTTTGTTCTAGGCTGTGTTAGTCTGAAACATATGTCTATACAGTTTGCTGTGCAAACCCACACAAGAACCTCCAAGTGAAATGGACTTTCTGAGAGTCACTTAGTGAAGCCTTCTGTCATTGTCATTGTGGCTGTAAGTGTAATTTGTTTTTTTTTCTCACAGGAGAATTGGACAAATTGTCATGATGGAAAATGAAGAGCATTTAGACACCTTCATTTGTAAATTACTTCTAATGAGTGAGAATGCAGCATGGGAAATCACCAGTCCCTACACTTCCATGCTGTACGTTAGTTTACTTAGCTGAGTCAAAGAAAATATGAACAGAGGATGCAAGCATTAAAATAGCAGAGAAGCACTTCTTACAACATTAAAGCTGATTTGAGGTCAGTGCTAGAAATAGGAATAAAATTCTTCATTTCCCCATGGAAACTGGCTTGAAAAGGGGTTTGAACAATACAAAGACTTTGAGAAGTGGCTCCCTATTAGAAAATAAATGTTATTAATAAATAAATGATGTGTAGATGTGGCACTTAGGGACATGGTTTAGTGGTGGACTTGGCAGTGTTAGGTTTACAGTTGGACTCAATGATCTTAAAGGTCTTTTCCAATCTAAATGATTCTATGATTCTATGATTCTGTCTTGACACCTGCAGGACGCTTCTCTCTAGTTGCTCATCAGGCCAAGGAGATGCTAAGCTGTAACTTTTCCGACTCTGCTTCCCTTTTTTTTCCTCTTTCTATGCTCTTACACCTTTCCTCTACTGTTTGCCAAAATATTTGGTGCTCTGAAAGGCATGTTTCTCATTCAAAACATATTTTATTAGTGTTAGCTATAGAGTGAGATACACAGTGAGATACACAGATCCCTCTCCTTCTCTCACAAGCTTTAGTTTTTAAAATCTTTTAATTAATCTGTTAATATATTGAAGACTCATCACAGTTTTAAACTTCAATTCACATTTCTCCTTAATCAGGTCTGAAATGCACTAGAGGAAAAGCTCTAGAAGTAACAGGGCCGTGCCATTTCCTCTTTCTATTATTTTTGTGACTCTTGAGATACATTTTTCCCCACCTTGTTTCCACTTGGTAGGGTATGAGTACTCCGGAGACCCATTTCTGCTTTCAGCATCAAGCACAGTGAAGAGTCAGTGCAAGCTGGGGTCCTTGCTGCCTACTATATATATATATATATTTATGTGAAAAATTAGGATACCCCAAATGTCCCTCTGTTGCACAAACAATAGTGTAATGTTTGTCCCCATATTTTAAAAAAGACTCAGTTTGTAAAAAATGGTTTGCTGAGTGAACAAAAAAGAATTACTGGACAGATATATTAATTATCTGAAAGATACTGATGGTATCCTGTGACATCCCCATTGAATAGCTGACATGACACAAAGTGGGGCTGTGGGGGCAGTTCCAGAGGAGCTGCAATCCTTATGAATAGCAGTGACCACACGCAGCATGCAGAACCCCCTCCTCAGATACTGCTTAGCCAGCTAAGACACAGGCATCTATCCTGAACTATTTATCAAGGATTTTTTCTGTAGTCATTAAAGATATAAAAGCACTAACAGATGATGCTTTACCAATCCTGATATGAGGGTCTAAGGCAGCCAAGATTTGCCACCCTTTGGTTAGGCCTGCCTCATTATTTTGACTACAGTGTAGTCTGAAAGACTGGGTTAGGCTGGACGTGCTGTTTTAGGCTGCAAAAGCTGGCTGAGACCAACCACACCAGCAGAAGATCTTTCATATTGATCTGAGGAATCCTGTTTTATCTCCTTCCTAGGAAGGCAGGTCATCTTTGTCTTGACCTAAAGATTCACAAAGTGATACTACCATGAATCAAGGCCTGGGTAAATCCTCAAAAATCTTATAACACCAATATAGCTCATCTGATTTTTTTGTTCAGTTTTTTCTTCAGTGTTCTCTTGCTGGTTATTATAAAGCCATAACTCTGTGAAGAATTGCTGTGGGCCCTTAATGAGGAAAGCTTTGGATATAATCTTCTTCTAGACTTTCACACATAGGAGGCCACAGGATTAAACACTTTGTTTGCACAAATATCCTGGCAGTTTTTATTTGGCATTAATAAATCTGCACAGCTGGCATGTAGTTCTCCAGTACTTTCCTGCCCATAACTCCTTCTGAACCGCATTCCATGTTTCCCCTTTGGCAGGTGCATTCCTCCTCTCCAGCACTGAAATTGGTGATGACTTGTAGCTGGTAAAATGAAAATGTCATAATTCAGGGAATGTAGATGAAGACATTCATCATGGAGTCCAGGCAACAATAAGTAAGTAAGAAAGTTTATCACAGAATGGAAGAAGATGCAGCTTTGGTGCTGTTAGGAGGAGTGTAAATCTAAGAAGGAAATTTTTAGTGCTTTCTGATACATCAGTTCCCCTGGCAACATTTTCTTTAGCTTTAGAAATGTTTTGTCTCTGGTCCAAACAGTTAGCTTAATTGCTCTGGTTATCATTCAGTTTATTCTAAGGAACTTTTCAGTGTATGATAGCATGCCAAGAAAATGTAAACATCATCCTCTACAATCGTTATAATCACTATTACATTTTTCATTATTGCTTAGGGTCATGATTTTAGACTCCCTCCTGAGCTTTATATGCGCAGCCAGATTCTTCAAGGAGTTCAGGCAAAGTGCAAATCTATCCAGAGTTCCTTTAAAACTGGTGCGTTCAACACCTATCACCCAGTACATGGTAAGTCCAGCTCTGGACATGTCAGATGAACAGTGCACAAGCCTTGTCAGTGATATGCACATACGAGCACTGTGCCCAGGGCTCCAAATCCCACAGGACTTCCCGAATAATGCCAGGAAAACTACCATGGGAGTATGAAATTATGCCCCTTTTCTTTCTTTCCTGATGATTTTGCAAGGTTGCTAGTTATGGGAAACGTTAATACTTACACCTCTGAAAATAGAATATTAATGAATATTCCCTAAGTGACCTGCAGGCGTGATCCAAACTGACAGTGCAATGATGGCAGAGCAGATTATCACCATAAAAGTAGGCATTGTATTGGAAGAGCTGTGTCTTTTTTGCATTTTCATGAAATACATCCTTGTGACTGACGTCTTACTCCTCCTTTTGGGCATTCAGTTAAGATCACAAGTAGAAATAACAGGATTTTTTTGTTAGAAATAAATACCTCCTATGCACTGTATCTGTGATACGGAGTCTGTGACTGAAAGCTGCCCTTTTGCAGTAAAAGAACATAAATCCCTGGCAGAGATGGTTTCAGATATTCAACTTCTCTTTACATGGCAGAGTAATGGAAGTGTTCGTGATCACTGCTTTATTTTGGCTTTCTTTTACAGAGGAGCAATAAAATTTATTTTTATATTCAGCTATTTCCTTTGCCACACTCATATAAAATAAGATTCCCTAAAAGTTTAGGGAACTGGTGAGTACTGAAAGATCTCAAGAATACAGTGAAGACTGATACCTTTGTAAGCTAAAGTTTCCAGTCTCCTCTTCTCCCCTATCCCGTGCAGCCCTTTCTTCAGTAAAGTTGGAGAAGGTGATATCGCTCAGTTACTGTGGCCTCCAGCAGCAAACCTCCTGCCACTTGACTTATACCTTCAAGGCATGCAGGGTTTGGCGTCGGCATAAGGGGATGGGATCCCCAAAATGGGCTGGGGGAGCAGGTGAGCACAGAGGTGCATCTCACACCCTCGCCCTCAGCACCGAGCTCTCCCTGCCAGCAACAAGCACTGCTATTCTGCCGCCTCCTCACCCCCAGCAGGAGCAAGCTGCATTACGCACGCACACTGCGACTCACTCCTACTCCTGCCTCCTGGCTCAGCTCACTCTTCTTTTTAATTCCCCCGTTGAACCTTTACTAGGAGAAGCACATGTAAAAGCTGCAGGTCCCTTTATGTGCTGGAGTCAAACATTTACTTACAACTGCTGTTCCAGCAATAACAATTAAATTAAACATGAAGGGAATATTGCTGCCTGGAAGATCTACAAGCTGGAGGTGTAAATCACACCACATAACTAATTTATGACATTCTGCGCCTACAGCTGTATGCTGATGGTTTGTAAGTGTAAGGGCGGCTGTGATTTCTAAGTGCTTTTGGTGACAAAAGAATAGGACGCTGATTACACAGGCCTCTATCCCTGCACCCAAAGTCATAAATTAAATGAGGTCAGCTTAGGTCAGTAGCTGAATGCAAAGGATATTGTGTACATGGTTCAGTTGGAGAGATTCTAAGAAGGGACTTGGATTTTTTTTTGCAACAAAAATAACGTATTTTTGAATTTGTGAAACGTAAGGCAACAACAAGGTTATTTCCCAACCATTGAAATTGTTCAATTACATTTTTCAGTGAAAATGAACATTTTAGAAGGATAGCCTTAAAACCACTGTATTACTAGGCTTTGAAAAAAATCTCTCTTTGCTCAGCCAGAACATGTGCAAATTCAAGTCTGTTTTTCCAGGCTGGATCTTCTATGTACTGCATATATCTAAGTCCTGTCACTCAGATGCTTTCCTCTATCCAGTCTGATAATATTTGCAGATACTTTTGGAAATCGGTGTAATGAACTAATGAATTTAAGTCCAGCTGCAAACAAGCAAGCAAAATGCACCAGAAAAGTAAGTGAGGAAAAAAGATAAAAGATAAAGGTAGTACAGCAGAACTCTTCTAGTTACGGTTTTGAGTTCATAACTGCTTGTGTTTGGCAAACAATCAGACTGCCTTCAGTTATTTGAGATTTCCCTTTTAAGTGATAGGGGAACAGCGCTGTGCTTCCAGGTCCCAAGGAGCATGCCAGTCAGCCACAGTCAAACACTGCTGGCTATGGTGACACAGGCAAAACCATTTCAGATTGGATCTTGATCTTCCAAAAGGTATTAACTGTGGTTAAAATTACCTTTTACCAATTCCACTCCAGCAGTGTGCCCAGGTGGCCAAGAAGGCCAATGGCATCCTGGCTTGTATCAAAAATAGTGTGGCCAGCAGGACTAGGGAAGTGATCGTCCCCCTGTACTCGGCACTGGTGAGGCCGCACCTCGAATACTGTGTTCAGTTTTGGGCCCCTCGCTACAAGAAAGACATGGAGGTGCTGGAGTGTGTCCAGAGAAGGGCAACGAAGCTGGTGAAGGGTCTAGAGAGCAAGTCTTGTGAGGAGCGGCTGAGGGAACTGGGGTTGTTTAGCCTGGAGAAAAGGAGGCTGAGGGGAGACCTTATCGCTCTCTACAACTAACCGAAAGGAGGTTGTAGTGAGGTGGGGGTCGGTCTCTTTTCCCAAGTAACAAGCAATAGGACAAGAGGAAATGGCCACCAGGGGAGGTTTAGATTGGATATTAGGAAAAATTTCTTCACTGAAAGGGTGGTCAAGCATTGGAACAGGCTGCCCAGGGAAGTGGTGGAGTCACCATCCCTGGAGGTATTTAAAAGATGTGTAGATGTGGCGCTTAGGGACATGGTTTAGTGGTGGACTTGGCGGTGCGAGGTTAATGGTTGGACTTGATGATCTTAAAGGTCTTTTCCAACCTAAATGATTCTATGATTCTATTCATTTTAAATGGAAAAAGAGCAAGCCTCCTAACTTGACTACATCCCAAAATGTTAATACATTCACAACCAAAAAGATAAGCGAACACACAAAACTGTGGTAACAAAATACTTTACTAAAATATCGTACATTGAATAGTTAGCTGGACATTCTTATGTTCTATGCAAATAATACAAACATTGCCACGCATTTTATATTAACTTTATATAGTATTCAGCACAAATCCAAGAAGAGCAGCATTCCTGTCAGTTCCATTACAGACAATTAGCCCTTGTGTTCTGTTCAGCTTTTACGTAAGGCAAATGTTTCATTACAAAAATCTACTCTGTATTCTCAAAAGTCCCTGGAAGGGTTATACCTCCTCAGTAATACTGAATCAGATGAGATGTGTGACCAAATCGTTCATGGACATTTTTGAAAATCCTAACCTAAACTAAGAATATGTTAGTTGATGAGTTAGAATTGTGAAAAATGTATTCATTTTTCTGTATTCAAAACCTGATCTTGTGTTGGAAGAAATAGAGTATGCTGAAATGCACAGCTCTAACCAACTCTAACACACTATCAGCTCTGCTGAGTTGTACACTCCTTCCTACTAGATGAGAAGCACTGAAATAACTTTTCAAAGTAACTTTCCAAAGCTATTCATAAAAAACTGATTGAATGATCATCTGACCCAGAAAGCACAAAAATGTTAGGATAGTGCACTGCTTTTACAGATAAACTGCCCCAAAATTGCCTAAATTCTTTTATTAACCTATACAAAACTGTAAAAATAAGTATATGTACACTGTAGTATTGTGTTTACAGTTCTAGTTATGTTTCCAATCTTTTTGTGATGGTCTTTCATAGGAAAATACATATAGTTTGGCAAAAGGCCATTAATACTCTTTTGATTGTGTTAAAAGTCATGATCTGAGGCCTAAGCTGCAGAAGCTAATTTCATTTAGCTGATACATATAAACTAACTAACGCAGTGGCTTTGTTTAAAAAAAGGAATTTGCCTTACATGCAATCATCTTCTTTTCTTAAATCATCTCTTCCAGCAGGATAACCTTATATTTTAAGTAATTAAGGATTCATTTACTATGTTCTTATTCGAAACAGCCTACTGAATTGAGAGAATTATGAAATCAATTTCTGATTTATGCAAGCACAAAGAAAATCATATGTTAAGGAAAATAATGTGCAGCAACCTAAAGCATTCACTTGGGAAGCTAATTTGCGAAAAGGAGAGGAACAGGCTATCTGAATCCATAACATTTCAACCTGTACTCATTTGTTCCTCATCAGAAATTTAGCAGTGATAAGCCAAATGCTTCAGATAGGCAGGCCATTAGATGCTTAACAACATACATTCAGTGGGGACAAAATATTTCAAATGCAGTGATAAAGAGAGGCATCTTGCATGGGTCACTTGAAATTACAAATAGACTCCCTGGAAACAGTATCCAGAATGGGATGCTTTCTTAAAACATGCCTGAGGACTTTATTCCCAATGGCATGGTACCTATGAATTTAGCTCCTCAAAATGTAGTGGTAGCATCTGCAAAAGTGATTAACAGAGACTAGCACTATCTTTCCAGTTAGTAGCTATATTCAAGTAATTAGGAATACTCCTGAACTAAAATAAAAGCCACAGTCAAGAAGTCTAGCAGAGGTTGGCCCTCAAGCGTAACTTTTTTTGTGATGATACAAAGCCACAAACTGGTCAGGTAAGACATATTTTAATGCCACTCACAAGCAGCCATTGTTCAGGGAAGCAACCTAAAATACCATGTCCTAATGGAAGACTTTACCCTTTGCCTACAAACTCAGCCTGACAGAAGACCAGCAGCTGCACCATCCCAGGAGCTGGGTGCCACCATACTTCTTGGATCTCAACACCTAGGGGAGGTGAACAAGTCAGCACATCCATATGTAAATGAATAGCTGTTCTGCTGAGATACAGGCTCCCTGGGACTGCACGGTTGGACTGGTCCTGCCAGCTGGTATAAGGTTGGCACCAGGCACAGAGGTGGAAGTGAGACCCACAGGGGACTGCAGGGTTATTTCTCTGAGAACAAGAAGAGGCCAGGATGAACATTAGGCTGCACTATACTGTCCCAGCACACAGGCCCTCTACCCTACAAGAGAGGGAGCTAGGAGAGGCCGGGAAGCATTCCTTTATGCTCAACATTTTTCCATAAATTAAAGCAATAGCCAGCTTGCACCTTGGGTAGAATAGCAATGAATGGCAAAAAGACATTTCTACAGGTTACATGGAAAGAATAGTGATTAAAAGGCTGTTGCTAGGCTTTATCAGTCCGACCCATCGCACCTACTGAAGGCAACAGCAAAAGTAGATGTGCTGCAGCAGGGCCTTGAGTCCAAGGGCAGATACACCTGCAAAATTGGGACGGGAGGCGGAGAGATGCTGTTCAACCTAGAGCTGGGCTGCCCACCCCCTGGCACAGGGTACATGCAAAGGCAAACACCTCCTTGGTCACCCACCCAACCACCTGGACAGCCATATCCCTGCAAGCACCATATACGCAGCTCTTTTCTGAATGGGAAACTTAAAATAAATAAGATTATTCTTCTACCAAAGAAACAAATGTTATTTCTTTCATCATCAGTTGTCAAAAATAAGTGCCTGAGCTCAGGTTACTCTACATCAGAAGAAAATAATATATTATTACCATTATTAAACACTTTTCAGGATGGGGCATATTCCTGCTGAAAGTATTTGTCCTGCTCTTCAGACACAGGCAAGTAAGAAGAGACACTTGGACAGTCGTCAAAACTTCAATAAAAAGAGAAGAAACAATAAAAATGAATAAACCCAAAGTAATGAAATATCTTTCCCTGTCTTTCCTCCATGCTTTTTACCACATTCCGTATATTGTCCCTATCCCCAAGGCCTTGCCCTGCCATCCCGGGGCAGTGTCTGGCCCTGGTCCTGATCCTGACCCCCACCTGTCATCACCGGGGCCCGGCCATCGCTGGCTTGACCTCAGACCTACCTCGTCACCATGATACTTCCTTATGATTGGGACTCTTGGTTGGACCTGGCCACCACCTGTGGGCCTGGCTTGCTCCCTTGCATGGGCATGTGCAGCGGAGCCCTGCTGGCTGTTGGATCCCCTCAGCTCTCGGCTCATCTTCCTCTAGGGAGCAGCCCCACTTCTACTGCTCTCTGAAAAAAACATTTCACACATAGTATAGGTGTTTGATACTTCTTTGCTGGTAAAACTGACCTTTTCTTTGCGTGAAAGTAAATCAAATAGGAGTATTGCATAAGGCATGATTTTATGAAATCCCTTCTCCCTCCCCATAGCCCAAATGTATTTTTCACAGCATCTACTGTAAAGACTCAATTCCTTATCTCTGAAACCTGCAAACATCGTAGTGATTTCATGAGTCTTTGCTTGGTAATGAAATAAGAAATGAGGCTCCCAGCCTGAATGATTACTTGGGAACATTTTCACTCTAGGTCTTGTTTAAAAGAGAAAAATCCTCCTGTCTTCTCCCTTACACACCCAGTTCCTCATAAGGAAAAATGTCTAAATCAGATGTACTGTTTAGCTCACTGTAAGTGACTCTAGTTCAGCCTTGGCAAACCATTTACAGCAGCTTTCAAGCAAAGTGAGACACAAATGTAAAAGATGTCTCCGGGGTCTATTTTAATTGAAAGACCAGGACACTCTCCACTGAGCATGGATCCGGCTCTACCACATATCATTCTCAGCAGGAGGCACTTATAGGGAAACAGATGCAGTAGCCTTACACATTCACCAGGTGACCTGCCGTGCCTAAGGTTGTCCCAAGAGCGCTGTGTGAGCAAATTCTTCCATCTCTGCAAAAAATTTGTGTAGACTGAAGGAGGGATCTGTGCCAGCATGCAGTTCTGCCCACACAGAGCTGGCTGCAAGGCCAGGGCTGCAGTTCCCTGTCCCAGGAGGGGAACGTCCTGACAGCTACAAACACCTTTTCTTAAATGCCTGTACGGATGGGTGCAAACACAGTAATCTATCAAGGGGGACTTGGAAGAGTGTGCAAATTTTATTCTCTGAACAAAAGTACTTTGGCTTTTAGTTTGGCACTGCAGAAATGTTCCCAGTCCTGTAGCAGCAAGATTTGGAGGGCAGGTTTGCAGGCCTGAATCTTTCAGAAAAAAATAATAATTGTAACTTGTGTAGAGAAGGGATGCAAAGAGGTGGGAGCGAATGGGAGAGAAAGAGGTTTGCATGTTCTTGGAAAGAAATGGAGATTAAAATAACTATTAAAAACATCTTTAATGTGATGGATCTAGAGTTAATTGGGAGTTCTGCTGGAGTCAAGAGCAGCCCTGTAAATGCGTAGCATTTCAGTTTGTTAATTTGAGCAGGGAAGGTGCTAGAGCACTCCGTGATTTTCTGTCACTAAGTGATTCCAGTAGCTCAGCTGCTGAGATGGTTCTACGCCATGGCACATCACGATTTTCTTAAAGCGAGAAACAGAGAACATAATCCTTTCTGGAAAAAACGTCTGCTCTGAATGAAGCTCCTCCAGCTGAATTTTTAATTTGGCAAGGCACAGTCCTATGAATACATCCTCCAGTTTAATGAACAAAACGCTCTCTGAAACATTATAGATCTGACTAGCAACGTCAGTGGATAAAACATAGCCAGTCCCAGAACAAAACGGCGGATAGGTCTTTCCCGGATACTCTTCTTTGCTCACGTACCACTTACTGCCTCTTCTCCGTATGGGGTACTCGTGCAGTTTTAAAAAGCCTGTGAAGAATCTACTGGTCCTGTTTTTCCTTAGAAGAAGCTCAGTGAGGTAAAAAACATTGACAAACACGTCTGTGTCGGTTTTCATCACAAAGCTGGACTGGTAACAAAACCTGTGAATCCATTCAATTCCCATCATGGTCTTCAAAGTCAAATTGTAATACGTGTCTGTAAAATTCTTTTGAATAATGTCTTTGTATTTTTGGCTTTCAGCAGCAATATCAGCCTGCTGGCTGAGATTCCCAGTGCTTCCCAGGAGGAAATATGTCACCAGGCGCTTGCCAGCGACTGTTCTCTCCTTCCCCCAGGTTTGTCGGATGGCCATCCTGGTGTCGACATGGTGGCACGAGGATGTCACAAGCAGGACGAGGAAAGGTGGGTTCTTATGGCAGTCTATATCCGGGAGCTGTGAGAAGTTTCCTCTGATTCTCCTAAAAGTCTCTATGGGGAATATGTAATCTTGGTGGTTTTCACAGAATATACAGAATTCGGTCAAATTTTCGTAAAAAGCCCAGAAGCTAGCACAGCTGAGGCAAACAAGGCAAACAAACAGCTTGAATTTTCTGAAATCCATCTGAAAGAAACAAGAAGGAACAGAACATTAAAAAAAATATATAGTTCCTTTCAGTGCTGTATGCCAAAGTCCCTGCATAGGGATTTAAAGCCAGGTCATCTCTAATTGAAAGCTACCTATTTCAGGGCACTCACCCACATGCATTTCTCTTAGTATCATTCACAAAAGATGTTCTGCTGGCAATCAAATTCACACTCCTGCTTACTTGAATCTGCCCCCCCAAGTCAGCATATCCTCAGAAATCCACACAAGCATGTCCACTGATACCAGACTACCCTGGCTCATGCTTCAGACCTCCTCCCCATTTTCAGCATCTTACTAACTATGACTTAGACCCAGCAGGGCTCTCACAAGCCAGAGAGTGGAGAAGCAGCAGATATGTGCCCATGCCAGATGAGAGAGAATAACAGCAATAGTTTTTTTTAAAATACCATGTTTCTCTATTTGTTTGAAAAGTGCCTGTGTCCCAGAGCCAGCAAGTACTGTCCAACTGGCAGACCTAGACAGGTTCCTCCCATCTTCATCTTCTTTGCGTCCTGTGGGGCACTTGCACCGACCCAGGAACTGCTCCCGAACTTTTTGCTGGAGGGGCCATGAGTTACATATTTGATGTTGCATCAGCTGCTTAGAAAAAAAATCAACAGCGGGTCAGATTATTTGGACATTTCACCTTTTGCAGAGTTTAGGTGACTCACTAGGGCATGCTGAGGTGAGGAGGGGCTTGTCCGTACCCCCCCTCTCCTTTCTAGGTGAAAGAGATCCAAACAATAACAACAATGTTCATTCATTCATCCTTGTAACATTAATGTGCTGTGTATCTGATTACAAATGTAGTATAAATTTTGAGAGAGAGAAAAATTATCAAAGCAAACCCAAAAGGCCACAGTTCCAAAAAATTATACATCTCCACAAATTAACCTGGTGAGAAGAGTGTAATGCTTCAGTTACTCATTCCATTAACCCACAGGCCCACCAACTACTATTTTAGAGCACTAGGATGGGGGAATTTTTACCAGGGGGAAGGGCATTCCCTTCTACTCCCCCACTTCTTAATGAAGAATTGGATCTGGCTTCCCATCTAAAAATACAGCAAACCAAGTTTACAATCCCCAGAGCTGTAGATTTCATGGAAATTTGATCTCTGCCTTCCAACCAGGAATGTTCTGCCTAGGCTCCCCAAAACCACGTTAGTGCCCTCCTTTTGCTCAAATTCCCCTTTCCAAGCAATGAAAATGTCTTGCATTGCAGGCTTAAGTTAATTTTAAAGTCCAGCCAGGTGTTCCTGAGAGGAATCCAGCTCATTTTACCCATAAGAATAGTCCCATTAACTTCAGTTGGTTTTCTCAAAAGCATGAAACAAGTAGAACTGGAGTCCTGGTTTACTGAAATTCCTCCCACAGTGAAATGCATTTTTGCAACGATTCACTAATGAATTTTGAAAATATTTCAAGAGTTCACATTTCTTCTGCCACTTATATTTCAATTAACTTTATCTTGAAATAGAATATTCCTCAGATCTGTTTTTGCTTGTATGTATAGCTCACAGTAGTCTTAACAGCAATTAACTTAAAAATTGCTTTAATTAAATACATATGTAAAATCGTGTGAGAATATACATATGCATACATATATACACACACACACAAAAGATTATACGAAAATCTGTTCTGCATCTGTTCTCATGTTCTTCAGTGGCCTGGGAGGAAGCACATGAATAACCTGAAAATAGCGTTTTCAGGAAAGGATGATGTTCTGAGGTTGGCAACAGAGTTGCAGAAGAGGTTCACCCCTGTTACTGGCTCTTACAAGACTGTTCAAGGGTCTGACATTTCTCTGTCACAGGAATTCCAGAACATGTACAAACAATAGTCCTTCCAATGCTGAACTAGGAAGGTAATTGAGAGCAAGGTTTAATAAACCTGTTAAAACCTTTTCAGAAATACTCAAGAGCAAGAAACTATAACATAGCATACTCATTTCACCAGATCTCAGTAGAATCAGACTAATGTGACTTGACCATATTTACTTCTTACTTGTTTCTGGGTTTGGGCACTGGTAACAGATCTAAAAATAAAAATTAAAAGGTCCCTGTTCTGGATGGCTGGGAGAGCAGCCTCCCAGCGTATGTTCTGGCATGTATTTACCATACCGCCTATCCAGAGCCAGACTGCTTTCCTTCTTCAGTCCATGTATGAAGCAGCATACCTTATACACATATATAAACACACACACACACAGAGGCAATGCAAGCATTTGTAGATTTATGTAAATTGTAAAACGTATTTTATAAATTTTGCAAATCACACATATGTACATGTATCATTTCACAGCAGGTCCCTGCCTGCCACCAACGGGTAGGTGGTGGCCTTGATAAGAACACACACTTCCCGGAGCAAAGTCTCATTTGGTTCTGACTGTGTGAAAGCTGGTAAATACTAGCTTTTGTCATCAGTTTAATCACCAAAAGCAAATATGGGCTTATCTGGAACTGGTAGGAATGGTGTTCTTTTCTCAAATTAAACATTTGCAGTTACCCACAGAGGTATTTGTGGAGGGGACTGGGGGGAGGACTTGCAAGGACCCAGATCACACCAGTAGCACCTTGGGCGTTCCTAGTTTGGTGTCTCAGCTCTCTCTGCCTCCCCAGCCGCGTGTAGGAGGGAGCCATCCAGATAACATGCTGCACCCCACTCCGGGGACTTGCCCCAGCTGCAGCTGCTCACTGCAATCCTCAGCCCTGCAGAGCCATGCAAGCCCCCAGACCAGGTGCAGCGGAGGGGTCTCAGCCTCCCTGTCCATACAGGACTGTGCCCCATCTTCTGTCGCAATCCCACTTCTTCCCTGTTTCACTCGCACAGTAGTCTTTCCCCAATATAGCACCAGTTCCCCAAACTCCCCTCTCCAGGTAAACTCGGCAAGCACGTGGGAGCGCACACAGGTGTCTCATGTGATGGCCCTGTCTTTCATTTTTTTCTCCTTCAGAGCTCAAGAAGGGAAGAGTTGCCCCAGATGCCACCGAGGCCAATGCGAGCCCATGGTGCAAGTGGGGGGCTGTCCCAAGCACCCAAGCTTGGCAATACATTACAGGGTTGGCATTTACTGAAAGAACACCAAGGGAAAGGGTGACAGAGAGATCACAGAATCACAGAATCGTATAGGTTGGAAAAGACCTTTAAGATCATTGAGTCCAACCGTAAACCTAGCACTGCCAAGACCACCACTATACCATGTCCCTAAGCACCTCATCCAAACGTCTTTTAAATACCTCCAGGGATGACGACTCAACCACTTCCCTGGGCAGCCTGTTCCAATGCTTGATAACCCTTTCAGTGAAGTAAAATTTCCTAATATCCAATCTAAACCTCCCCTGGTGCAACCTGAGGCTGTTTCCTCTTGTCCTGTGGCTTGCTACTCAGGAGAAGAGACCAACCCCTACCTCGCTACAACCTCCTTTCAGGGAGTTGTAGAGAGCGATAAGGTCTCCCCTCAGCCTCCTTTTCTCCAGGCTAAACAACCCCAGTTCCCTCAGCCGCTCCTCATAAGACTTGTGCTCTAGACCCTCAATTTCCTTCTTGTTTCCAGGTGAATATGGAAAATTTTGAAAGTTAAAAAACACTTTATATTAGCACAGGCAGGTCGGTTCCTTGGACTGCTCAAGTTGGTATATCAGGGAATTAAATCACCCTGGTATTGGCTCCATCCCCCTGGGACACTGAGCCCCCGTCCCAGCCCTCACCCCACCTGCACACAGCAGCTTTAGCTTCCTGAGTGAAGCAAATGCTCTGTCTCCCGCACTGCCTGGAGAACTGCTATATATGAAGAGTGTATGGAAAACAATGGCTTCTGTTATGTTTCAACAGGTCAATATGGCTGTGACTGCATTTAGCAAAACCATCACCATCCAACCTAAAGTATCTTGCTCTACAGCAGAGATATGAGCATAGGTTAGGTGTGACAAGGCCTGTGGTTTCTAAATTATCTGTCACTATATTTTGCCTGCATCTGACAAACAATACGATCTGTGATTCAAGATTTCCAGCCTGCGTGCACATATCTCCATGAAACAGTCCTGGAGATGTTAACATGAAGTGAACATTAAGGCTACAGTCATGCCACCGAGTTCAGCGGACCATCGGCATTGGCTTTGCGTGGAGGTTGCAGACATCAGTTGGGGAATGTCCCAAAGTGCAAACGACCAAAGTGCTTTGTCCATCTGCAAGAGTCACCACTTTGTAAACAGAGACACAGGCAGCTGCGGCAAGGCAGACCCAAAAGCAGAGGCATGATTTAAGTATGCAAACAGGAGTTACGACCTCAAATACTGCACAGTTAAAGTCAGCAGCAATATTCCCATTTTTCTTTCCTAATAATCAAAAGTAACATGCCCTGGTATAAGTACTAATAATACCTGCTAACTTTTATTTCTCCTCAGAATAAAGCCTCTAAATTGCTTTCTCAGAAGCTCAGCAGGACACGAAGAGGGATTAAACATGCATAGATAATAAGAAAATGTCAAGTACAGCAGGAAACATTTATTTTTTCCTAAATGCAAGCATTTCAGAGGAGCAGGGGCCAGCGTGGAGCTCTCAAAGATTATGTCTCTGGCGAGGCAGTGGGTTCAGCAGTGGCTGGGCCACCATTTTTACAAGGGGACACGCAGGTAGCCGGGTTTCCCCCTTAGCCCAAGCTCAGAAGTCACGGGCAGATGACCAGGTGCCTCTGGCCCAGCAGCTTTCGGCTGTCCCCCCACCCCTGGAGCACGACGCTGCCCGGTGCCTACCAGACCTTGTCAGGAACAGCAGCACCTGCTCAGGTACCACACCGGACTACCGAAAATGGCGGTGGTGAACCTCTACTCGAAATAAAGGATCACACGGGGACAGGCTGCCCTGCCTCGTCCCCTGGGAGAACTGGCTGGCTCCTCCTTCCCCGTGCGCTCGGTGGCATCATCCCACAGAGCCTCCTGAGCTGGCAGTGATGTTTCCAACCAAAAGAACTGCACGCGAACAGCCACTGAGGTGATGAGGCTAAATGTCCGGGACTTTAAAACGCCGCTTTTTGGGGAGGTTTTTACAGCAACATGTATTAACATGTCCTCACCCAAACCAAATGTCAAGACTGGCAGGCAAGAAGGATGGAAACCTGAAAAGGATACAGGACTGTCGTGGTTTAGCTTCAGTCGGCAACTAACCCCCACACAGCTGCTCGCTCACCCTCCCTGCCCCCGGTGGGATGGGGGAGAGAATCGGAAGAGCAAAAGTAATAAAAATTGTGGGTTGAGATAAGAACAGTTTAATAATTGGGAAAAAGAAAAAAAAAAAAAAGAGAATTGTAATGAAAAGGAAAACAACAAAAGAGAGAGAGGAACAAAACCCACGAAAAAAACCCCAAAGTGATACAACCGCTCACCACCCGCTGACCGATGCCCAGCCCGTCCCCGAACAGCAATCGCAGCTCCCCGGCCAACTCCCCCAGTTTCTATACTGAGCATGACGCCATATGGTATGGAATAGCCCTTTGGCCAGTTGGGGTCAGCTGTCCTGGCTGTGCCCCCTCCCAGCTTCTTGTGCACCTGGCAGAGCATGGGAAGCTGAAAAGTCCTTGACCAGTGTAAGCACTGCTTAGCAACAACTCAAACATCAGTGTGTTATCAACATTATTCTCATCCTAAATCCCAAACATGGCACTATATTAGCTATTAGGAAGAAAATTAACTCTTTTCCAGCCAAAACCAGGACAAGGACAAAGGAAAAACTTTTTCTGCCGCCCTTACTGTCAGACCACAGAAAACCTTTTTCCTTCTGCTACCTCTCACCAGCCTCTGCTATCAGGGTTGCTTCTCTTTGT
Source organism: Ciconia boyciana (assembly GCF_034638445.1). Lineage (NCBI taxonomy): Eukaryota > Metazoa > Chordata > Aves > Ciconiiformes > Ciconiidae > Ciconia > Ciconia boyciana. The sequence goes on along the minus strand of NC_132934.1, from coordinate 120,440,336 downwards.
CAGTCTGTCAGCGAGTCAAAGCAAGACACTGTTCCTCTGCTTCACACATGCCAGATTCTATCATTTAAGCACTGAGTTGCTAGGCACTTTATTTACAGCCAAATCGTCTGCCTTTTTTTTCCTTTCTTTCTTTTTCCTTTTTTTGGGGGGGGTCATTTTTTGTCTCTCTGGCTTTTTTGTCTTTTTTTTTTGCAGTGCTGCTGGGGAGGGTTAGCTTTCCCAGCTCCTCCCCAGGCACCTCTGTGCTACCCCCAGCCTGCCATGATGGGGTATGCATGGGGAGAGGGGCTCTGAGGGGTGGATGCTTTTTATGCTTAAAATAAGCCTCTGGCTCTCCAGAAAGGCCATGATGTTTTTTGGCCAGAGAGCTGACTCTGGGGAGTGGGCGAGCCATTTGCCCGTCATCACAGACCCATGGCAGCAGTCCCCATCTCCAAACCCTAGGCTATTAGACCACAGATAGAAAAAGAGCATTATTGTTACTGATTTGAAATCCTACTGTGTTGCCTGGCTTATGCTCTGTCATTATGTTACTAACACCCATTTAGCTGATTGACCCCATAACTTTGACAGCAGATTGAATCTTCTTTGTAGAAGGTTGGGCTGGTTTTATTTACCACTTTGGGTTTTAATAAGAAAAAAAAAAAATAAAACCAATTAAGAGTATAAACAAGTCAAGTTTTGAATTTAATAGTTCTAGGGGAAAAAAAAAACATATTAGAGTGATATGTTAAATTCTAGATTAATATTAATCCCAATGAAATGCGATCTTCTGAATCAGAGGCTGCATCTTCCTCTTTATTAAAAAAAATCATCAAGAGCCATTAGCTCTTGATGCACCTTGATCTTATCTACCCAACCATGAGCACTTGCTCATGACATTTGTTTGGAAAAGCCAAACAGCATCCTCAGACCAAAATGCAGTTTTGCTCTCAAAACCATATATACATAATACAGATGTATACAGATACATGCATACAACTGTATTGTTTTTAGCAGCATGACCAACACAGCCTAAACACTGGTATAGTTATAATAAGCAAATAAACTTTTTTCCCAGCAATCAAAGAAAAACCATGACAAAAAAAAGAGACTTTAAATATAAAATTAGTTAAAATCCAGTAACAGAGTAAGAGTTCCTGAAAGATTCACCTCCTTGCCCCAGATCCCCTCCCATTGTGCTGCGACACAGATGGCTTCAGAAGAGGCGCCTGACCCACTGTAACTCCTTAACCTTACCTCTTCAAAGAAAAATTTCCACCATTTCCTCCTCTGAATCATATTTTCTGTAATACAGAGGTGGTTAACTACAGCACCAGCATATGCGTATAAAAATAACCTTACCATGGCAGCTCTCTCAGAGGTAACACACAGACATCGGAGGAGTTTTGCATGCAAACATTCATCCATTAAAAAGGTGTGTCTTTATTATTACAAGGGAAAGAACAAACGTTTGCAGGTCTCTTCCACTTGAAAACACAGTCTTTTCAGTTCAGATCCGGAAGCATCACCTCGGGTGTGGAGATTTCCTTCACTAAAATGGTTGCAATGGCCCAGACCAAAGGTCCACGTGGCCTCTGGGTTCTGCCTCTGAGACTACCCAGGTGGCTGATGCCTAAAGGAGAATAAAGATCATGGTGAGCGTATTCTCACAGAGCGAAGGCATTTGTGGCACAGCGATCTTCTGAATCAGAGGCTGCATCTTCTTAAAAAAAATCAAGAGCCATTAGCTCTTGATGCACCTTGATCTTATCTACCCAACCATGAGCACTTGCTCATGACATTTGTTTGGAAAAGCCAAACAGCATCCTCAGACCAAAATGCAGTTTTGCTCTCAAAACCAGCAAAAAGTTTTGTAGGATATGGAGCTGCTCCCGTAATGGCACAGGAAAGAAGTGCTGCATCTGAAGAGTCAAAAAGAAATGTATTTCCAGGGACTTTAGCCAAGTCAAGAAAGCTTACTTCTATTTTAAAATACCATTTTGCTTTTCCAAGCTGCCTGCAAAATTCTCTTGATGAATCCTGGGCCTAAAAAGCCCACCAAAATGTCAGCTTGGATACTTAGTAAGGCCAGATCCCGTTTCCAGGAAGGAAAAAGATGTTGCAGTGGAGGTTGCAATATGGGCTGTTAGGCAATATGTTGCAAAGTTCAGACTATCAACGCAGAGAAACTGTACAGGACAGCCCTTACAGTTCAGCTCCCAGTGCAGATGCTTTTTGTCCTTTTTAGGAGCATATTCGGACAGCTTTGACTTGATCCACTTCCACAAGGGATCCAAACACAGCTGGCAGGCAACCAGCAAAGAGGCATCCTCTCTTATAGGCAGAGAAAACAGCAGTGCCTCTGGGGCACTCCCTCCTTGTTCTCCCAGAAGGACCTTTTCTCGTCTTGGTAGTAATTTTTTCCAAACATGCAGCCTAAAAGTCTTCTCCTTCTATCTCTGTCTTCCCTTCATCCCCTGTGTACCAAATGTCCCTTTCCGGGTTTCTCTTCAATGCTAATAGACTTGCTTCTTCTCATGCTCCCTCTATTCCTACAATAACCCCATCTTCCATTTATCACTGATGCTAATGAGCATATTTAACTTTTTAAAGAATTGTCTCATGAATCAGCAATTTTACTACAATTCCTATTTTAATTGCTATATTCCAAACTCCTGATCTCACCAAAGATAAGCAATTGTCCACAATGGGATGAATCAGAGCAGCCTTAACCAGTATAAACCCATGCGCTTCATTTCGCTGGATAGGAACAAAATCCAACTCACAGCCACCCTCTTATCTTCATAAACAAATAAAGCAATGAGAAAAATTATTCTTTAAGCTCTTGCTGCCAATGCTGTGACTCCAAAAGCCTGGCTCTCTGAGCTATAGCAGCATTGTGCTTCAAAAATTGTACGTATGGTGTTTGTGTCCCCCAAAACAAATTATTTATTGTACCCTCATTTACAAGGAGTGCTACAAGTAGGATTTTTCATCTTAATTAAAAAGAAAAATAAACCTGAAAATGGTATTTCAGACAGGATGAGGGTCTTGCTCTCCCTTGGAAGCAATCTCAACATACATGAAGGAAGAAGGAAAAGAGCACTGCAGAGAAGAGATAGCTAAAGAGTTTGTACGAAAAATGTTCAAGCAGGAAAAATTACCAATACACATTCCAATGTCACTCTTAAACCTTTCATAAACAGCGTGCTGCTCAGCCCCGCCAATATCACTGTAGGACGAGGACTTGTCAGGATGCTACCTTTCAGACGGGTTTTTTCCCCTGCTTTAGGCTGGGGCAGCACTTGCACAGAGTAGGTGAGCCCAGTGCTCATGCCGTTCTGTGCCCTTTCGTTTCGTGCTGCCTCTTGGCGCAGTCGTTTTTTAGCATTTGGAGCTTTACTCTTCCCCTACCAATACAACAGCTGAACTAAGTCCTTGCATTTACATGTCTGTTAAAGAGGCAGTCTGGTACTTTTGAAGGATAACGTTCCTGGGCATCCTTTAGTTTCCACCCAGGGCAGAGACAGCCCAGGGACAGCCACTGGGGCTCTCCTCACCACCCCAGCCCTGTGCCAAATGCTAACCGGGAGGGATATGGCGTCCAGCTCCTCTTTTGGTTAGCAGGGCTAAGGCAGAAAGCAGAGGAACAGAAATCCCACTGCGGGGCCCTCACACTGGCAAATCCTTTGTAAATAACTACTTGGCTTTAAAAGTGCTGATTATACACAGTAACGTTTTCATGATCAGGCCCAGCAGCTGCTTTTGTAAGTACTTACCTGTACCTCATGGGTCATCTTCTTTTTAAGCATTTTATCCCAGGTCTCAGCAAAGGCGCAGGACAGCGAGGAAAACATTGCCCTGTGTTTGTCCTAACTGATCCCGGTCTTTATCTGGGGACAGGTTCACCGGCTGCCAAAAGGTTTCCCCGTGTTGAAGCACACACTAAATCCTCTGGCAAACACGATTACTTATTGCTACCCTCTCCCCGCAATCAGCCTACCCCTCATGCCAATCGGGGTAGATGCGCCTCGTCGCCCGTTTTCCGGGAGGATGGGCGTTGCAGTCCGGAGCCCCCAGCCGAACCCCCGGCCGCCGTGGGGCCGCATGCCGCTCGGGCGAGAGACTTCTGCAGACAGGGGAGAGGTCTGGATCTCGATCCCCGTCTTCGAAGCGGGCTCACACCTGCCACCCCTCTTACCCGACTCTCCTAACGGGGCCGCGGCGCGCAGCCGGTCTTGGAAAGTCAGCGACGCGGGCCCACGGGCGCGTCCGTGGGCGAAGGGGCTCCCCCGCCCGCGGCCATACCGGCAGTTGGAGTTTCGGAAAGAAATGGGCACCTCCTCACCTCAGGCACCCGCAATGCATCCTCCGGAGGCTCCGGCCGCGTTGCGCGGGAGCGGCGGCGAGCGGGCGGGCTGCCCTTCCTGCCGGGAGCCGCCGGCTACGGGCCCTGAAGTCTCCCCGGCTGCCCGCAGCCCGGCCGTCCCAGGCGAGGCGGTGCACGATCGCCCGCGTCTCCGGAGGGAGAAGCGAGGGACGGCAGCGATGCGGCAGCGGTAACCTGAGCTCCCTGCCTATCTCTTCCCTCTCTCCCTCCTCCCTCCCTCTCGCCCTCCCTCTCCCTGCCTCCCTCCCTCTCCCCCGAAGGTAGCAGACCGGCTGTACCGCTGCGGCTCCATCGGCAGGGAAGGGAAAGTTAGGAACTGTCTGCCAACGTTTTCATTTGGGGTATTTTGGATGGGAGGAGGGGGGCGATGGCCTCCCAGGCGCGGGAGCGGTGCTCAGGGAGCTGGGAACCGTGTGAGAGCAGAGCCAGCCCTTCCCAGCGCTGGGAAAGTTCGGCTCCGCGCTCCCCGTTGCGAGCGATACTGCCTTGATTTGCACAACGAGGGAGAAATCTCCCTCTGCTAAGCAGGCAGCGCCGAGGCACCCTCGGAGTCCCAGGGTTTCCCCCATGAGGACGGCAGGCTGGTGAAAGGGGCAAAGGGGAGCAGGCAGCCCCTGCGTGCCCCGGGCAGCAGCGCCGGCCGTGGCCGCACCCGTGTCCCGGGCCTCAGCTCTCTGCGTCGCCCCCCTCCTCACATCCCCGTGTCTGCTTGACCCCCGACACTTCGCTGTTCAGCACAGTGCTCGGCCTCGGGCATAGTCAAGCCTTTGCTTTAGGGCTGGTCCAAGTCCGGGCGAGACGCCTGATCCCTTTCCAGGGCCGCTTTCGATACTTCTTGGTGCAAGTGGAGAAGTGCAGCCTTTTTGCCTTTGTGTATATGCAAACTGTCCCCCGGGGACAGCAATCAGGGACAGAAAGTTTCACATGACAACAATTATTGAAGCAAATGGCTTTGGGGAAATACATTTCTCTCCTACGGGCTGCAAGCTCAAGCAGAAAAGAATACTTCCAAATAAATGTTATGGATAAAGCAGCCCATTTAGTAGCAACATACGCACTAACAATTCGGGGAGTATGAATTTCTAGCAAGAAACATTCGCTTTGATTTGTCATTGTCATTTTTGAAACAGGTTGTTCTAGCGCAGCATAAAAAAACAAGAGACGAATCAATCACTATGGGCTGCTGGCAGCTCCCTTCTCCTCCCCCTCTGCTCCAAGGCTAGAGATGGATAGATGTAGTGAAGGAGACATAGAAAATGCTGTTTGCTTCTTCTACTTGGTGGAAGAAACACAAGTAAGAGGAGAGGTTCAGATCCACTTCCAGATTTGCTGCAGAGAGGACTGCTCCAAAAAGCATGGAGGTTTGGGGGGGGGGGGGGGGTAGCCTTTTTTTTTTTTTTAAGGCATAAAGCCAAACCCAGGTAGCCTGAGTTTCCTCTAAGGAGGAAGCATTAGCTAAAGCACTTAGAATGCCTATGCCTCCCTCTGCATGCATGACTATCTCTTTTGTGCTCCAAGTTCCTCAAAAACCTTTCCTTTAGTTTTGGGATCCTGCTTTCTTTGTCACAGTCTGGCCTACAAAGTCCAAGAGATACCGGACAAACAAAAGCTTCTGCAAGCAAATTTCTTGCCCTCTACCTGGACATGGAACATTTTCCCATGGAAAATGGGAAACCAACAGAGGGCTGGGGCTCGCACCTCCGCCCGCACAGCTCCTGCACATCACATCACTCACCGGCTGCCCCCGGGGCAGTCCTAGCCAAGGAGCGTACTGATATGGGAATGCGTTGCCATTTCATATCAAACCTGTTTCCACTTCCTTCAGCTATGCCACTGAAAGGTTACTGCTCCCAGCTTGCTATGTGAGTTTTAGCAGTTTGCTTCTCCGCAGGTCTTAGCTTGCCCAGCTGTCATTAAAGCCAGGGAGACTTGAGGGCATTCGGTCTCTGGCAGGACTGCACACTGAAAAGCACACATTGCGCTCGGAGATTACACAGGCTAATGTCTGGGAGGGACAGAGGAAGAGGAAGAAAATTAAACTCTGAAATATCTAGCCTTTGTGCTGGAAAAAAAACCCAACAAGCAAGATCTACTTCTACCTCTGATTCAGGATTGCGCTTGCTGTCTAAGTCCACCCCTACACCAGCAAAGCATTTAAGCAGAGTAATGTAAACATATGCCTATATTTCATTAGCAGTAAATTTAAGTCAACATATGTGTCTACATGAAGTCAGGCCTCAAAGAGTGAGTCAGGGCTTAAATCAGTGTTGTAACGAAACTAAAATAATCTAAGCCTTCTCTAAATGCACATAGCTTTAACCTGTCACATCAAAGGAAAATTACATACTTAAACTATAATCTTTCTCTTCCTTTAGTCACCAAAAGAGGCTAGATCAAATTAATAAAAGAGAGCGTGGATGCTGCCTAGCTGTCTGAGGAGGAAGTGGGGCTCATGGAGCAGGATATTCGGCTTGAACCAAAGGGTATTTCTGCCTTCCAAACCAGAGTCACCCCCAAACTCAGCTCCCCCAGTACCCCCATCCACGTCGCTCCTTTCTCCTTCAAGCAGGAAATTGGCAGCTTGAAACACCTATTCCATTGGTGGCTCTATGTTGTCATCTCCCCTGCCAAGTAACGTTGGTTGGATGTGGCCTCGCTAAGTGATAGTTAATATTTCCATATACGAGCTTGTTCAAATATAAGGCAGGCAGAAATAAGGTTGGACTGCAAACACCCATCAAAAGATGCCATTGTTTGGTTTGGGTTTAGGTTTGCTGTGTTTTGTTTTGTAGCACTATGAAAAATGTGAATAGGAGCTCTGTCCTTGGGTTTTTTTGAATGCATGTGCTGATAAGACAGCTGTGGGGGAAGGCAGAGAAGCACTTGCGGCTGAAGAGGATAAGTGATTTACAGGCTGCATACTTGGTGTAGGTATAGGATGATTTAACAGCTTTATTACCTGACTGTATTGGAAGTTTCAAGGCTATTCACTTTAATGCAAAATTAAATCCAATTTTCATATAGAAGTTTTCAAGATTTTTCTACAGTGAATCTACACAGATTTATTTCAGTCAGGAGGAGGACTTTTGTTGAAATAACAGCATCATCCCTTCAATGGGCGCAGTTTATGCTATAAAGGCTTTAATAGCAGTGCAGAGTAATCTAATATAAGGAAAATCGTTACCAATAAAACCTACTCGGATAGTAGCAAAATGGTTTCTACCCTCAGATTTACAGTATTATAATTCTACTGATGCAAAACCGTATCTTTGGCAGACAGTGCAAGCTCTATTGGTAAACTAGGCACACCAGATACCTCACGACGCATGAAGCTTTATCTATATAGCAGCACCCCTGCTAGGGGGAAGGTGGGAATAGTGCTTGCTTAATTATATCAAAATATGTAAAGTTCTACAATAACTTGTACAAACAAGGCTTAAATACCTCTCAGCGTCAGCAGCTAACAAAATAAGTGGGTAGCCAGTGTTGTGAACTATTCCCCACAGCTGACTCCTGTACTGGGCAATGCTCCTGGGGCTGCTTCTCGCCCTACTTTTATCCCCTGGAGCACAGAAGGGTTTCTCCTCCTGGCCTGCACCCACCCTGCGTCCTGTGTTTCCTCCTTACCTTACCTTACCCTACCCACTTCTCTATTGTGCTTAAACGAATCAGCAGGTGGGGTTTTAAGCTGTGTGTAGATTAATGTATTATCTTTTTTTTCATCTAGATATGCTTGTTCATCCTGTATAAAACCTCCAATCTATCCTCAGCCTTTTGTCATTCCAGTCATTATTATTTCCAGTGCTAATTACTAGTGGAGCCTGGAGCAATCCATCTGCTGAGAAGAGCCAACGCTGCACCTTACGGCGCAGTCTCCTAAGGGTGGGAGCAGAGACATGCTCATAGCAACAGGCTCCTGGTTTGCTTCTTCCTCAGACAGTTGACACTGTGGGCTGGGTGGATGCTGGCTGTGCCCGGTGGAGGGCAGAGCTGATATGAACCCATGGCCCCAGTCGTGACCTGCGGGAAGCAACGCAGCCGTGCCCGAGTTGGGGGCACCCCTCCGCAGCACGTGTTTCGTTGGGGGAACGCAGACCCGCAGCCGGCAGGGCCAACAGGCTGCCAGCTCCAGCCTTCATCCGTCCCCTGGCCAGCACATGCCAGCAGGCACCACCCCACAGCTCTCGCCGGCCCTCGGTGGGGTTTGGCTGAACGACAGACTATCTTTCTGAAAGGAACCCCAGCTTGGCTTAGGGCCTGTGAGCAACACAAAAATCTTTTGCTTCTGCTGATAAGCTGCCTGAGTAGCTAACCATGCTAACTGTAGGGGTGTTTTGCCTTATTTCTTGCTATGCTTTTGTTGGCTGGGGTTTGCATCCTGCCCAGGGGAGTTGCTTTGTCCCTCTGTCAGCAGACACAGACTGCCAATGAGCTGCTTTTTCAGTTTCTTCTGAATAAACTGCCCCAAAATTTCCCCACGGTCATATTAAATTGTGAGCAGGTGAAGACAAGGACCTCACGTCTTCTGCATCAGTGCAGCGCACGAGGCTGCCTGATGCTGACCATGGTGCGGGAGCCTTGAGCACTGGAGCTTTCCTTGCCACTGCCACGAGGACTCGTTAGCTGTAACCTCCATTAACACGGTGCTGCATTTCTCTCCTGGGCTCTTTCCAAGTGACCCAGGTTTCTTCCTGAAGACACTGAAGCCGTCTCACCGCCGCAACCATGAAGTGAACCCTGGCTCTGCGTGGCTCTCAGCCCTCCCTGCCCTCCGAGGATGGACCTGGAGCTGCTGGCTGTGGCACTGCGGGTTTCAGCCACCGGTCATCCGCATCCCCACCGGCCTCACGGCTGGCCAGGGCTCAAAGGTTTGGCCTACAAAGGTGACCTACATAGAGCAGCCAGCTTGCTCCACACCCCCCTTTGCTAGGCTGAGCGATCTGAGCTGATTACATCCCCTGTTTGCCAAGGCTGTTTTCCAGGGTCTGGGTCCCATTAACTCTTCCCATCACTTCCATGTCCCTCCTTGAGCATGAGACCAGCGTCCAACAGAGTACCCTGGACAAAAGCATACCACTGGTGCTCCCAAGTGCCACCGGACCTTCCCACATCCCTCCTGGTACAGCATCGGGAAGTTGAGCTTTGAGCCGTTTAGGCTTTAACTGAGATATGTGGCTTATTTAAATAAATAGTGCAGGTTATGAAGCGCTGGAGCCATCAGAAAGGCACAGCCACCCCCCCGCACTGCCTGTGGCGTTTTGGATCTCCCCTGGAAGGAGCCTTCGGCACATCGCCATGGGGAGGAGTCTGGAGGGGCAGGGGCTGGACATGACCGGGGGTCACCACGTCTGCCCCGGGTGACCCCCAGAAATATCCTGTCTCGAAGCAGGTGCTGAGCACTGCCTTGCAGCAATGGTGATAATCAAATCACATGCTCCAGGACTTCAGCCTGCAGGAGTAAGGAAAGCAGGTTTTTTTGGCCCCTGCCCACTGCACAATTAACTGGAAGTACACAGAGGCTTTTCATTTGTTTGTGTTTCTTTGCCTTGTCCCCATTTTGAAGGAAAAATAAAAGAAAAAGAAAAAACACTCGCAGTCGGGTGCAGGACCTTGGGCCGCAACAGCTGCAAAGCCATAAAGCATGCGCCCTGCCCGTATGCCCTGATGTCCCTTCAGGAAGGGGTTTCTGCCCCGCAACCCGGCGGCCTGACCGGGGGCAGGGAACAGATGGGGCAGACACAAAGGGTTTGCTTTCGTCCTGCACCAGGGGTTATAGCTCAGCCAGCTGACCTTCTGTGCGGCCACCACTTGCCTTCTGGCCCCATCCTCAGTGGTCCCGTCCTGAGCAGCTCGTTATTCCCCCCCTTGCAGGAAAAACTGAACGACAGCTTGCGGGGCACATCCACTCTGCAGGAAAATGCGGAGCCTCACAGAAAGGCACTTCTTCTTCTTCTCCCTGCATAGCACCGTGTTATCTTCTACCTGTCAGTAGTGAGGCAGTCATGAAAAGCCCAGGAGATGGGCAGGAGTCACCATGGAGCTGTGCAGGTCAGGGGGATGGAGCCCGGCCGTTGGGATGCTGGTTTAGGCTCAGCGCGGGGCAGCCGGTGCCTGGGACCCCTCGTTGGATGGAGAGCATCTGCAGCCTCCCCGCGGGGATGTGCTACGGATGAGGCGAGCCAGGGCAGAGCTCACGTCTCCTTGCCTCCTGAAGGAATGGTGCCACCCAGACAAGGATGTGATCCCTGGGAAATAATGATTGAAAACAGGTTTACTATAACTCCCACTCCTTCCCTTCCAGCCTTATCTGCCTGGAAATGTTTTCTCAGCACTGATTGATCTGAGCACCGTTATCTGGTACATAGCTTGAGATGCAGGTTTTGATGGAGCTTGATTGCAGTGCCAGAAAACCGTTCACTCAGTTATGGCTCTGACAAATGGATCCCTATGAGCTGCTGAGTTTAATGTGGTTTTTTTTATTTATTACCAGCATGTTCCTGTTGTGGGCTGCTGAGAGAGCAAAAGCCAAGGGGAAGGTATCCAAATAGCATATTTTTGATCTGGCTGAAAACAAGAGCTGTCAACAGGAAAGTTTCAGGTCATTGGGTTAAAACCAAGTACACCAAAGCTACCAAATTTAAAAACCAAAGTACTGTGTTGTCCTCTTTTTGTCTCTTCTCTGCATATTAAAGAAACACCAGTATTTCTCAGAGGGAAAATAGTTCCCGAAACACTTCCAGCACGTTTCTAGAAAGCTTGCAGGATGCTTTTCCCCAAAGCATCAGCAAAGGAGAGATCCGGAGCCACCAACCTGAATTTGCCAGTGAGTGCTCAGCCTAGGTGCCACCTCTGCATGGCCAGTGAGGACCAGGGCAAGGGCTGGTGCCGCACCACCCTGCGTGGCAGCTCGTGCCCGCAGCAGGGCTGCACCCCACCTCGGCGGGAGCCAGGCTGGCAGACGCACCGTCGGAAGCAATGGGAGGTCCAGCTTGCAAACGCAGAGCCCTCGGTGACAGCCTGGGAGGCGAGATGAGCCTACCTTGTGGGCAATCGCCCACGCTGCCCTGCATGTGTCCCGCTGAGCCCTGTACCGAGCCAGCAAAAGCACATAATGTTGTTTGTTAGACAAGTTTAAAGTTCATTGATACACCAGGTGCATTGTTAAATGCGTTTCCTGATGGGTAAAGTGCGCCTTACCACACGCCTTTGACTCGGGCCTGGGGTTGTAATTGCCGTTACAATGGCCGGCCTGACTTCACCAGCCCACGTGAGACTGTGCCTGCCACCAGAATTGCACTAACGCAACAGGAATGAAAAGCAAGCTTAAGTCTTCAGGATTTTCACCTGTTTTTCAGTTGGCTTTGAAGGCAACAGAGCTGAATCATTAGCAGTGTATCATGGTTGATACAGGCTGTGGCGCTTGCCCGTGCCCATGATTTTTAAAGAAGCATTTGGGGCACTACAACACCAGCAGGAACAGCTCCTACCCCTTTTTTTCCTGGAGCGGAAGGCTCCGAATCCAGCTGAACACAACAAGCTAATGGCGTTGGTATAAATGGGATGCAAAGGGAAATCTGAGGCAGTATTACCTTCAAAGAGATTGAAAATTCAAAAAAGCTCAATGGAAATGAGATAATTTTTTACATCATTCCTCTTTGAAATGTTTCCTCTTGGTTTCAAGATTAATTCCAAGTGAAACATGTTTTTCACAAAAGAAAAAAAGGCCATTCAGTGAACATTTATTTCTTTAAAAACCTGGAACTGATCTATAATGCTTTGCCATGTCAGCATCTGAAATAAAATGGTGACTATTTTGCCTTTTTCTTTTTGCAGGGAAACCTTGTTTATCAGCACAGTCCTCCATCCACCTGCCTGCAACCCTGCTCTACTACAGTACTTTCTGTTACCTAAGAGTATTATTAGCAGTAATTTAGTAAATTACTAGTAAATTTACTAAATTACTAGCAGTAATTTAGTAAATTTAGTAAATTTGCTTAGTAAAATAAGCAAAACCACTGGCTCCACAAATATTTATCAATGCCTCTTAAATATTTTTACTTTAGAAAATCTACAGGTCTTTTTCCGTGTTGGGTTTTTGGGTGGGTTTTTTTCAGGTGAATGACGGAATACTGGTAGCTGATGTCCACCTTCCCCGTGATTTCCCAGGTGAATTAGATAATTCACACTTTGTGTCTCCTCTATGGACAGCTTCCAGCTCTTCTTCTTTGTTGCTTGAGGGCCTGTCGGGCACATGAGGAGGGGAACTCGTGGATGGGAACCCAGCCTGCAGAGCAGGGGGTGCGACTCCCTGCTCCCGGCCGGTGGGAGGCAGCTCCCCCGGGGCCGCCGGGAGCTGCAGCGCTGAAGTCCGCTGTGCTAGCGGGTCTGTCCCTCGGTCTGTCCTTCACCTGCTGCTGAAGCACTCCTTTCTCAGGCATGCCTGGCTGGGGTGGGATTCTCCCTTAGTTTTGTTCGTTAGGCTGGCGCTCGCAGCACTCGCCTTTGATAAGGGGCACCCTGAGTGTATTTAAGAGTCACTAAATAAAATAAGTAGCCAGTGGGACAGGGAGCAGACCCCACTCAAATGCCAAGCCGAAAAGCCCCGCTCCTCGTCCTCTGTCCCCTCGGCAGCCGCAGCTTGGCTCTGCCTGATGGCAGCCGCGGAGCTCGGGTCTCTCCGCAGCCAGGATTGTCACGACTTGCGTGTTTAGCTTTAGCCCTCTGCCACTCTGCCCCATGAAAGACGAGCTTGAAGACGCAGACATCATGGGAGTGTACACATGTCCAGCTGAGTATTTATATATTTATTTCTCATTGCTCGCTTGCCAGGCAACTTTTTATGAATGGCATTTTTTAATCATGAAAAGGATATTTAAAAAAAAAAGGGGGCAGGTATTTTCAACTTGCTCTGCTTATAAGCATTTTATCTTATCTCTAGTTTATATTCCCCCTCTCAGCCCTCCTTTTTCCAAGAGAACGGAACTGTGATCTGCCCCAGATGAGGACATGTTGTGCGCACCCAGACACAGGGGTGTCAGCACCCCCACAAGCTCCTCGTTTGCACACGTCAGGCCAGGAGAACTGGCTGCCCGCAAGTTCGAAGCTTATTAATCTTTAATACAGCACAGCAAAACATAGATGAGCAATAAATGTACCTGTCCTTGTATCCTCTTACCCATTAAATCAATTCCCTGCTTTTTGGGATTCGGGAAATGGAATTGTAATTAAGAAAGAAAAAAAATCTTTCTGTCTGGAAGCAGTCCTCGCGCTAACCCCTGCAAAACATATCCCATAGCATTTTACTGAGCAAATGAATGTTGTCCGTTTGGTTCAGCCCGCAGCTCCACAAAGCGCAGCTCTGTCCATCGAGGGCATTCACCTGCGCACAGCCGCTAAGGACACAGACCTCTTCTGCTGGTGTTATTTAAGTCTCAGCATAATTAAGTACGTCAAATTCATGTTTTCCCACTCTGATCCCCAGGCTCAAAAATGTAGCAACACTAGGACTACCACCAGCCTCCTTTCCGGCGCACACTCGAGCATACAAAAGCTGTGGTTGGGCAGATGAAAAGCACACTTCCGTGTGGGGTACCCACAGCAGCCTTGCTGCCTCCACGCCCTGCGATCTGTGCAGTCACTGCAGGGAAATTAAAAATGAATAAAATGCAACAAAAACATATGGTGGTATAGCAGTGCATGATGAATGCCTGAGAGAATTGTGTACATCCAAATCGTCAGTATTGGGCTTCAAATATTAAACCATCAAGTCTCTAAGCAATTGGAGACTGCATTATCTCTAGCGCAGCTAGCATAAGGTTTCCACTTAAAGCATCAAACTGGGACGTTTACATTTTCATCCTCCCCCAAATTTCTAAGTACATAGTATTGCATTTCTTGTGGTCCTGGAGGTAATCATGAAGCCTTGCTACTCACTACTATAGAAAAAGACACCTGTGGTAAGAAAAAAAGGCAGCTGCTGCACTTTCTTAGATGTCTAAGAAGATTTTTAATGACTGCCCATTTCAAAACTAGATAGCTCGGTAGCTTTAAATAGGTACATAATGCACTTTCCTGCTATATTTTGAACGTTAACCCATGCCCTCTGCAATGTACTTGGTACACAGCACATTAATATGAAGTGACTTTTTAGGACCATCTGTCGTTTTCCACCCCACTCTGCAAGTCAGCTGTTTCACCATCTATGCCTACCCTATATGAAACAACAACTATCCATCTACTTTCTTATTTCCCTTGCCCCCCCTCAAAATTTCACACATTAGGTCCCAGCTTTCACAGCGTTATGGTCAGCCACAAAATGAAGACAGACAGAACAAGGGCTCAGGGCAGCCCCAGCGAGTTACGGGTTCAGGATACAGCAACAGGCACCAGACCAACAGCTTCAGAGACCATTTATCTCCAAAAAATGGTACCGTGACAAATACAGATCAGTAGCGCTATCATCCAGGCTGAAATGACAGCAAATCCAGTAATCCACCAATGCTGGGCTAAACTTTGCATCTCGGCGCTCGAAGACTTACCTGGGGGTGGCCAGCAGGCAGCGGGCAGGCAGCCGGGCAGGGCAGGGTAGGGCAGCTCCTCCGATCGGGTAGCTGGGAGCAGCCGACAGGCTCAGGGAATCCTGAATTCCCTGTTGGATGGTCTCCTTCCACTGCTGAGCTGCAGAAGCTCCATGGGGCTGCGCTCGGCAGCTCTCGCGCCCCAGCTCTGCTTCCACCCTCTGTCTGGCTGCACAGGGGACCTGAAATACCCCATAAGGCAAAACCCACCCCACACCTCTTTTGCGGTCGGAAGTTCCCTTTTTGGCAGCTTCCTGCTGCAGAGGGTGTCTCCAGACCCCTGCACACAAAGGAGAGAGAAGAAACGGCTCCTTTTAACAAAATTTCAGGCAAAATTTGAGGAGGTCATTGAGCTTTGCTTTTGTGAAACTTTTTTTTTTAATCAAATTTCTTTAGAGGAAATGACTCGTTCCCTGGAGAGATAATTTTCTGACTCCTGGAAAAGTCATTTTCCAGAGAAAAAATTCATCCGACTCATGGAAAATAATTGCTGGAGTAATTATTTTTGCCCAAAAGGCAGCTGGGTTTTTTTCTGTGAGCAAGCCATGTCACTGAGAGACAAAAGCTGCCCCCTGCTCCCTTGGGTACACCATTTGCAGACAATTTCTTCTGCCAGGCTCTCGCCCTCCGGTGCCCTGCCATCTTCTATCGCAACCTAACTGGCATGCCAGTGGGGTGGGGTGTTTGAATATGTCCACAAGTACAGCATCTTGTTGAACTTTTATCTTTACTAGTCTCGCTGAGGTTAGGGAGAGTTTACTGGGAGACACACAGTTCACGAGTGATTTTCCATTAGCCCAATTTGAGGTATTAGCAGCCGACCACCCTCAATGGCAGCATCTGATGAGCGCTTGGTGAGCATAACACTCCCCTGCTGCCTTCGAGGTCAGACAGCGTTGTGCCAAAGCAAGTGGTCATGAGCCCCCAGATCCATCCTGCAAAAGCTATTTGCTTGGCAAAGGCTTGATCAAACATAAGGGACAAGTCACTGTTCGAGAGTGAAGCCATCTGTCTGATAAGTCATCTCAATGCGGCGTTGCACCAATATTTCCAACGCTGCTTCCTTCCATGCACGCATCTGCAACAGCACCTGATTTCAACAGGTGACGAATGAGCTGGCTTCCCATTACACCCCATGACCCCTCAGTGGGTAAAATATAGAAAAATAAGCATAAAACCTTGGTTTATAGGAGGTACCGTTGACCTCTTGCAAGTGAGCAGAAGACGGCTTTACATTCACAGAGGCACTTGCTGTTTCGGCGCAGGAGGCTGAAAAAGGGACTTGGCAGCTATCGCCCCTGGAGCTGCTTCTCCCCGTTCTGGGGCAGGACCTGCTGCCCAGGTGCCACCCCACTGGGTGACGGCACCAAGTGAGGAAGACGCACTTGCTGAGTTTCTACCGTCAGCTTCGCATCTAAAAAATACAGCCCTACAGGCCACCCTTTAGAAGTCCCTGACCTTCATCTGCAGCATGTCAATAAGCCCTGCTGCCAGCTTTTGGGACTCGGCTGCACCCCGCGAGTTACTATCGGGTGGGCCTGTTTGTAACCCAAAGAGGCTTCGTCACCTCCCAGGGGATTATCTCAGCACACATTTCTGAGTCCCACGTGCTGACACCGATGGGGATCAAGTGTCTGCCAGGCCCTCGTGATGTTTGAATAGTAGCGGACAAGACTTCAACATGCACCCTTAAGACACCATGCACCAAAATACCTCTGTTTTTAGCATGAGTCACTTGAGAGAAGATGTTGATGCTGACATTAGGAATAGTAACAGTCAGGCAAAGAGCACTACAGGTTAAAAATGTACTGCTAAGAGCAGGACTGCAGAACACTTTGCTAAGGACATATAGCACTGGTTGAATTCACTCTCTTCGGCTACCTCTAATGTACTACAGATATCCCTAGGTAGCAGATTTTCACCAGTGAAACCCTGGTTGCTAAGAGCAGCCAGTTTCTCAAGGGAAGTTCCCAGCTTCCTTGCAAAGTCCTGCAAAGCCTCGGCGGTGTCACCGCAGGGAAAAGCCGCGCAGCAGTGTGGAGGGGACCTGTCATTCCCTGCCTCACCAGCTGCTTCCTCTCTTCAGGTGAGAGACGTTTCCAGATCCTGGAAATATTCCTGCTGCGATCCTGTTTCTCAGCATGCCGGGCAGCCTGTCCTGTATGTTCAGTATACACTGTCGTACGATCAGCCATACTCTTTCCTTGCTTTATTTTTCATGCAGTTCCTCATGACGTCATGTACGATATGCAATGTGCATCTGCTGAAGAGCAATTACTTCCCCTTCCTCTAGAGTAAGTTCCTTCTCCAGCTCTATGTTTCCTCTATTCCCAAGCACAAGACAACTATCAATATCCACCATTTTTTGGAATTCCAAACCTGGAAATTTGGAAATTTTGGTGGACTACACCAACCAAGGTCCTGTCACCTCCTCTCGTAAATTAGACCATGCAAGCCCCTGATACCTGGAACAGCTTTTCCTCAATCTCTCAGTGTGAATTCATCCTTTTTGACCAGGGGTTCAAACATGACACGGTACCTGCCCCGGAGGAGGTGCCACTGCAGCGCTTTGCAATGTTACTCAGTATTCCCTTCACTTCTGAAAATAGCTCCTTAGCACATCTACTCATCGCATTTCTCTTTGCCACCGCTGCATCACATTACAGTTCCTCGTGGCTTGGAGATGAACCCATGCACACAAGCCTTTCTCCTCCTGTGCCAATCCCAGGAGGATGGGCTTCCAGCTTGTAGCAGAAATTCTTATTTGCCCACAAAGCTCATGATGCTGGTACTCCATACCACCAACTTTTGTCTCACTTCTGTCCTTTGGGGCCTTTCACTTCTTTCTGGGCCACTGTCCTGTTCTCCACACCAGCAAGGCTCCCCAACTCCTCGCCAGTGCCAACTTCATCAGCACATGCATCTTGTGCTGGGGCCACCGGTTAAACATGATCCCCAGGACCCATCCTTGGAGGCCATCGCTACCCTAGGCACGTCCCTGCCAGCTCCGTGGGTGGCTGCCCTGCCCCTCCTTCCACACCGCCTTCTCCTCTCCCAGGGCTGGGCGTCAGGCCGAGGCGTCCTCGCCACCTCCAGCAACAGCCGGGCACTACATCACCCACCCCGCCACGGTCGTCGTGGCTGGGTGACTCCCCATCCAGATTTTGGCCACCCAGTCCCCCAAGGTCCTGCCAGAGCTGCTTCCTCCGGCTCCTGCGTTTGCCTGCGATGGGCCACACCGGCAGCTGCCCTGAAACCAGCCCGAGGCTGGCCAGAAGCTGAATATCATTTTCTTCTACTGCCTCTAGCTTGCATCAAAATCTGATTAGGAGCATATGGATGCCAGTCCCAGACCCATTTAAATTGGATGTAGCCAATATTAATGCAGCACACCACATCATTAAATCCAGCAATGCTATAACCCTTATGAAAAAGTACTGGAGCACATAGAAAGCCAAAACTCCTCTACCACACCGTGCTCCATTGTTGGCTGCTGGGAATCACTCACGTGCAATGACCAGAAGATGCTTCTTAGCCCAAAGGGGATTTTTGCCCCCATTTTCTTTCTCACTTTTCTTGCTTTTCCTTCCCTCCACCCCAGACCAGGTAAGAAGCATCACTGAGTTAGTGCCAAGCTTTCACACCCGAGACGCTGCTGCTAAGTTAGCTGTAAGGGCTGGAACAGCACCCCTTTTTTGGGAGCCCAGGAGAAGGACCACCGGAACCCCAGCCCTTTCCAGCTGCCACCCCACAGCCCCACGCAGAGCCCTGCTGCCTGCGACTTGCTGCGCCCAGCACATGAGCCGGGGCTGCCGCTGCAGGGGTTATTGTCTCCCTGCCCAGAGGGATGCTGGAAGAGGATGCATCTGCTTTACTTGTTTCTTTGGAGCTTATTGTGGAGGCGATTCATTTTTGTTAAAAGTAAAAATTTAAGAAAAAGGAAGAAAAATCCCCATGGTGAGGGGAGGGGAAATCCAGGCTGGGGAGCAAGAAAGAAGGCAGCTCGTGTGCTTTGTGCTGCCTGGCAAGCCCTGGGACTGCTAACTTTATCAGGGTAATGTGATTGTGAAGGCTAAGGGCAGCGATAGCAGGCGTCACCATTGCTCAGCGTGCTGCTCTGGCTCTGCGCTCACCTGCAGCCTCTGCGCTGCCCCACCGGGAGCTGGTGGGTGCTGGGGGACAGATTTTTGTCACGCACTCACACACAAATGCTCCTCTGGCACGGTAAGCCACTATTAAGAAAAACTATATAAACTCTCTTCTAGCCTTACTGCTCAAACATTGTAAAGCTTGAAGGTCAAAAAGAAATAAAAAATTTCCCCAGAAAGCTGGAAATTGGAACTGAGAGAAAAATGGCATCCGTCCAGCATCCCATCCTTAAAGTCAGCAGAGCAGAAACCACCGTGCTTTGCTACCAGCTCCATGGCCATCGCTCCGCGTGGGCAGTCAGCTGGAGGCCGGGTGCTCTGGCTTTGACAGCTACCCTCACCCCTACCTTTGTGCACTCCCGGCTCCGCTGTATCCCAGTATCTACCTCTGAAGTCATCTCCCGTGCTCACTGGGACTCCTCTGTCGCAACAACCCCTCCAAGGCTGCTTTTGCAGGACAGGCAGCACGTGATTGCAGCAGGAGAGATAAAGTCCTCCCGGCCCAAAAAAGAGAACAGGTCTCAAGTGCCCAGCTTGGGCCACCATCAAGTCAGCTTAAACTACTGAGCGTTGCTGACCAGAGCTGTTTGCAGGAGCGACAGGATAGTTTTTATTCTAATGTTGAAAGCAGTATGCTTCACCAGCTGCCAGTGCATAGTGTCCGCGATGGGAGGAAGGCTTCCCCGGGCTCCCCTCCAGCTGTGGGTACCTCCCAGACATCTGACAGGACCCAGGAGGTTGACCCTCCCCAGGGGTCCCCTTCTGGTGTCCCCAAGGTGGGGACAGCAGTTCTGGGGGGTGCGTGGGGACTTGCATCAGCTGGGTGCTGAGCTAGTGACTCGGGAGAGGGGAAGGCACCCACAGCAGCACGCAGCTGTGGGGCTTCTGCAAGGTTCTGTCCCAAGCAAGATTTCTCTTCGGTCTTTGACCTGCTGAGCCCCACTCGGGTGCTAAGCAGTTAAGAAAAAAAAAAGTTCTTCTAAGTCCTTGCATTGTTTTGTGCCTCTAGGCTTCCTTTTCTGGGGTTACATTTTCCTGAAGGATTACGCTGAAAAAGTAGAGATGCTAAGACCTTTTTTCCACACCTATCAGCAAAGTCACAGCTCGCTAACAGGAAGGCACTCTGTGTGACATCCTTTTCTAGTTACATAAAGAAGTAGCTTCTGTAATTTCAGAAATATGTTCTAAACTTTTCCAGTGAAATAGGAAACCCAGATAAGCTCTGTTCAGCTTCAAAATATATTGCTTAGTAAATGTGTAAGCCACATGAATCTGACTTCTGTCAAATGACTGTAAACATATTTTGGCGGACAGCTTGTGACATAGCTGTGTGTAGATACATCCTTGTTAAACTCTGAGAGAATGGAGACACTGACATAGTTGATGTTTTTTAAGAGGAATCCTCAAAGACCTGTTTTGCAAGTGCAATTCTGATCTAGGCCAGTGAGCAATGAAGAGGGAAAGGTGACCATTTTTTCTGTAGGCTGCTTAATAGTAGAGTTAGGTAAGAAAGCAGTGAAGATATAATGTAAAGGAGAAGGTGGTTTTGATAGCTGTCAGATATCAATATGATGGGAAAAAAAGTAGAAATAAACATTTTTAATGTGGAATGGACAACTCAGAAGCAAAACCTTATTGAAGAAAGAAGATGCAGTTATACTTTCATCTTTCAATCAGTGCATTGATACTTTGATTTTATTCCCATAAATTTTCTACAAATATTTTCTCACTTTCATAGGGAAAGTAAGGTGCAAGGAAGTTAACTGAATAGTCTGCGGTCAAAAATGGTTTTGGACAGGCTGGTATCAAAACTCAACTTCTTTAAACTTGGTGACAACTTTATTCCTCACAAATCAAACATCCTGAAAGAGAAAGGTACTGTTCCTCAAAGAAACTGTGGTCACTGTAAAGCATTTCCAGGTGTTCTCAGAGATTCATCCTTCATCCTTCTGAGATAAGGACTCCACGGTTCCCTCCTACTTTTATCCCTGGAGGTATTTAACAGATGTGTAGATGAGGTGCTTAGGGACATGGTTTAGTGGTGGAGTTGGCAGTGTTAGGTTTACAGTTGGACTCAATGATCTTAAGGGTCTTTTCCAACCTAAATGATTCAAAATATTTAGTAGCAGAAAGTCATCACCACATGCAAAACCATGGTTGGTATGTTCTGAAGCAAGGGAACGCACAGCAGGTAGTCCACATCTATTTTGGACTCTAGTGCCCTTGATCTGTGGTATTAAGTATGTCATCCTACCTCTGCACTTTACCTCCCCATGAGCAAAATAGAGACAGTAACTCATTAAGAATGAGAGTCTCAGCTGAGAATCGCCGTCTCCTCTGTTTGCTGTATGCATGGCAACAGCTTTGCAACTGGAGGAACAGCAAGCATTCTTCAAGATATTTAACATCAAACCACAAACTTCTGATCTGCCTTCTGAAGAAATTACTATCTTGAATTTTCAGCTTCCCAGACTGTTTGTCAAGCATATTTCCAGCCTTCTGAAGTTGTCAAAAGATGCAGATAAATAGTCTTATCTCCTTTAACACTGATGATATTCTCACAGTAAACAGAAGACTATTAGGAAGTATTATTTGGAAGGCAGGTGAACAGATGAGGTGGCTGGAAAGGTGACCAGAAACACTGACTGGGGGCTAGTGCTCTATTGGCAAAATTACCAAACAGTTTAATTGCTCTCCAGTGAATTTCCCTTAGAGTTTTCTTAGGAGAAAACCTGTTACACAATTTGTTGGCTCAGAAGTGCTCTCGTGCAAGAGACAACATGGCACAGGTTGCCTTCTGGACCTGTTATTCAAAACCCTTTATTACTAGCAACAGAATGAAGCTCCTAATATTTATTTTCCTAGAAAACAAGCCATTGACTAGCCCTGTCTACTCAGTTGCTTTGTGATGATATGTGTGAGTTGCTTCTTCTACGCTTCAGCAGTCTGTTAAACTTTATAATCAATCGTTTTAAAGTGCAAACAGCCACCATCCTAAGACATATATGGACGTGTAGAAGCAGAGCTTGAAGCCTTTCTGATTTTAGCTTGTTTCAGTATACTAGAAGTTTATAACATCAATCATCCAAGGAAAATACTTTACATACCAAAGTGTCACAAAAAGCAGCATGCTGTTTTGTGTTTAACTGTGGTGCACCGGGACGATTTTGCATCCACAGTTTCCTGAAGCATGTGAAACGCTGGGTACCAGGTGCGCCCTGTTAACCGACTGCAGTTGCTTTCTCCCAGTAAAATATAAACAATATAAAAATGCAGACAGTATGTTTTCAAATGCATTTAAGTCAATAGTTCACATATTTGTGCCACTGTGCTGTAGTTAGTTAGAAAAGACTTAATTCTTTTCCTAGTCGCATTATATTACTGCAGAGTATTAAGCTTACGCAAGCAGAATTAGGGTTATGGCTAAAATCACCGAGCAGCAGTTAGCTTTCAGTTTATCCTTTGCATACTCACAACCTCCTTTTTGTCTGGCAGAAAAGATGATCAGCACATGCTAAAGAGCATTATCCCAAGGAACGCCCCAAAGAGCTGTGTTGTAAGTACAACCATCCGCTATCCCGTCTGCTTTTTCACTACACACTGAGCATAACCTCAGTCACCAGCTGAAGACCAGGGGAGTGCGTCACTCCTGTACGGGAGGCTTAGCATTCCTCACATTCCCTGACAGGCTTTCCAGATTATACCCTCTCGAGAAGATGGTTGCCATATTTCTGCCTTAACAAGTAATACCCGAATACGCAAGGTGTGGCGTTTATGTTTCAAGCCCAAAGCCTGATGTATCAAGTATGCTCAGGCTCTTTCTTCTGTCCATCGGTGGAAGGAAAAGTGGCATCCGTGGTTCATCAGCTTTACGAAGCTCAGAAAGTCCAGGGATACATGAAGGCTACCACGAACACGCCGGCTGTTGCACAACACACGCTCACTGTGTTGGATTTACTCCATTTTCAAAGTGATTAACAGTTCTGTTTTCATTTTGTCTACCATACTCCCAAAAGACCAGCCTTTTGCTCAGAACTAGTGCAGCTATGACTGGCACCCCAATTTGGCTGCTGGAAAATGGGGAGTATTTTCCCCAGGAAGGGTAATCACCTGCAGGAACACATGAAATGGTCAGATCAGTGGCTCGCCTAACCCGGTCCTGAGTCTCTGGAAGTGGAAATGGACAATGCTATTTAGGGAGACCAAGTTCACTGTAATCAATTTCTTCTGCGCCCAGTCCCAGCATCCACGATTCACTGGATGAGGGATATTGGTGGACACATCCCAGGCTGTAGTATCCCCTTACGAGCCTCCTGTTCCTGACATTACCCAATACCTTCTTGGGCCTGTTGACATTGTCAGTCTCCATAACATCCTGTGACAACAAATTCCAGAAGTTCCCGACCCACCGTATAAAAAGTACTCTCTTTTATCTCTTTTAAGCTGACCTACTAATTTCATTGTGGATACTAACTGTGTATACTAATTTTCATTATAGTATTGCAGGATTTTTTGCCTAACAGTTCTGCATCCATCTTATTCATTGCCTTTATGATTTTTGCAAATGCTTTGGCTTCCTCTCCAAATTTAAGTCTTTTCAGTCTCCTCATGGCAGCTGTTTCATCCTCTCTAATTGTTGTTTTCTCTGTACCTCTTCTTATGCCACTACGTCTTCCCTGAGACACAGAGACCAGACTGCTCGAAGTGCTCAAGATGTCAACTCAGCAAGGCTTTTATATGGCAGCAAAGTCATGCCGTCCTCCTGATGGTGCCCAGCATTTTCCTGGGTCTTGGCTGCTGCTGCATGTTGAGCTGACGATTTTGGTGAGCTGTAAGTGAGGACTCCAAGGTCCTTCCCTCAGCTGGGCCTGCCAGCTCTGAGCTCAGCATCACCTACAAGTGTAAGAACAGCACAGAGAGCACTGCTTCCCCATCCATCCCCTCCCAACAACTGCAACTTTACATGTATCCTGAACAAACAAAATATACCCACTCAGGACATTCAGAAAACCTCCACAAATTTTTCTTCCACTTTATTTGTTCAGTTATTGTTCAAGCACTCACGGTATAGGAGATCTCAGCTTGCAAAGCCAGCCTCTTCTTGATCAGAGTTAAACATAAACTTGTGGTTCCTTTGGAGATTGTTTTGCTATGAAGCCATGGGCTACTTTGTCAATAAGCATTTCTCATCCCCTCCCTTCCTCTATAAGCAGTTTTTATAAATCTCATTAAAAGTAATTGGACGAGGGACTGAAATCCAAGCTCCATCTTCCTCAGTGAAATTCTAACCAACAGTTATAGCGTGAACATGGGTTAATTTTCTCTGCTTCCCTGGCCCAGTGAATATGGATGTATCCATGAAGACTGACAAGGCTTCAGTAGAAGGGACTGGGACATCTCTTTCCTTCAATGCAGATTGTGTATCCTCATGGTTGGGGTCTTATACACAACACCAGAAACATCAGCAGGAGCGTAAGGCAAGGTGAAGGACTTTGTATAGCCTACAACTGTAATGATGGAGAAAACTTAACTTTACAGATCTTAGCACAGCTTGCTAGGGTTAAATTAATGCTTTTGCAGACAAAGAACAGATATGACAGAAAACGCATTTATTTAAACTGCTGTACAATGGAAGTCTCAATCATTTGCAAAAGCCAGCTGAGGGAGAAGTGACTCACATAGCTTGTATACAGGAAGCCTCTTTGCGGTTTTCAGTGCTGAATTTTTCTCTGAATACATCACTTGTGTGAGTGCAGTTATCTGCTGAGTGGCAGCACTGTGTTTGGCAGTAGATAAACATGGAGAAAGACATGGTTCCTGCCCTGAGGAGTTTATAATCTAAAATGTGACATGGACAATACTATTCCAACATATAACAATCAACTGAAATATCATCAGTCAGATATAAGAAGATCCATTTTAACAAGCAATTGGAATACCAAATATATATATAAAGGCCAAAGGTAGGATAGAGTGGTGTCTTTGTTCTGTTATGTATTTATATGTTCATATGTCTACAGGTGTGAAAGGTAGTGATGTTTTGCTTGAGAATGATTTTATTTTCTTTGGTGGGGCGGCTCCAGCTTGTGCTTCCTGAACAAAAATAAGGAAAATTAGATTAGAACTTAGCACTCCTTCTGTGATTTTACATGTCTGAACACTGGACAACATTGGCATGAATTCCCATGCAACAGAGGAACCCAGACTGGGAGAGGTAGCATGAAAGAAATTATGGATTTTCTGTCCTGTTGAGGCACTGGGTCTCCACATCAGTGTACGGTTGGTAAAACCTATGGCAGCTACCTCAGAGGCAGAGTTAGCTGGGAATCCCACTAGTTCTAGAAAGAGCTTATCACACTCTATGTGTGCAATCAAGAGAGAGTCCCACCACCCAAGGAAAAATCTGCTGGAAATTCCAACTTTCTTGTAGGTTAACAGTTTTTCCCTAGTAAGTGATTGTTTGATCTTTATTTCTGTGCAGAAGAGAAGAGACAGTAGGAGGAAAAAGAAAACCTGAAAATTACATTTGGAACCACATGCTGACAAAACTTAAGCAAGCTGGATGCTCATACATCTATACAGGCACAAATTCTGCCTCCCAGGTACTTCCTGTTTTGAGGTTTTAAAGTCACATTTGGCCTAGTTTCTAAGGCAATCAGAGTAATTTTATAGTGTGTCATATTTCTGGTCAGGCTCCTCTCCCTTCTCTCCCTTCCCTGTTTGTTTTTTTTTTTACATTTCAATTAAATTTGAGAGAGGGCTTCATTTGAGACATGAAGCTCTTAAAAGTTTCAGTGAAATCAGTAGCTGAGTAAGAAAGGAGAGAGACAAATTCTTATCCCAGATGAAAGAGAAGCTGCAATGAATCTAACAGTTAAGTGTACTTTTGCCCATCAGTCGGGAACTTCGTGCATATATACTGACCACTCACGCAGTACACACCTAGCATGCTGCACTTTGCATTGCTCATACTTAGGGGTCACAGCAGAGACTTAGGGGATACCGTGGGAAGATGCTAAGGAATAAGCCCAAAGTAGATGTCAGAAGCCTGGCAGGGAGATGAAGGTTGTAAGAGCGATAGGCCTGCAGTATTTGGTGGATATTAGGGACCACGGAGACAGCTGTGTAGGAAAGTCAGCTTCATTGGTGCCACAGAAATGGGGAAAACTAACAGACTCATTCAGGGCAATAGTTCTGACCAACTGTTATATGTCAAACGCATAATACCTTTTTTGGTTTTGGTACACTCTTTCCATTCTTGTCATTGCATATAACAACAATATGTACAAAATGTTCAAGTTTATGTTACTTTAAGAACATTTGGAAACTGTGCTGGATATCTTAATAGTTACCTGAAAACCTGTTCAAGAAAGAATGTGTCATAGGAAGTGTACTAAGACTCTTCTTGCTCCTCCACCTCTTCCTTTTCTTCTCCCTCTTCCTGCTTTTCTTCTTCTTCCTTTTTTATAGAAAATAGTTGTAGTTATCATGTAGGAAATGAAGGAAAAATAAACTGTCTTGAAATGCAGAGCTCTGCTTTTGCAACTGTTATGTTTCTAGTAAATGCAATATCTTTAGAGCTTAAAAAATAGAAAAGAGGAGTAATGTATAGAGCTTTTAATCTTAACATGCCAGTGCTCTAGTTTTGTGGAGTCAATAGGCAAGTCCTGGAATGTAAGAACCCTCTTCTTAGAGAGGTTACAACATGGTGCATGGTTAAGCTGTAAATAGGTCAAAATGGGAATATGAAATATATGTAAATATGACAAAAAGTTTTGTATTTTTAATTATGTGCTTTCTTGGAGCAGTAAACAAGTCAAGATTCATGGCACAGGAACTAGACTCCTGAATAATCTAAAAATCATTTGGAGTCAGATAATACAGCCTTGCTTCTGTTTCAAAAGTTCTTGTTTCTCTCTTTTATAAAGGAGAAATGGCACAATTTAAAGGCAATAGCCCTTTCCTTCAGTTAACCAAATGAACAGTTATCTGAAAGCTAGCATTTATGTAACACAGACAACAATCTGTGTTTATTGTCTTTTAAGAGCTAGTAAATGAAGCTTTAAAGTGTAGTCCTGCTCTGAAAACAACTGGAAATATCATTGTAGGCTTCTCAGCTCCTTCTCTTCCAGTAAGCTCTTGTTCAAAGGCACTCCACCTGTGTGTGTAAACAAGCTTTATCTCAAAATATCATACCTTCATGTATTACCTAGACTACAAAAATTATGGGAATTTCTTCCTGGTGTAATCTACCAATCAAAGAATACATAATTAGTTTTCAGTCAGGACTGCAGGTAGTATATGAGCAGCACAGACCTTAGGTTTTCCTCTCAGACACATACTGTCTGTAAGAGAGTCACATCTGAGTCACTGAAGTAAAAACCTGCTTAAACCTGTGCTTGGGAATGGACCTGTTGTAATCAGATTCCTGGTTTGAATCATTGTTTTTCAGGGAAAACCATTGCACTAAGGGATCATCCCTGCCAAAGCAGAAACGTAACACGAATGTCCGCACAGGTCAGCTGGATTAGAAGTTCTCGTGCTAAAGGAATATGGCCTCTTTCAGCATCTTCCCCCAGGAAAGGTGCCTTTCATTAGCACTCTTTGAAACAGGGCCAGGCAAGCCCACAGACAAGTAACACCTTTCAGATATTAACAACTTCAGTTCTAAATTCAAGTCAATTGCCTTTTACAGAAAAAATGGGTATTTTTCTTGCTTGAAGCATTAGTTAGTGGTGCCAGGGTGCACTAACCAGCCTTAACGGCCCTCGCCAGCCTCACCAGGAGTCCCCATGCTTTGCCCAGGGGCCCAGGAGCTCCATTTCAGCTGCCAGGTCCACAATGCTTAACTCTGACAGCAGGCATGTGTATGTATACACACGTATATATGCATGTATTGCAGTTTGGAAGTGGGAAAATGTGAATGTGTCCTCTTATTAATTGCAGGTTTGTAGTGGAAAATAGCCTAAAGTAATAATTAGTTTTACTGGGAACACTGAAGAAATATCCAAAGCATAAACTTGCAATGCTGGGCAAAGCAGAAAAGTGTATAAGGATTTGCACCTGGGTCTTAAAAATTCTGGCAAGGAAAATATTTCCTTTCTAGGCAGAACTGCCTAAATTGTCAGAATGACTCTTTCACACTCACAACACTGAAAATATAATCAGCATGGTGTCAGTTAGCTATTGTCAAAGATATAGCTGTCTTGGGAGTCCTTGGCAAATTTTATTAAAGAATCTGTGAAAGACAGTTTCTCTTCCATTTACAGTTTTTAATCATTAAAGGCCTATCTTTGTTCCCAAACAATAAGACTATGATATGACCAATCATTTTCTCTAGCAGGATAGAATACTAGTATATTTAGTTTCATGAATAAGAATTTACTATCTTTTGAGTGAAGTGATGAGACTGAAAAGGAATTAAATGCACACAAACAAAGATGAAAGCAAAATATCCAAATATACTATACCCCTGTTGCTGCATGTTCTTCCTTGCTTTCCTACATAAGAGATACAAAAGAAAATGTTTAAAAGATAGATCAAAGAAAGAACATCAGAGGTCATACAGGCAAAACACAGCAGAAATTAAACACTGAATTTAGGAAAACTATGTGGAATTCAGTAGATTTATTTTGAGATAATATCCTCCAGATTAATGTGCAAAGCACATTTAAGCTAAGCTTTTACTTTGAAAAAGGGCTATAAAATCATTAAATACAGCTCCCTTTTTCTCAGTTACTTCAAATCAAATCTGCTTCATTGACAAGCAAAGCATTAGAGCTGGGGTTTGGTTTGCTTTTTCAGGTGGGGGTGGTGGGTAATTAGCTGGTCTACCAAATGAAAGTTAAATCAGAATTATACAGAATCTTATCTATGTTATATATCTTCACTTAGAATCTGGCTTGTGATTCTGTTAACTGTTGTAGGCTAACAGATGCCTTGGCTCAACAGTAGTGGGGAATAAGAAATCATACAAGCTGGTTTTAGACTGTAGATTGAGCAAAAGTGATGAAGAGAAGAGAGATAAAAGAGAAAAAATATAAATGTACAGTGAATAGAATTTAATGTTAGATACCAAGGTGGTTATTGGAGAGAAGGTATAATCTAACACAAAATCCCAAAGAGAAAGGGCAAATGGCATAGTATGATGCAGAAGGCATGAGCGGTTGATATAAGTTTGCATAGAATGAGTTGAGATAAGGAAGTGAGTGCAGTGCCAGGGTTTATATATGGCCTGGGGAACTGCTGAGACAGGATACAGACTTGCATTATGATATGATTTTTGAACATGTTTCTAAAATAATTCTGCCCTGAAGTGAGCCTAATCTGTACTGCAAACTGATTTAACTGGGACACCACTTAAAAAATATTCTAGCCCCCAAGCTAAAATCTAAAGTTAAAATCAGATAGTACAAATAAAGAAAAATTATTACCGTCACATCTAGTGACCAGCAGAGCCCTTGTTGTGCCACATGCATAGGAGGTCACAGTCTTTTCATCAAAAAACTCAAAAACAAAGGGACAGACAAAGCAAGAAAAAGGGACACTATATCCAAACAAAACGGTTCCTCAACCTTCTCCATCAGAGGATGGGGATTAGGAATGAAAAAAGATTAGGAAGAAGTCAAGGATAAGCTTGATGAAGTGATTAGGGAAGGAAAGTATGCAACAGGTTTAAGGTGAAAAAAAAATTCATAATCTAAAGAAATCCTAGTGCAGCTGTCCCTTGGTGACCCAGGCTGAAAGCTGTTCCTGTTACTTACTACTGGATCTGTGTAAGGGACTTTCTATTTCGACATCTGCTCTGGGCTTTCCTGGATGCTTGTGTGAATGAGAGGCTGGAGCTGCTGAAGCCTAGGCAGCCTCATGTGAGGTGTGTGAAGAACAACCTGTTGCACTGTGCACTTATCCCTGCCGCTTTCAGGAGGCAGCTGCTGAATTAAGAGATTTGTTTTTCAGAGGGTTGCAGTCTCTCGCTGGTTTCCTCGGGGTCATACCAGCGTGACACAAAAAGCTGGAGCTTCTGAACTCCTGCATCTCCCAGCAAGGGCAGCAGAAGCAGTAGGGGAGGGTTGCAGCCTCCACATGTACCCACATTGATCATCGGCTGCCATTCGTGCTACTGAGGCGTTGGAGGAGCCTTCTGAAATCTGGGACCCTCCATGCAGCTCCACAACTAAGACAGTCACAGTTTATTTTGTTATCTCTCTTATGCTCATTGGCAAAGACCGAGATATCTTTACCTCGCCAAGACTCTTCCAGAATTTCTCCATAGCTTTGGCATTTCTCCTGCAAAGTCACTGGAGAAAAGCCAGCTGGGTTACACCCCTCATCAGAAAGTCATTTTTAAGCTAGTTTGAAAGAGTGCTAAATAAGGCCAAAATGCCAATACTAGATTCCCACCGGTATATTAATTCAGAAGCAGAACATAAAACTGTGATGTTTAAATTACGGCATTTTGATTTGAGGGTTCGTCAAAAGCGTAAGTTGACACTCCAAAAGGGACCTGACTACTGTTCAAAAGATGCAACTGTTTGGCTGCAAAACACAGTGGGCTGCTGATAAAAAGGTCACCCTTTCAGAACTCAGTATATAGAGACCAGCTCTTAATAAGCCAGAAGAAAACAAGACATGGGTGGGGAGAGCCCACATAAAACATCTATTCAGTGTGGTCAAGCAGTCAAACAAGATGTGCTGGGCTGCAGAATGAGAGTAAGAGAGGGACATCCTGAAAATACTGTGTTGATACTACATGTATCCTTTAAGACCTAGCATCCAGTGAAGATACTCCAATGGCAATCTGACAGTCTTTAAATGTATCTAACTTCATAAAACCCTGGCCAGGTAAGGAAATGTTATTCTAGCTTTCTTTTATAAGGGTAAAATGAGATACAGAGACAAAAGGCGGAATTCACCTCACTGTAGCTGCCTCAAAGTTATTCTTCTCATCTAAACTCATCCTCTGTGTGCTGTCTGTAGTGAATGAGAAAACCAGAATTTCTACAGAATGATTCAGGCCATCCCAACAGAAGTGATAATTAGGATGAACTGTGGCAAGACGGACAGATGCCACATCACTGAAGTGATTTGTCCTAGGTGACATGGGAAGTTGGTGGTAGAACAGGGTGAAAAATGGGGTTTGTGCATCCCCAGCAGGAGCCACTGACACCTGGCTGCCTGCAGTGGTGAGTACCCTCTCTAAAAACGAGCGAGACAGGAACAGAAACAGGGCTTTTTTTCTTCCCCTAGGAGCTAATATACACCTGGCATGATGAAGGTGGGTATCAGAGTTGGACAATTTCAGGAAGACTTTTCCTCCTTCTTATGTAAGACCATGTAAGAACATTTTGACACTGCCAAGACTGTGCGGGTGAAAGGGGAGGGTTTGTGAGACTAACCATATTTTATGCCCCCGTAACCACAGAAAGATCTGTTCAAACATACTATCTTGCCTGGTGCTTTCTCCTCTGCCACTCCCCTCCCTGTAAAACTAAAGAATATGTTTTCCACTTACAGCTCCAATCCATTCTGTGAGAAATGGAGCAAGGTGTTTGTTGTATAGGAGTGGTGTTGCACTATGTCATTACAAAACCTCTCATACACAGCTGCTTGACACATTTGCAGACGTGTTCCAGCATTCTGTTCTCATTTGAAAAACATTAGAGTAGACTGCCAGCCAGAATGACAAGTAACCTAATCCAGCCAGGGGATGCACTGCAGTTTTACGCTGGGCTTCTCTTAAGAGCCAAGGAAAAAGGTATTTGATGGCACTCACATGCCAGCAGAAATTCAGAAAGACAGGAAAAGTGCTTGGATATAATTTAAGGAGAAATTTCAGTTCCCACTGAGAACTGGCTCTCTTCATCGCCATTTTGAAATTTTAAATGGGCCTGAGTTTCCCAGTGCCTGAGACTTGCATGAGGCTGTGTAAAAGGGTGCTTTTCCAGCCTAACAATGAGTAGTTCAGTCATTGTTAAAAAGGGTAATGGGGAAAGGCTTACAGAGAGGTGCTTCATCTGGAAAAACATTGCAGCTAGATGGAAAAAACCCCAAACACATTTGTTTTGGTCTTTAGTGAAAGAGATGATACATTTGCGACAGATATTCCACTGGGACCGTCTGATCTCCAAACCACAAAGAAACCCAACAAGTGTAAGTGCTTGATCCAGCAGTAGGCCTGCCTCTTTGGCAAGAGAGTCATCTGACACTGAAACATCAAAATAAACCCGTCCTTAAATGCTGAACTGTCAGAGCAGCAGGAGAAATAAAGCAGCTGGATCCCTATCTCCAGACGCAGGATCCATTTCTGCTTAGTCTCTACTCGCTCTAGAACCTGGCCAGTAACTTAAACACCCCACTGAGGAAGACACCAGCACACAAAAGAATGGCCCCTTTTTGCGGGATCCATCTACCTTTCAACCACAAGTACTTTACTGATGTTAGCTAACTGCAGGATATTATACTAGGAAATTGAAGGAACTCAGATGGTTTCTTCCAAGAACCTTTAGCACTGCAGTTTGAGATCTGCCCATGTGACTGTAATATCAGACCATGATGCAGGCAGGAAAGATAACAACGGTCTTCCTTTCTGCATTGCCCAGGGGTTTCTGCGTGGCCTGGATACAACACTGTCAGATCTGGCTTGCTGCAACAGCAGTCAATGCTGGTACATGACAACAAACATTAACAACTAGATTTACGAGCACTGCAGATGCTGGCCATTGATAGCAGCAAATTTTTCCACACAGAGAGGACTCAGATGTCTAGTCCTAAATTATTCTCCATAACTAGAGTCTGGTTCCAAATGAGCATTAAAAAAAAAAGCTTATGGTAACAAGTGGCAAAAGGAAACTGTTAAATAAAGACAACTGTTGTTGTTCAAGATTCAGAGCAAAGATCCCTGGAGTTTTATCTAGGTTTCATATCACCATGATGTCAAAGAAAATGCATCCGGAAGACAAGCAGGACCACTCTGCAATCAGTCTTCCCACCCTGAGGCACACTAGGAGGGCCTGTGGGTTTATGTTTCATGCGCTTAGCACAAGTAAACCCCTCATATCACAACGGGAAAAAGGAAAAATTACCTGTTGATCTTCTGATGGTGACTGAGCAGACTGAGCCTCTTCTTGAGCCTCTTCATCTGCCTTGTCCTCCGTGTGAGCCTCAGTTTTGTCTGTGGCATTAGACTTTTCAGTCTCCTGGCAGCAAAGGAGAAGTCATTGTTAGCCTCAGGGAACGTAACCAACAATTCATTTCTATGAAACTCTTGACTTTACAGTTTTGGGAGGTGTTTTTCTAATTTTGCTTCAGCACTCAAATTAAAATATACCCTTTTGGACATTTTCCTGTGAAAGGAACACTTGTTAGCACGTTGACCTGTTGGTAAAGGCATGGGGTTTGTGTAGGGAAAACATGAATTCAAGCACTTCTTCCTCTTCAGAGCATAGTAGATTCTCTAACTTTGCTATGGAAAGTTTGATGGAAACCAGTGCTCACCCTGATGGCACACTCTAGCTTCAGAAAGCCTTTTTCACCAGCATGCATTCCAATTAAATTTCATCAAGAAGCTACAGAAAAACAGAAGTAATAAAGAATTTCATATATAGTCTCTTAACTTTCTTGTTTAAAATCATTAGGAAGCTGTTCCTCAATTCACACACAAATCTATCAGATCTATTCCAGCACCATGAACAAGCACCTCCTAGAAGGCTCTTTATTTTAAGTCCTGTTGTGCTTTCAGCTAGGTAGCTGTGAAAGGTCACACTGGATCACACGCTATGTCAGATAAAAGGAGACCTATATGGCCTTGAGTGGAACAACAGAAATAGGATGAAATGCAATAGCATGAAGTGCAAAGTCACTTTATTTGGGACAGATAGTTCTGGGACAGAGATTAGAAACAGATGTTTCTACTGCACTTTGGGAGCTTGTTAGTTGACGATCATCAAAGAAGAAAAAGATGGATGTATTTAAATAATCACAGAATAACTGAGCCACAAATGTGATGCAACAATGAAAAAGGTAATAAATGTGATCCTCAGATGTATGAGGTATAGCTGGTGGAGCTGAAAGTGAATATTAATGTAATTGTGTAAGGCCAAGGCAAAACCTCCTCTGGATCGCTCTGTACCGATCCAGTCACTTAGGCTCAAGAAAGAGAAATTCAGACTGGAAGAGGTGCAGAAGGGTGCTACAGGAATATTTGAGGGAGTGGAGAGCCTGTCTTATGAAAGGGTGACAATAAAAGCTTCATTACTTTAATCTATTGAAGGTAATGCTGTGAGGCTCTCTAATGGCTCTCTAAAAATAGATCAGAGTAAACATCAGGGAGGAATACGATGAGGAAGAGCACTAAGGCAGATGCAAAATGAGTACAAACAGGCTGTAAATAAAAATTCTAATCACCAGCCGTCTGAAATTCTGGAAGAGCTTTCTAGTAGAGAAGTGGAGGCAAAGGACCTAATTCATTAAAAGGGAATTTGACCACTTCTGAGAAGTGTTATCTAGCGTGGTTGCCTCCAGCAACAAAGAATAGGGCTCAGGGGAGGTCCTGTCCTGTGTCATCCTAGGTCTTACACACTTTGGGCAGAGCAGCACATCCCTGATCAGAAGACAAGCTCCTTTCTCATCCCTGTGACCAAGCCCTTACAACTCATCCACCTGGTCCATTTGGGTTTTTCTGCTTTTCCATAATTTCATTTCTCTCTACAGTTAAACAAAAGCCCCCAGTTATGGTCCCCTGTCCTTTAAGCTTCACAAGTCCTCCTCCAGTGACCTCATCACATATGATTTCTTCAGCCAGTGTATTTAGCCTGCAGAAGCGTGACACTAGCATAGCTATCGGGCTTTTAGCCCCAGAGCAGACTTGGGTGAGTGCTGACTTAGGGATGTTTATCCCATGATGTGATATGCAACATAAGACATGCCCTCCTGCTGAGATGCTCTGCTGGATGGGGACAAAAATGACAGAATGGAAGTCAGGAATGTTTGGAAGCAGATATCATGACAGAGTGAAGATGGACAAAATACTTCTGCAGTTTTATCTTTTTCCTGAAACTTCACTGTCTGTAAGATTTGGTGCCCTTTTGGCAATTTTCTCCTGAATCACGGAAAATATGTTCTATATGTAAGGAGCTTGTAATGAAAAGAGAGTAGGCATATAGGCTCATAAGTTCCCCTTCCTCTCCACAGAGAAAAACAACAGCAAAGACACGTATAAGCAGCAAGCATCGCCCTCCCTGCGGTCCTTCCCAGCACTACACTGCCCCTGTCTTCCTGGCAGCAAAAGCCTTTCCAGGGTTGCATGGTGAACTGGAGCAGGAGGCTGATCAAGATTAAAGCTTTAAAAAGAAAAACATTTTTATCTCACATGATTTGCACACTCCGTTACACAGCTGCATGAATGTTTTTGCCAGCATGTGTGGGATGCTTGAGGAGAGGAATGAGCAGCTGGGAGGAAGCAGAAGGATCCAGAGGAAGGAGAAAAGACTACTTCTTTTTCTGACAATATTGTCTCATTTCAAGTACACATAAAACTGTAGGCTCACTGCACTCTGATGCTGGTGGCATGGTTATTAAAAACAGATCTACAGAGACATTTGTTCGGCTTAATTTATCTTTCACTTTTCCCCAAGCTAACAAAATATTTTAAGATTAAAATATGTAGTAACACAGACATATATTGAAATTCTCTTGTGCAACATTGTGTTAATACATTGTTTTCTTCAGCAAATGATAACTTCCTTACAGATACTTTCTTTGTAGCAGTGCTTGAAATGAAAAGGATAGTGTTAATGAAAACTAAATTGGTTAGATATTTATTTTCAGCATGTATATTAACATTTCATTTTAAAATCTATGTACTCAATATTTTTTTTGGCAGATACATAAAATACATAAAGACTGAAGGTGGCATTCTAATTAAAATTAACCTATTGGGTAAAACTATCTCAGATGAATCATATACTTACTCAGAGCATAAGGCAAAAAAAAGTTGTAGCTGAAAGAACTAAACTCTAGCAGCAGTGTGTTATCAGCCAGAACACACATGCACACATACAGAGTTCTTGTTA
Source organism: Ciconia boyciana (assembly GCF_034638445.1). Classification (NCBI taxonomy): domain Eukaryota; kingdom Metazoa; phylum Chordata; class Aves; order Ciconiiformes; family Ciconiidae; genus Ciconia; species Ciconia boyciana. The sequence continues at coordinate 120,404,167 of NC_132934.1, read as the reverse complement.
ATTATATGGAGAACTGTGATGTTTGGAATATCATCATTATACTAGCTTTCCATAGAAACACAAAATTTAATTTTTAACTAATTTAAAATGACATACCATTTATAAAGATTGGCTGACAGGTCATTTTCTCTTTAAATAAAATGAACATACTGTAAATTTGTAATTCCAAGCAGTTTTAGTAGAAGTCTTCTTCAACTAAAAGACTAAAGCTCAAGTATCTACAGATATTGGGATATCAAGATTATGGATATTAAGACCAAGAATACTAAGATTAAGGACTTAAGTATATACAAGATTTGAAAACAGACCCTCAGCTCAAGTAAATCAGCTTCCCTGAGTTCACAGAGCAATTGCAAACCTAAACAATCTTGCTACAAGCTACCGACTCTCTGGACTTCTGGGAAATGGAAGCAGTATTCCACAGCAGTCAAAAAAGTTCTCAAAAACCTGATTGTCCCTGAAAATAAACAGCAATTAATTGCCTGCATTCAAACCTTGCTAAGATACTCAGAAGGTGTAGTAAATACAGCATACTGTTTGTCATCTTAGTTTAAGTAAGTAATAGGCATCTCATTGACAAAACAATTCACCTGTGCCATTTTAGAAAACAAGTGGTGCAGCTGGAGCTTTTAATGGGCTGTCCACGCATTACCAATATTTCAGAGCATTTTCAAGGACATTGAGAACAGTCTCAAACTAAGCATAAAGGTGATGAGGGCTTTAAAAAGAAATGTACCCAACTTTGGGGGCAGCTGAGACTGACACACCTGACCCTAGACGTACAAACTACATTGAATATAGCTCAAATGTACACATATACTATTGGCATATCACTGTTCACGTCACTAATCCAAGATTAAATGGGATCATTCAGAAATTTCACTAACTTGAGTGATCTTTGGGTCAGGCATAAAGCACAGCTATTCTCTAAATCCCAGCCTGCCATGAAACATGTTTAGAAGTTAGAACAAGTATTCTAGACCAGGTATTCCTTCAAGTGAGAAGGCATTTCATATTAATAGACTAAAGAATTTATTAGCACAAACACGATGCCTGCTTCTTCTCTTAGGCACATAATGCTAACATTTGTGCATTAACAGGATGCTACTCATCCCTGTTAAATGATGCTTTAGAAAACATGGTAACCAGTGTGATGGGGAGGCAACCGGAGAGAGAGGATGATGTGACCTAATTGACCCTTTCTGAAGTACCAAAAATATGTATTGATTTCCTGTAACGTCACTGAGTTTTAAGGCCACATAGCACCCTTTAAGAATAAAAATGTTCTTGTTATATAGGAAAAAAAGTGTGAAGATCCTTGCCTGACTCCCACAGTGATCTAAGCAAATAGTTAGCATTTAGAGCTTTGGCCTTTCCACCAAGATCTGCAGAAGTTTCCATATGCCATCCAGGCATCTAAATACTTGATTATACTGGATCTGGGAACACAGCGATGGACACAGCAACTGGCCAGTTGTACAGTGGTACCTGACCAGATCCCTTAGCAGAGGTCCAAACATGGCTGTCTGCAGGGAGGGGCAGGCGCCTGCTTGGGGCGCTGCCCCCCAGCCTGTTTTCCAGCCAGCCTGGTTAACTTTGTTGTTGATTTGCTATTTCCTACTGAAACAATTACAGCTTTTTTTGTAAGTAAGAGGATACTTAAATAAATAAGTGTGTAAAGACTACTTTGCATGTGTGCTGCAGATCTGAGAAAGATCTCCTTTATATCTGTGTGTATTCAGAGCTTCTTTACATGTGTCTTAGAGTCAATCTGCACCTTGGTGACAACTCTGATGTGTCCTAGACATATCAGACTCACCGTGTAAGTGTAGATCAGCTTGCACATTAGGCTCTGGCACCATCAGAGCTCCAATACCTAGCAGTAACAGTTCAACATAAATGCTGGACAAGTAGGTCTGGTGACAAGTTGCAGCCACCTAACCCAGAGTGAAGTCAGGGCTACAAAAATGAGAATCTGCAGAACAGAAATATGTATTTTGCACTCATCAGGCTGATGTGACAATTAATTTAACTACAAGTATTTTGTTGGGAAGCTATAATTTGTTGAGGGAGTAGCAAAAAGTTCTTCTGCTTGCTCTAGAAAATAGACTCAAAACAGTCCTGGGTCAGGATCCTAGTGCACTATGCTGTGAAACAGCATTATGGTCATTAAAGAGCTTCTCTACTGCTGGTACAATATGCGACAAAAGATGGATGGAAAAGGAAAGAGAATCTTCTGAGGCAAGAGTATAAAACATGTATCAGCTTCATATTAATCTTTGTAATGTCTCAGTGAGGGAAAAACCCCTAGAAAGCAAATGCTTACTAACTGTTTTGTGGTGTTTCCATGCTTTATAGTTTGCTTCTTTTATAAATTATCACCATATTCCAGAAAAAAATTCAATTATTTAAGAAGATATTAGTAGGAAACCCTGTCATATGTGTCATCATCACCATCTCTTCCACACCGGACGACTTATTCCAGACTCATGCTGCTGGAAATCAATGGCACAAGCCATCCATTGTATTTCATGCTAAGGTTGAATTGACAGCCCAATGAAAGGAAAGCAGAAGCAGTGCAGCAAGGTTATTTGTACCACAAAACACAGTCAGACTGTCATGCAGTGAAGATGCTGAGAAACACCTCTGCAATAAATGCTAAAACACTTGTATATGTCTCTCTCAAATTCAGAAACAGATTCTAAAAGGGAGACGATGTAAATATACTTCCACTCTTTATATGGATTTTTTAAAAACACTCTCACTTATTTACACTTGCTGGACTGAAACAATCACCACCACCACCAATGCAGCAGTTAATCAGTGTAAACTGTATTTGCTTTCTACCAATAGCACTAACGCTTATCTGCCCAGCAGAATTGTACCAAACATATTATTTTCAACATTTGCAAAGCTGTCACGAAATAGAAACTGTAATAGCCTCTTCTGACAGCTGGGAATGAAGGAATTCTAAAAAATTGCTGCTTTGCTTCATAGACACGCTATCTAACAGAACCTTGCATGAAGGAGCAGATAATATATGAAGTGGGAAGATGAAAAAGTGCAATTTTCTTTATCTCATTGATTCTCCCCGTATCTTTTATAATGATTATAATATGTAACACCTGCAGTCCTTTAAGCCTTTCATGGCTTTGTGGATGTTAATTAAATGAATTCTCACAAGACCCTTGTGAGGTAGGCAAGTAATTTCTATTTCCCTTGGTGGGAAATGACACAGTTAAAGCAGAAAGTTTAAATCACTTGCTCCTTATCACACAGGGACTCAGTGTCAAAGACATTTATAGCAACTGTGGCTCTCCCCTGGTTATCTCTTCATCTGTAGCTCTCAAAGCACTTAGTGAAGGCTCCTTTTTCTTTCTGCTTTTGGAGAAGAGGAAAAACAGAGACATTTACAACAGTGTTTCACTCGAAGTTGCTACACAGCTGGCAGGAGAGTTGGACCAGAAGGCAGATCTCGTGCTCCAGGGCAGTTCTTCAGCCAGGTCACCACAATGCAGCAGAGTTCTCTGCTCTCACTCTGGCTCATCACTCTCTTGATTCATTTCTTTTATTTAATCATCCACGTTAAAGTTGGCAACATTTTATTATCATCTAACATGATCTCAGGATAAAAGAGAGCTGTAATGCTCTCAGTTATAAAACTTCTAATTAGAAGAAGATTGTGTTAAAGATAAAACACATTGCTTTCTGTAAAAAGAAGAAAAAGAAAAAAGAAAAAAAAAACAAAGAATCATCTTTTTCTTTTGCCAGAAATATATTAGAACACTGTCAAAATACAGTGGATGGAGAACAATGGGTAGACTTGCCAAAGGGACTTTGTGACGTCCTGGGTGAGACTTTAAGTTATCTCCTCAAGGCGGAGGGAGCAAATCCCATAGTGCCATTCTGCCTGTACACACAGAGGATGGAAGGGGTCCGTACCCCAGCCCCTCTGTTGGTGGCCCTGTTTTCTCAAGGTTTCAAGCAGCCAGGGGGAACTGAATGTTTCTTGAAATTAACACAACCTATAAATTGCATTAGGAAATTCTGCATCATTTAAAAGTCAAACATGAAAAAATACTGCTTTGTGTCAACAACAACGACAAAAATAATCAGCTGGAGCCATGGTAGCAAGCCTGCAGTGAAAGAAGGGAGAGAGAAGTATTTTCTAGTATTTACTGAACCAGCCACCTTTTTTTCCCCTTAAGAACACCTTGCTGCACCAGCATCTAATGTAATGCTTGTCACTGCCCCTTATTTGACATGCTGAGCCACTGCCTATCTTCATCTTCTATTAAAATCAAATAAATGGCCCCCATTTATCCCTGGAAGGACAGCAGTGCATACCTTTGTACCTGGAGGAGGAGCAAGACCCAGGAATGAATAAATAATATTTTCTTCTTTAGCAGAGAAAAAGGATTCAAAATCCTAAAAAAGGAACAAACAACAGAGAATTTGAGAACAAAAATCAAACAAAAAGTACAAGAGGAAGAGACTAGCTCAGGCAAATCTTTCTTATATTGATGAGAATGACTATGCATTTGTACAAGTGCCTGCATTATCTAAGCCCCAGGAAGAAAATGCAGATAGAGCTTCACACTGGCTGGCAAAATGAACAAATGGGCAAATATCTCCAGAGACTTACACTTTAATTATATCACATCTATGTCAGAATAAAATTAAACATCTCATTTTAATGTGCCTCAGCTGTACACACCAAAGTAAAGTTATTCCCATTCAAATGTTAAAATAAAACTTGCTGTGAGTAGGAACACAAAATAGGCCCTCAAAGCCCTGGACAGCTTTATGGCAAATAAAAGGCAACAGTCAATGTAATTAGCACAAGTGAAATGATAATGAGGAAACTGTTTATTTTAAAGAAAGGCACTCTGGTTAGAAAATGAAGTTACTTTTCAGACAAACTTAGCAAAAGACTGTGTTGTTGCCTCTGGAATATATGTACCAGCCAGAATGTCTTGTCCACATGTGAAGTGAAGTTATAAATCATTATGTTAAATGCCCGTTCTCTCTTCAGTGCTAATATAACTGAAAAGACACGAGGGATGGCTCCTACCCTACCACCTAGAACTTGCATGGTCTTTACTGTATTCACCTGTACAACTTTCCTGCCAATTAAGAAGCTCTGCTATCACTAGTTTGTTACTGGGAAGCTCATGACTCACATCTTACACAGGTAAAAACCAACATGTATTTAAGATCTCAGCAGAAACTCTGGTCATAAGTGACTGGCCCACAGTCACACAGCAGCTCTGTGTAGGACAGGGGACTGAACGCATGTCTGCCGAGTCCTAAACTACTGCCTTGAACATATTATCATCCTCCCTCTCATCCCAAATAACTCCAAAAATAGAGGCCTGTAAATAATAAGGTGCTGACTCATCCTTGAGACTTGTTTGTAAAGCTGGGTTAGGACCTGAGTTGTTTTATTGGGCTGTTTTAATATTTCCAGAGAATAAATTATTGGCCAAGGGTAATCCTAGGGAAAGGCTGGAGTGCATGGTTTAGAAGTCATTTTAATGTCAACAAAACTGGAATCTATGACATTTCAGTTCAGTTTGGAAGAGGCAACATAGCTTAACAGACAGGATAAATGACAGCCCATTTTGCTGATTTATCTAAGGGACAGATTGGTTTTCACACAGACCTAGCTACAGGCAGTGGGAACTGCCCAGTCTGGGAGAAGCCCCAGAGCACATTTTGCCCTGACCAGGCAGAATACCTGCTGCTGCTCCCGGCCACCCATTTCTCAAACCATCTCTTTGCTGTTTTCACGTTGCTGTGGGGTTCTCCTTCTTATCTAACCCAGGTCTGCCCTAAGTATTTACAAAAGCCAGTGTCTGAAGTCTAACCCATAAACTTAGGAGCAATACAGCGAACAAAAACACGGGGGTTTTCTGCAATTCAAAGGGCTGGAATTTGACGTGGGCCTTTGACAGGCCATACAAACACAGGAAACTTGTGTCCTCCTGCATAGCACATACTCATAAAACAGCCTAAGCAAACTATGGCACAACATGTCAATAACTGGGAGACAAAGAGAAGACTATAACAAGGAAGGGCCATGAAGTGGACTTTATATTTTATACGTCTTGTTAGTTCTTCCCCAGAGGAAAAGCAGCAGACAGCAAGTGTACTAAAAATCTCCAGAGACACATAGCCTTGTAGGTAACCAGACCTGAGGGCACAAGCAAGACGTGTGAATGACCAGATGAACGCCTTAACAGAAGAGGATACAATCTTCTATCACATTAGGTACTCCTTGGCAACTGGTAGTGTACAATGACATCCCACAGTAAATGTGGTATCTCGCAGTAAATGGAAGGTCACTTACCTTGCTTACACTGAGGAGTAAGCTATTAGGTATTTAGCATGGGCTAAAAGCATGACTACAGTGATCACGGAATAGTTTTTGTATTGTATATTTGCACTCTTACTTTCCTAATGGTGACTTGTTCACATCTCCATTCGCTGAATGACCAAAGATAACTGTTCCCAAGGCAGGCAGAAAGAAAAACGAGCAGTAACAATTTATTTCAGGTAACCAATAATATTGTATCTGTATGAGAAGACATAAATGGTCTAGGCGGAGGGTAGTGGTGTCATTTGTCTTTGGAACTAGTCTTTGAAAAATACAGTGAAACGCATTTAAAAAAAAAAAAAATCCATGAGTTTTTCTTTATGATATGAGTGCATGTGCACATATACACTCTACACTACCATCCTTTGTATGACCACTGTGGAAACGCCAGACAGCAAAACAGCAAACTCCAATTGGACATCAGCAGAAAGTTCTTCCTCACATGAGTGGTATGGCACCAGGTCAGAGCACACAGAGAGGGCATGGAAACACTATCCTTGGAGACTTTTGAAACTCAGATGGCCAAAGCCCCAAGCAACATAAGCTAACTTTAAAGCTATCCCTGCTTTGAGCAGCAGGCTGAACTACAGACCTCCAGAGGTCCCTATGATTTCTGTATATTTGACTTTAGCAGTTATATGAAGCATCAAATAAAAGTCTTACCTAATAATTCAGAGATTCTTTAGTAAAAAATACGTGCATGGGTATTTTATTCTATGGATTTCAGTTTACAGAGAAAAGCATAGATTTCAGCTTACAGAGAAAACCAGACATTTACATTCCATTTCTTTCCTAGTTTTCTAGGGTTTTTTGTTAAGCAAAAGCAAAGACAAGAGCAACAGAGTGCTCAATATATTTAGAAAGTGACACAGATGCAGACGTCTGTCTAGACATGAGCAAAAAAGCAGCTTAAGAAAAAGATCAAATAAGAACATAATTGCCAACACTGATGGATTAGGATGGATACTTGAAATTGGTGCTATAGCCAGGCATACAAAATGAATCCACTTCTAATCTGTTTCTTCAAGTGGCGGTACCAAAAATCTGAAAGAAAAATAAGATTCAAGCTATTTATAAGACAGCCTTAAGCTTCTCTGACCTCACGGAAAAGCTGCTCACAGTTGGTGTATTTTCATAAATGCATCCATAAGAAACCTCCATTTTACAGTACAAGTTAGGAAGTGAAGCAGCTCTTCAGGGTCAGCCAGAAGATGCAGGTACTTTTATGTATCAATCAGGAAAAAAGCAGATTAGCAACAGGACTGCATTTACTTGCTCATTATGTCAGCCTATTCCAGCATGAAAAGGAAGCCTCCTCACCTGTCCCCAGTATCCCCTCTTTCCTTACCCCCACCCCAAAAATTTCACTGAACTGGGGACGAGGGGATTGGAGAAGATATCAAAGGACCATTTCTGCAAGGCAGGATCCACTATACTATTCCTGATAGGTGTTTCTCCAATCCATTGGTGATGACCTTTAATGAGATAATGAGACAATCTCCTGAACACTACGTATTTTTTTCTGATGTCTGACTTAAACTTCCTTTGCTGCATTTTTTGCTCATTACATCTTGTCACCCCTCCAGTGGATGTGGAGCAGAACATATTTTACAAAATCCTAGAACCACAGGATTTTGGTTCAGGTGGGAAGAGACCTCAGGAGACCATCTAGTCCAACCTCCTGCTCAAAGCAGGGTCAATACTGAATTCAGACCAATAATGAATTCCTCTTTGCTGCAGCCCTTAAAATATTTGAAGGTTGCCATGTCTCTCTCCAAATCCCTCTTTCTCAGGGTGAGGAAGGAAATCTTTTATCTTGAATTTTCATCTCCCCAAGGCCAGTGCTCCCAGGCCAGCATGCTGCTAATGTGTATACACATGCATACGTGTGAATGGGAACCAAACATACAGGACAATCGATAGGAAGGGAAGTGAGGGAAAACAGTGATCTCAGAAAGGAGAATGAGCAGAAATGAAATGTAACAAGTTTGACTTAAAGACAAAGGACTACCTGGGAATGAGGAAAGAAAAAATTAGTAGGAAGGAGAAAGGGAAAAAGAAAATGTCTTACAAAAAAAGAGGTGTAAAGGGCTTGATTTGTTTAACATAGAAAAATGAAGATTAAAAGAGGATATGATTCCCATTTACAAACACATTGCACTAGAGCTGTTGAAGCTAAAGGGTGATTTTGGTATACCAGGAAAGGGGTATAAACTGGCTGCATATACCCAGGCTACAAATTCAAAGGCAAAGGTTTCTAGATGCCATGAGACTGAGGCCCTTGAAAGCTGTATTAACAAGAGCAACATATTTTAAAGAGACTTTCATGAATTCAGGATACTGGACCATGAGTACATGACTCAGACAGACCTCTGCCACTCTCAGCCCTATTTTTAATGAAATGGCTGAGGACAAAGGAAATGGGACACAGAGGAAGAGTTAAGATATATCATGTAAAGCTTAAACAGCATAAAACAGTTCTGGATTTCAGAACAATAGCTCTGTTGGACCTGCACAGGTTATGCAGGGAAGTAGAATGCACATCCTCAGCTTTATATTGTAGACATGTTGCAGAAGACATCATGTCACTTGGAGGAATTTTACACCAGTCTGCCAGCCCCTGGCCATGTTCTCAACCAGCCCACATAATCTCACTTCACACTCACTGTGCAGCTCCCTTAAGGCACCTTCCCCTGAGGAGAAGGATAAGGCTCATGTACTGATATGGATCTCCTTACCTTATTTATTTGGAAATAATGATGCTATCAATTAATCTTTGCTATGCACTCACTGGGATCATTAGCTATGAGCTTTGAGAGCCAGGTACATTAGAATTTTGGAGACTTTTAGGCTAATTGTAAATTTGATTTAGTTTTTAAATCAGTACTGCAACTGCTTTCTGGACTCCTTTCCACATGGAGGTGTCTTTGCAAAGGACTCTTTCTTAGCTTGATTTTATTTCAAGATGTAGATTATTTGGCTTCCTGAAATAGCTTCAGACATGGAGTAAAAACTGTATATTTATCATTTACTGGCAAGGCTGACCAGCTTCAACACTTTGTAAGGCAATTACTCTTTAATTCACTATATAACCTCTCCAGGAAATATCAGAAATATTTATTACAACGTTGGCTGCCACAAAATCCAGAGTAAGATATATCAAATTACACTTTTTATTGGTGCAGAATGGATGTTGAAATGCACATGAACTCTAACCTACCAAATTCTCTTTTAAGATTCCTATGAGAAAATGAGGAAACAATTGCACTCCATTACTCATACTAGGAACTCTTGCTCTGAGAGCACTGAAGATAATTCTGAAAACTTAGTGGCATGTAAATCCCTTCTCTCTCAAAACAACCTTTGCAGTAGTTCACACTGGATTTGTGGAGTAACTTAAAACTAGGCTCACTATGTGATCTGCGTTTCAGAGTACTTTGCAAGTTCATTTCAGCGATCATATCAGAGTACTTTCCAGACTATGTATTTCCATCCAGACTATGAGAAAAAAAACTGTCTCAGATCTCTCTTTTGATTCACGATCCTAATATTCATGCTGGTACCATATTATCTATCACCGATTTGAACAAACTCTCTCAAGAGAAATAATCTGTTACAAGCTTATATGAAAATATAAAAGCATCTGATAAGCGTTACAATTTCTGTTATGTTGAATTATGCTGTTATGTCAAAATATTTATTGAATAAGCAATATAATTTCAATATTTCAAACCATATACTAGAACTATTCCAGTCAATTATCATTCCTATTTATTTTTATAATGTAACGAAAAGAAAGATTCCTGTTCACGGCCCCTGGTGCCTCAGACATCTACTTGACTTCCTAGCAGCCCAGATGAGTCTGTGTCAAACAAACAAAATATCAACACTCACCATGCAAAATTAACTGAAAGTTCAAGAAGCAAAGTGCAATACAGCTAAAGATAGCAGATCAGCCTTGCTATGAAGCCCGCTAGTCTTGAGTAGCTCAGTATTGTCAAACCACATAATTGAGCATTTACTACTCCAAGTGCAGCTGAGCTGTCTTCATAGTCTACATTTGGTTATCATCCTGAGCTATTGTGTGAAGAAGCCATTGTATCACCTAGACAGTACTGCCTTTGGTCTTCAGGAGCTGAAGTGAGAGTGCAGGCAGAGAGCCAACAGCAGGACAACTTGTGAGTGAGCTACACAGCAGGAGGTAGGAGAATATGAGAGGAAAACACAGAGCTCCTCACAGGCAGCAAACTCCACACCTTGCAGTGAGCTCTGGGTCCTGCATAGGCTCTGGATCTGCAGGGGATAATCCATACAGCCTGTTAAGCAGAGTTTCTCTAGTCAGTTTTCCCTCCGTGCGTATTTTTCTCTTAAAGAGGAATAATCTGATGTTTCATTGCCTTTCTATGCCTAAAAAATGCTTTCTAAGAATTGTTCTTCCAAAGTGAATCTCAAATTGTTTTAAGGAGTTTGTTTGAGGACACTTCCTACTAATGGAAAAGAGTCACTTTCTGTGAAAGAAGACTCTCTGAAGGTATTTAAATTTCCAAACAGGGTCTTACCCCACAATACCGCTCCTCGTTGAAGATCTGTGGAGGGAGGGGAATTCCATTTTGAGGCTTTTTTTCACCTGGGACATTCTCTCTCATCCATTTCCTGTTGTCTTCATCACCTGCTATGTCCATTTGCTGAAAGTCAATTTTGTTGGCCTCTAAAAAGCCCACTACTTCTTGCTGTTTCTTTTTGATCTGGTTAGAAAAGAGGAAAAACAAAATTATTTCTTTAAAATGAAAATTCTTTTCTAGAAGCAATTGCTATTACAAGCAGAACTAATGCAAGTACGTCAGGTTGGATCCATTACTCCAGTAGCCCTCAAACTTTTTGAAGCTGAGATTCAATGCTGCTTCTCAGCACCCAGACTGCTGCCATAATCTCCCCCCACGCACCCCCAGCTTCTTTCTTTCCTCCCTGGAAACAGTGATACCTCCATCTAAGAAACGAGGCTCAGCAGGAAGCCTCCTACTCTGTTCCCAGATCTGTGAGTGTGGTGTACAGATACCTAAGCTAATCCTGCCTAAAGTCTGCACAGGTCTGAGAATGTACATATTGTCCCCAACACGTAACAGTCTTCCTTTTCCTACTCATTACGTACAACATTTAGCTTTCCATGAGCGATATGTTTCTCTCTGTCCCTGTTCTTTAATGGTAGGCATAATTAATTATGAATGAAAGCTTGATGAAGATCCAGTACAGCTTAACTCCTGTGCTTGAATATTTCCCACATTACAGAATGATGTTCCAGTTGGACCAAGAACATATTACATACAAATAAAGTATGCTATACACAGTTTCTGTGCTGGTAATGGCACAGAATTCAGAAAATTCAGTCATGGCCCTTATTTCCTTTGATGCTAGTAGTGTATACACTTAGGATGCAGGCATCAACCTTAAAACTTCTCCCTTTACTTTGAAGAAGTAATACTGACTATACTTCTCTACTAAAGGAACGCTACTCCTAAGCAACATTTAAAGACCTTCCCCATTTTGTATATGTCTAACTTTTCTAAGAGCTGTGAGGCCAAACTTTAGCCCTACAAGTACTGCAGCGTTTGAAGCAAGCACTGTTTGGACTGATCTGTACAAATTCTCTCACGCTGCTCTTCGGTCACAGACAACTAAATTACTGTCTAGCACAATCATGTTCCAGACGTGACTCTCTTCTCCTCCCAGTTATGCTACTCCATGCAGCAAGTTAGTGTCCTAAATATACAGTAGCTAGAATGATGTATCAAGGTAATTTTTACATACGAGCTATCATATGATTTGAAACCATGTCTCCCACAAGTCAGACATCTGAACAACTGAATTTAAAGTGACACGAAGCTAGTGTAAATCAGTCTGAGACAGACAATGAGATAAGAAATAATTCATGGATTATGTATTTCTATAATCTCATAAACCTGTAAAGCTGAAGTAGAGTGATAGCCTATTATATTGGAAGAATGAATTTTCATGATAAAGGATAAAATTTCTTTTTCTTGTTTAAAGAAGGAAGTATCTATCTATACATCTATGCTTGCTTATAAAAAATAACAAACATAAAATGCTGTACATTTTAATGACAACAACAGAGGTTTATGGTGAGCTAGAAAAAGTACATCACTTTGAATGGAAACAGTAATCCCAAGTTTTCAAAAGCCACGCAGTTGTCAGATCTCAAAGGTGCTTATTTATGTTCTTATTTTCAGTTTTTAAACAGAGGTCATTTTCTTAATGGCTATTTAGCTGCACAGTTATTTGCAGAACACATTCAGGCAGCAGAAAGGATTGCTTGAGGGACACTTCACTGGAGGACGTGGCAGGATAATATTTGTATAAATGGTTAATAAAATCTGCATGAGCCAGTACTAAGAGTTTCACCGCATGCTCTGAAAGTCAGTGTACTCAAGTGCTGTCAGCTGCAATTTCAGCGTCAGCTTGTCTCTTTGGACACAGGCACTGAAGTAGATATGGCTCCTGGAATAGCTAGTGCCCCAGACGGATAGTGCCTCTGAGGAGATAATGGAAACTGAGCTATAGATTCTGTGCTCCCTTGCTTATGGCTGTAGCTATATCTTTTAGAATTAAACCTGGATAAACAATTTTTCTTCAGCTTGAGGTTCATAATACACAGGGGGCTCAGACACCACCAGGACTGAAAACAAAAATTAGGAGAGGGTTGTGTGAAAAATGAATGCTGAGGAAAAAGAAAAAATTACATGCAATTATACCTGCATAAGGAAAAGGCAAGATGTTTCTCATTATGATAACAACAATAAACTGTGCAGAAGATATACTATGTCTTAAGGCTTGCAATTACTACGGTTTAGGCAGAGCAAAAGACTTGGGACAGGCTAAGTATGAAACCATAAAGCAAGCATAAATTTGCTGGCACGAGGTAGCTGCACAACCAAAAGAATCTCTCCAGAAAACAGTGCTCAGAGAGGGAAATCTTCCAGGATGTAACAACACAGAGGACATGCAAAGGTTTTCCCAGAATGGATGAGATTGCAGGAGCTTGTTTGTGCCCTTCGCTTGTGTCTGATGGCATGGGAAGAATTCAGATTACTTGGGCATAGATTCCCTGGAAAGTGGTGGTGAGCAGGATATTATTTCATCAATGTCATGTTCCCTTTCAACAAAGCTTAAGTTCCACCATCCCTAACTGCTAGTCCCTTAAAATAAGAAAAAACTGGTTTATATAAATATTATCTAGCCAGAGTGTAAGAGCTACAGGTAATATTAGTTTCACCTGATGCATAATTAAATATTATCATCTATATCCTCACAATCCAGAGCATTCATGTTGACCAGCTGCCTATGGCAGAAGCAAACGGTACATAGTCATCAACTTACAGCAAGAGGAACATTAATGTTGGTAGGTAGAGTTGCTGCAGCTTCTGGTTCTAACACAGCATGGACAACCCGTTCCTGATAATTATTCCTATTTATCACACTCTAACCCCTGATTTGACTTGAAATTGACTTGAAATTTGAGCTCAGGTTTATATATGGCTAGATTCAAATCACGGATGACAAACCCCTACCCTATATTTTAGAGGACATCATTCAAATAGTCTACATTTTCCTCAGTCTTTCTGAGACCTACAGATCTGAAGGTGGGCAAGTTCATAAAATGTCACCAAAAAAGCTGGGAATAAAAGGATTTTAGAGGTGCCCTAACCATGAGCAGCAGTAAGCAAGACTTTGGAAGACTTCCTCTGTGTAAGACATGAACCCCCTTTCTCCTGTGATTCACGGTACCTTAGAACCTTGCAGGATGTTACCCATTTCTAATCACCTCAGTGGCTAGTAACAAAATTATTTTATTTTTTTACTGCTTGCTTCAAGCCAAGCATTTAGTACTTTTTAGCACTATAAATAAGTGTCTCCACTTCTGCTTGTCTTAATGAATAGTTCAATATCAGTTAAGTTTGGAGCAGAAAGATAATAAAGCTGAAGTTATTTAAAATAAATTTCTGAATCACTGAGGGGAAAAATACAGACTGCAGATTTGCTCAAGAGCCACAGTGAATTGTATCATTCAAGCATCTGATCCAGAGCACCAGAACATTACTGGGGTCACTGCATTCACTTTTAAAGAGTATTTATTAACATGATAACCAGTTGCAATTAGTAGTGTGACTGTGTAGTACATGGAATAGAAACGTTTTTCATTCTTTACCAATGATCCTCTGCTGATTTACACCAGAGGAGGCTGTGCCCATCTTATTTTGAAATTCAAAATGAACAACATGCATTTGATGGAGATCGGCCACGTTGAAGAAAGCACCACTGCTACTAGGAGAATTTAGACTTCCAATTTAAGCTGATAGGGATTAAATCCATTCTTCTCAGGAAAAGCTGTACAAGGCTGATACAAAATTTGTTTTTAATAGGATTTTAGTGATATATTGGGGTTTGTGCTGGCTCCTTGCATGAGTGAGTTTTATTTTCTATATACCAAAACTGGTTAAAGGTTCATTGAAAGGATACCTTCCATCCATTTTAATCAGTAAATGTGGAAAACTACTCCAGCTGAACATTGTGTTTACTTGGCATTGCAATTATGTATCAGTAATCTGAACACATGCTGCCTTCTGAGATTGCTACAGCTATACATACACCCAACACACCAGAAAGGAGGAAATGCAGAGACATACTGCCGTGTAAAGATGCCATACCCTTCCTTCCAGTATATGCCTGGTATCTCACTGACAGCTTTTGTGGGCTGCTAACATACAGTTGAGATTGGCATTAATAAGCTTAAAACCTATTACAGTTCACTGGCATTAAGTATCTTTCTTAGCAGTAATAAAACACAGTAGCAATGCTTAACAGCTCAAAATGGCTGGATAAAGCATGCATGTTGCTCAGTGTTCAGTGTGGCATACACATCCCTTCACTGCAGCCCAAGAGGAGAGGAGTTAGTTATAGCTGCTAGCTGGGAGGAGGTACAAAGAATGTGTATAGCAGAAGAAAGATCTTGGTTCAGCTAGTGCTAAATATATGATACACTTAGTTTTAATTGCGTAAGTGATCTCTGAATGTCAGTGTTTAATCAAAGCACTCATGCAACTGCCTTGCTGAACTACAGCCCCAATCCTATAGCTGGAGCGGCAACAGTTCGTGCCTGGGACACATAAGATGATGATGGCCCCAACACGCACATACTGAATATCTGCATGGGGATTTCAGTCACAGTCACAACTTTCCCCAGAAAATGGATGAGTGGCAAAGGAGGTAGGGACAACTCTTTGGTCAACCAAAGGGGACCAAAACAGGAGACCCAACAGGAGTGAAAGACTGCTAATGCACAGCATATGGCAATTTATAAAGCTACTTGAGCAGTAACTGCTAGGTTACAAATTACCAAACCTGCAGTTTCCAACCCCCTCTTCTTTTTTTCCCTTGCATCTGAGGTTTCTTATAAAAAAAGGAATGCTAAAATGTCAATAGTAAATTTAGAGTGTCAGGCTTAGTGATAGGCTGGCAAGACAAGCTGATGAGAGAACTGCAAACGTCCTCAGCCATATTCCAATTTGAATTTTAGTGAATGACCCCTGGTTCATTTTCTAGAGATGATGGCCCCATGAACAGGGGGTGTTCTTTGGAGCTTTTCAACTCTGGAAGCTTCTTAAAGACACGGAACTGGTGTCAGAGAGACAGAGATGTAGTTACAGCTATGTGCAAGCACCAGCCAGTTTGTTTAGCCATGTCACTGGGAGTGAGTGACTGCCAAAGGAAAACTGCAATCTGAGCTCATCTGGGAACTGGATATAAAAGGAAACAGTCCTTTCCCGGTTCCCACCTCCCACGGACTTCCAATCTCCCTACTATTCACATGCCCTTCCCTTCAGCTGATACACTATGCTGACAGCTACCGCAGTAGATCTCAATACTAAAAATCATCAGTATAGCGTTTCAAGAGACACACACACCATAAACAAAAACCCCAAGGAAAGACAAAAAAAACCCCACCAAAAATCTAGGGAAAGGGAGGGGCGTGGGGAAGAATTTTTTTCTGCATAAATTTATTCAGCTTACTTTGGCTCCACGCTCTTTCTTAGACAGAGTTCCCCTTTTGTGGGAGCAGCATCCTAAAGTCTCTTTTAAAAACAAATACATTCATTTCTACTGTAAACAATCTACCTTATCTTTTGTGCAAATACAATATCCACTTTTTCCTTCTTCAGTGAATATATATTGCATATACTTTTTCAAACAGAAGTAAATCTATTAAATGACAGATAATTTAGATGTAAATGTTATACCTGTAGTAAAACCTTGCATGCAAGCAAGCCTGCATTAACAGGAATTCTCTACATCTTGAGTAGCTTTCAAGAATAAGGTGTGCAATGCAGACTAGAAGAAACCCAGTGTTTTTTTCTCCATGCAGACTCAGGTTGTGCTGGGATCTTCTAGGCTAATTTACCAACCTAATCCCAGCAGAAAGAGGACTATGTTAAATGAGACACCTACCGCTGTAGACCCCGAAGATGTGGCTACGAAGACTTTGATCACCATGTTGACAGTGATGAAAATGAATCAGCAGAGCACGCCTGCTATCCACAAGTCACCACAGTCCCAAGAGGAATCCAAGCGTTCGGCAGCTCCTGGGCTAACCCAGGTCCTAAATGGATGCCCTCCTCTGCCCAGCAATCCAGCAGCTTCGGCCTCTCCCTCTCTCCGGGGTCCCGGGTTTTCCCACTCCGTTGGCTCTTAGGTATTTTGGGACGAGGGGCCAGGAGAGGATTGGTTAGTAAGAGGAGCCATAGCAAGGGGTTTGCACCTGCCCCTGGCCTTATTGCATTAGATTGACAGGGTGGCAGTCCAAAAAAGGCAAAGGAGAGTAGTGCACCAATGAGACAGGGCTGGAGAAATATTTGGGAGAGGGGGAAGGGACAAGTGAGAAGGGAGAAGGGACAGGGAGCAGGCAACTTAGTGCTGGGGGCAATCACAAAGCTGTTGGGTAATGTTTAATGGTGCATGGGCACTGTCACAGCTACTGCCTGCATAAAAGGGCTTGTACCCTCTCCCTGACCACAAGAAGGACGCTTTGGAGTTGTAGCTGCAAATTTTACGTTATAAAAAGGAGGACGGGGAGGGCAAAGGGAGCATAGATGCAGTAGTAATTATAGCAGAGATCATATTGAAATAAGCCTCAGTTACAAACGCTCTCAGCTTTAAAGAATTCAGATCATCATCACACTGCAGGGCTCAGGGACTTCTCTGAAATAAATACGTGTCAGTACATTTCCTAATACTGAGGAGGGTAATTTGGCTGCTTCTATGTATCGAGAACCTCTTGTATTTTTTCCTTCTTTTTGCATCACCAGTGAAAACTGCCAGGGCACAAGGTATAAGAGGAGGTCCAGAATACTTGGTAAAAAATATCCCATTCTACTTTGTTATCTAGGATGCTCTTTTTCTATCTGGTTGTCGCCTTCTGCCTCAGAGATGGACACAATTCAGTGGCTGCCTGCACATATTTGCTTAAGGAGGTCTCTGAGCATGAGAGGTATTTTAAGAATGTTAAATGGTAACAGATTACTCTCAGGTTTTAAGGGCCAAGTTTGTTTCTGCAGTAAGTGAGCAACATGCCACTGAGCTCAGTAAAGCTGACCCAATGTCAGAGGTGAAACTGGCCTAGGTTTTAGAAAGTGCTTCCACACATTTCAAACGTTAAGATTGAATATAGCGGTGTCCAATCCTGAAAATACTTAAAATGGAATATAATACTTTATTTCCAGGATTGATTAGGTAGGACCGAATGCACAATAGTAAAGATGCTCTTGAAAGTCAGTTTTTTGTCTGTCCAAACTATTATGTGAAGCTGGAAATGCAGTATTCCATGTATGGAACAGGGATCCTGAAAAACCTCACTGAAAACTAAAAATAACAGTATGGATAGTTTGCACTGTTTACTGTGGCTCACCATCTGTCATTTCTTTCTTCTTTTGAGAGGCAATAGGAGGTCCAGCAAAAAGAAAAGCCTGTTAGAATCAGGTATTTTCAGAGTATTTTCCTGTAAAACAAAAGAACCCCACCTTAGTGCAAAAACATAAATTATTGCCAGAAGTTATTACACATGCTTGTTTCTCAGGAGATTTTGTATGTAAGTACAGCCTAGTAAATTCAAGGGAAATGACTGGCCATTTGGAACATAACGTTTTGAATTAATGTATTTGGTTACTACTGCTCTGAAGAAGTACAAACAAAGGATGCAGTGGTCACTGGCTTCAAAGCATACTGATAAGCCTTGCAAGCATAGCGATACTAATAATTAATACTCAAAGCAGTAAATATTTGTACCATCAAACATCCACAGTTAGGACTGGGACAAAGTTGCCAATTAACGCTCTCTCCTGTTCTACTTCACACCTGAAATGCCCACTGAACTACACAGGGAAAAAACAGGATGCGGCCCAAAGCCTCTGCCCGCCTGGGGCTTGGCAGGGGAGGCCTGCAGGGCATGATTCCCATTGTGTCCGGCCTTGAAGAAAAATATTGCTCCGGCTGCTTTCATTCCTATGGGATTTTCCCCCTTTTTCAGCATAAAAATGTTTTCTGTAAACCCGACTCGTGAGTTTGGAGCCTGTTGGGTTTGGCCTGTGTGCTCTCAGGGCGCGCACCATGCCACACCACACGACATGACACGACACGACACGACACGGCACAACGTGAAGTGCCTTCACGGCCACCATGAGGCTCCGCGGCCTATAGCTCATGGCGCCGAGGGACCCGCTGCTTGCACACCACATTGTCAAATTCCCTTTAAGACCCCGGTGGGGTACAGAAATCAGAGGGGGGAAATATATACGCAGACATCTCTGCAGGGTGCGGGGCGAGGGGGGCGGCGGGGGCGGGCGAGGCCGCCGCGCCGGCTGCGACTACAGCTCCCAGGGTGCCCCGCGGCCGCCACCTGTCCCCATGGCAACGGAGACGCGCCTCTCGGCCGAGGAGGCCGGTAATGGCGGCGGGGCCGGTGGCGGCGGGGAGACTCTCGGGAGGCCGGGAGGGGACGGGGCACGCCGGGGTGGGCAGTGGGGCCGTGGCAGGGAGGAGGTGGGGAGGGATGGAGGAGATTTCTTGAGAGGGCAGAGGGGAAGGTGGGATCCCCTGCCTGTGGGTGCCCAGTGGCGAGGGGCTGCTCTCCCGCTCTGGACAGGGAGAGCAGAGCAGGGCGGTGTCAGGCTGGGTGGCAGGGCCTCGAGGTGTCTGTCAGGGCCTGGGGCTGGGTGTTGAGGTGCTGAGTTGGCTGTCGGGGCAGGGCGCTGACTGTCAGGGCGTCGCGGGGGCTGCAGGGCTTCGGAGGCCTCTGAGGTGGCTGGGGAGAGCGGGGTGGCGGTTGGACCCACCAGCACCCGCGGGAACCCTGCACTCGTGAGGGTGGTGGGGGAGCTCTGGCTTGTGTGGACCACACCAGGGAGCTGTTTGGGGACCTTGGAGGAGCCCTGAGGGCCCTGGATATGCCCTCGCCCTTCCTTTGTGAGCAGGTGGGCCCTGGCACGAGGCTTGGTTCCCTGGGGCTCAGGGCTCGGCTGTGAGGCCGAGGGACTGCTGCACCATGCTGGTCTGGGAAGTCAGACAGCGTTCTCCCACCAGGACTCCCCCTTCATTTACTTACTCTGTTTTTCAACACAGATGACAATTAATTCTTCCCCGTGACAGTTTTGCAGTTTCTGGATGCTTGAAATGGCATTTTCATCTTTGACAGATAGATTTGGCCCTAATTATTTTTGTTCATGCATCTCTTCCTTCAACATACATTCTCCTAGTGTTTGTCCATTTCAGCCCCACTTCAGCTACTGCTTTTTTTTCATTCTGTAGTAGTATCTTTCATTTCATTTCTCTGTTTCTTCTCCTTCATCTTTTGTTTTTCTGTCTTTTCTTCTCCTTTTCCATTTTATTTACTTCTCAACATCTGCTCTTGAAGCTGGATGGTGAGGTTCAGCCCACACTTCTCGTCAAAACAAATTAAAGCAGTAGTTTTAAGTTTAATTTAAGCTAATTTGATTTAAAGATAATCTGGCCAGAAAGTGTTGACAGTGCCAAATCAAATTTAAACAGAAATACAAATCTATGTACCAAGCTGGCATTTGCCTAATCCTCATCTTAAAATACGAGTTCTCATCTCTTAGGTGTTATTGCACTGGCTCAAATTTCGTAGGACCCTGGGCATTCCTCAGTCTTCCACAAGGAAGAGTTGTTCATGTAAGGGAATGAAGAGTAATGAAACTGTTTTGATTCAACCTCGAACATTTTGTGCAATCCTAAATTACACCTGTTAATTTTCTTTGGGAGTTATGTGATTCTCCTCCCCCTTTAAGAAATTTAATTTAATTTAAAGTAAAATGCCATCACAAAGCAAAAATGCCAACAAAGGAGTTAGAATGTTCTAACTGTATCTTCTCATTTTTTTAGTGAAGGCTACTTGTTAAAAGCCATCTGAACTAAAATATCATTTTAACCCCCCTTAAATTTCTTTTGCATAATTGCTATGCCCCTTTTAGACCCCCGCAAATATACAACTTATTCTACTACTGGGTAGAATTCTGCATCTATAAAACTATGGTCTGAGTAGTCTTCATGTGATATTAAGAAAATGAAATGGATTGAACCATATCCCAAGAAATAATTTTTACCAGAACCACAGCGTTTAAATAATGCTGCCACAAGTATGAAGTAATCTGTTCTTCTACTCTCCAGTAGCCTCAGTAGGGAAAAAAATTGAGGTGTAACAGATATTCACAAAGACATTAAAAATTAGTCAGCATTCTACATGTTATGCTAAATATATGTTTTTTAAAAAGCCAAACAATGAGGAGAGTTCATTTTGTCTGAAAATTGGACTATTGAGAAAAGACAATGCCAGAGGAAGCAGCAATGTTACTTAGAATGTGGTTAAACAAAATGAGATCATCATCTCATGAGAGAACCACATGTCTGACAACAGTGCATTACCGGTGATATTTTCCAAGCTATATGGGTGCATAAGCATGGAGATAAGTGTCTTGCAGCATTTTCAAAAGCAAACAAATATGTTAAGTACAGTTAGGCTATGAAGAAATTGTTTTCATTAAAAAAAAATTGAAATTTTCCCTAATGTTTCTTCTGAAATTGTGCAGAGACACTTTTATTACATTGTGAGGTTTTATTTAGCAAGCTTTTTTGTTTTTACAAACAATTCTGATTTGAAAATAAATAAAATAAACATCCCCAAAGTTATAGAAAACCTTTATTTCATTCTCTAAGTCAGATACTCTGTTGTGCAGCTTTAGGTGCTGCTATATCCTCTATCTATAATGTTAATGTGGCAGCTAAGATTTTTTTTTTCTATTTTAATGCATAAGTTAATTTTGTGATCTGATTTGTGATCTAATTATTGAAAAATATGACCAAATGACATTTTTATGACATGAATGGTAAGCTAAAAATACTATTAAAACACAGAAATACCCAGTTTCTAGAGACTTGAACAATTATTTTTTTAATATTGTAAAGGACTTTGTAGGTATTGAGCATAAATACAATTACACTTCTTTTAAATTACATTAATCATGGAGGAAATGTATACATTACAGGAAACAAACTGTGGTATCTATTTACGTTTAAATGGTAGTACCTTGTAAATCTTTAGAAAATACATGCCAGGATCATAGTAAATTCTGAGATAAAAACTAGTATATTTCATATTGCAGTTCATTCTGGAAACAAACTTATCCACTTGCTACAGACCACACAATTATTTTAATGGCTTAAAGAGTAATGACTTCTTTTTTTAAAGGTAACTTAGTATTTCTTAGTGTCACTTAATATAGTTGAACACTGTTTAGCATTGTTTATGTTAACTGTAAACAACTCAATAACATTCTGATTCTTGATAGTTTATGGAGGTCAACTTTTAAGTCTTCTATCATAACACAGTGGTGAACTCAGATGATTGTTTCCTCCATATTTTAGTGACAGAAGATAATAAGTGAGAACATGGCACAAAAAGCAGGGATACTAAAAATTCCTGAAAGCACAGAAGTATCAGAAGCAGCAGCTGTAGCAGAGGTAATGACTGTAGGCGACACAGTAGAGAATACAGAAATTAAAATTCTCTTGCTAACTATTCTGAGGGCTTTGGCAGTGACTTGCTCTGAAACAGCTAGAAGCAGGAAATGTTTAGAAATATCAGGAACTGAAGAGAACAGGAAAAGAAAAGAAAGAAAAAGGAAAAGAAGAAAAAAGGACAGCATATCTTCCTCAAAGATGATAAAAAGGGTACTTTGTTTTCTGGTAGTAGTAAAATGAGACTCTCTTGAGAAATATAGCTGTTCCCTTTCTTTGGCATTTTTTCAGTAATTAGGAAGACAGGGGAAACAGTTTTTCAGTGAAGAAAAATAATAAATCATGTTTCAAACACTAGGAAGGGGAGGGAAGAGAGATAGAGATTCCCTATTGTGTTATCCCACAATACTTGGCAACCCAAGAGGCAGGATAATCACCTGAGACGTGGGAGCACCTTTGCAATCCTTATTCTTCAGTTTTAATCTGAGGACTTGAAAATAGCTCTCCCACATCTACTTCAATTTCTGTTTTTGACTGTGCATCATGTGATGAGTCTGAAAAGGCCCTTCCTGAGGAAAGTTACTCAAAAATTGTATGTCTGCACAAAAGTGTCAGTTTTGACAAAAAAGCATGTTTTGGCCAGCTTAGTCATGGTGTATCATGCAAAATTAAGTTTCTGCTTCAATGGAATGACCATATAGCACAAATATATTCCCTTTATGAAAATGTTAACAGTGAAGAATCTTTTCATGTCTGCATGTTTTCTTATCTAGACCCATTCTTTCTTAAATCCCACCATGCCATGTCAAAAAATGAGTGTAAAACCAATTAACCTTTTCCTGCTAAGCTTCAAAATTTAAAATAGATCTAACAAATCTACAAGATGCAAGTCAACCAAAAAAAGAGAGAGGAACCACTGATTATCTCTTCTATTATATAAGTTATATGCTGCTGTCAAGAAGTCATACTGGCATGAAACTAGCAGACCAGAAAGAATAACCACATTTTAAAAATCTACTTAGCAAAAGAATCATTAGTGGCTACTAGCTGTGTTGGATATTTTAAGTGGTTATTTTTGCTGGTGCATGGCTACTTGAAACAATCAGTTTCCCAGGAACGCAATTATAACCTACATTTTCACCCTATATAGATGTGTATAGATTTTACAGTATTTTTGTCCACTTTTGCAGGAAGGTATTTTCCTATTTCTTTTCCATCCTCCCATTCCATTCTGGCAAAATAAAATAGTAATGAAATGGTTGTTCTCATTTTGCAAATACTTGTGTGATGACATTTGTGGTCATAGTGGTCTTCCTGCAGTGGAATCATATTACAGAGAACATACAGGTGTGATGCTTGCGTACTTTCCATTTGCTTTGGTTATTACCTCTGGTGAGTTTTTTCACAGCACCTGTTAATTTTGCTCACTGCAGAAGGTCTTGAATGTGTCTAACCTCAACTGACTGCTATAATTTCTTCTCTGTTTACCTGAACCTCCATTACAGTCCTTCTTAATCCATTTAAAACATATGTAAAATAAATAAATGCCCTGCCCAAATCACAGTCTCTCCTCCTTTTGATTCCTAATCTCAGATTCTTTCTATCCTTTCCTTTTGCTGTCACACTGAATTTAGTAGTCTATTCTCCCTGTGTGGCTCTGTATGAGTGAGGTCCTACCAGCTTGCCCCCATTCCTCTCCTCTATCAGCAGGGCCATCAGAACAAAGACCATCTGGTTTGTATTCTGAAACGGTGGAGTACATCGGGTATTTCAGGAGTAAGAGCAAAGGACAGACAGTGTGGTTGTTCTTCTCCATGCCATTGAACTTCACTCCATTATCATCAGTCTACCCTATTGTGCCCAGCTGTATAACTGACCCCCTTCATACTTTCCTCTAACTTGCTGCCTTCGCACACCAGGCATGGGTGTCAGGGCCCAAGCTAGACTCCAGGCCCTGCCATGGGAAGGGGAGGAGCAGAGCTGGGCTGAAGCTGCGGAGAACAGGAAGGTTGTTGCGGCTGCTGCCAGCAGGAAAGGGGAGAGAGAGGAATAGGTGCTGCTGTGGCAGGGAAGAGCCATTCCCCACTGAAGCCACTGCCCAACACATCTCTCTCTTCCTAGGTAACACTCTTTCCGTGGCTTTGCACTATTCTGGCTTAGGTCACGGAAGCAGCGAGGCCATGGCGTGGTGGTGCCCTAGGCAGTGTCCTGCTTTACTCTTCCTGCTGCTGATTTGATGTTGCTTCACGTCTGCAACGGGGTGTTCTGGTTGGGGCCTGCTCCTGTAAAGAGTTTGTGTGCAGAACACCCATTGGATTCAACAGAAGTGCTTGAAAAGATCTGTCCTTTTCCTCTGGTGTTTTTTAGGTTAGGACCTTGCCTATTTTATCCATAAAATGTTATATGATGTATAAATTATTATAATCAACTTCTAGCAAAATACTGCCTGGAATGTCTTGAGAGCTATAGTGAAATTGAATATATGCCTGAAAAAGGGGAACAGGCTCAGATTTACAGTCTTGACTACTTTCAAATTCTAATTATGTTTCAGGAAAGGAAAATGAGAGTAATTCACTTAGGATGCTGGCCATAAAGAAAGGCAAATGGCAGTAATACACTTGGAATGCTAGCCCATAAAGATTTTTTTAAATTGCTGTATAGGAGCAGTGTATACAACTGCGTAACTGTTCTATTCTAATAAGCATATAAGGGTTAATAATGTAGTTAAATTCCAAGCTGACTTGAAAATTCTAGAAAGCTGGTTAGAAATCCTAGCTGCAGAAAAAAATAACCATGTGCTATTGTGAACACCTTGTTTTTTGAGTTCTTGCAGACCTGTAGATTACTATGTTGTTTCTTTTTCTATCACGCTCCTGTTCAAGGTGTGGGTCCTCCCTCTTGGGAATCTTTCAAGATGGGGTGAATTTGGTTCATCAGTCCCCGGATCATGCCTACATTAGTGAACTGCATGATTTACAGAAAGAAAATTTGTTTCCATTGATACTGGAGTAATGTGTTAACATAAACATACTTTACTAAGTTATTCCCAGAGTATTCTTGCTGTTTGCCTCAGAAGACACCACCTACATAGTTACCCTGATTAATGGAAAGTGAGCATGATGGCTCTTTCGAATGCACATGGCTTCAGAGAATGAAAGGAGGGAACCTTGACCTCCTATAGACCTAGTTAGCTATGGCCCAGTGCAGCCACATAAATGCACACACAGAGATATAGAATCTTTAATGGCTTTACATGTGAAATACTTGAACATTGGAGTCTTAGTATAGATCTTGGGCGTTTTATCAAATATACCACAGTTAAGTAGCTTGGATGAGCAGTGTATGAGCTTATGTGAGCAGTGAAGACATACAGTGATTTTGCTGTCTCAAATGATTGCTGTATATCAATGCCAGTTTACTTCGGTCTGAATGCAGGAGGAAAAAAAATTGCCAGCTGAGAAGATACAACATCAGAATTCTTCATTTTTAAGCCTGCAGGGTAGTATGATTTCCCAGAAAAAAAATGCAGTGGCTCAGCGAATATCATCAGCAAGACTTCACAAAATTAAAGAGCTGAAGAATGAAATATTTGATTTACAACACAAACTAGAAGCATCAAGCTTAGAAAACCACGTCTTGAAACTGCTTCAGTGTCGACATTCGAAAGCAATAGGTAGATACGAAAATTCAGAAAGTAACTTGCCGGATCTTTTAGCAAGTCATTGTAATGAGGTGAGATCTTTAAGGAAACTCCTGAGGATGTCTCAGGAGGACGAGAGAAATACATCCAGGAAGCTCAGAAAAGTTGAAGCAGAGCTGCTAAAAACTAAAGATGCTTTGCAGGCCTTGCATATGCTTTCAGAAGACAAAGCTCTTGCAGAGAGAGAGGAGCTTGATCACAGATTATCAGTCCTTACAGAAAAAATGGAAGTGAATAATAGGAGAATACAGGTAATATGTGCATATCATTGTATTTGTGGAACAATAATAGGAGAGGTTTCTGTGCAAGAGTAGTGGAAAGTTTATAGCTGCTTCTTGTCACATTAATGATTCTGATACAATCCTGTAACATTGAACTTTCTTTTTAATCCAGAGCTGTCCTGAGTGTAAGGTAGTAAAAATGACAGTAGTATCCCCTTCCAATATTTTAAAATCTGTCAGAAATGTATGAGTGGATTGAGTTTGGCAATAAAGATCTTTTAGGAATGAAGTCATATGCCTTAACCCTCTTGGGTCAGAAGCGTAGCATACAGCTGGAGAGCAATCTTCAGCAGAGTGTCTACTCTGCTCCCTGCCAGCAGCATGGGGTACCCAGGGCTGTCTAGCCACAATAGCACAGACCCTAATTTACGCTGGCAAAGGACAGGATTAGTCATATATGGAGGCCACCAGGCTGCTGTTGATCTGCTACCTTGAACAACCAAAGCTGGCTTATCTAGAACTAGCACTGTTATTTTTACGTGGTGCTGGTGGGCAGTATGGACATACGTACATCTCCTATTCACTAATTACTGTCGCTCACTGTACTCGGCTGTAGGGTGGCTGCTGAATTAAGCAGCAGTCAGGTGTCCAAGATTTTAGGGTTGGTTCTACTCTTGTTTTATTGTGCAAATATAGTAAAAGCCCAGTGGGAGTTTAAGAGGAGGTAATTCAGCTCCTTTTAGTATCTCATGCTTCTTTACTCTTATTGAACCTTTCACAAAAAGACAGAAATACAGTTTTTAATACAAAACTGGAAGAGCAAAATGTCCTTTGGCCTCCAGGAATTAATTTCTATTTTCTATGGGGTACATTATGCATAGAATTAAAGAGCCAGGTAATCTTAGAGGCATTTCACCATCTGAACAGCTAGGTCTGAAGTACATTTATTACATGAAAGAAAATGAAAATACAAACAGCTGAATTCAGACTCTCTTTTGAAAACTCTATTTACAGAAGTCCTAGTGAGAAGCTATAAAAAGCCTGCAGGATTGTGTGTCCACCTTACAATTTTAGCAACTAGAATTTCAGTGCATGGCACTGGGTTCTGATGATAAAGTACTTGATAAAGTACTCAATAAATTACCTAGTTTTCATTTACACTAAGCCTCCTTATGTTGCTGCAGTTAATAGAGCTCAGTGTGAACAGAAATGTTGTCTTAACATTTCTCAAATATTGGATTCATTAATCCATCAGAAAGGTAATGTACAGCCTTATTTTTCATGTTTGAATGCCAAATAAACACTTTTGTTTAGTAAAATTAAGTTCTATACCAGGTTTTGCTAATTTTTAAAGTAATTTTTCAGATACTTCTTCATAATTTCATGCATTGTTTAAAATAGAATATAATTATTAGAAGTTTACTTTTTGTTATATTAGCTTGCTTATTTTTTAGATCTGGTAAGAACTGAGATTTTCAACAGTCATACTGAGTACATCCATATTGTAAAATATGTGATTTTTTTAAGAGCCTAGAAAAGCAGCTGAAGTTGAACAATAGCACCTTTAGTCGTCAGTTGGCAAATGAGAGCAAAAAAGCTGTGGAAGCTGGGATAATTACAAAGAACTTGCAAATGGAAATTAACTCCCTTCACCAAAAAATTAAGGTATTCAAGGTTTTAAAAAGGTTTCTGTTCCTACAGGAAGATTCAAATATTTAATGTTATCCATTCCTTTTGCCTCTTTTATATTATTTAGTAATGGAACTTTTGTTTCCTAGTTGAGTCTACAGTCTACCAAAAAAAGTCAAAATATAAAATTATGAAATTATTGTGGGGTCTATTTGTCAAAAGTTCAAAGTAGTTCAATAATTAATCAATCAAAATGGAGATTAATGCATCACAATTTGAACAAATAATCCCCACCAACTTGTTACCATTTTGATAGATCTAGGTCAATACATTCATCTACTAACTTTAAATGAGCTCCCTTATAGAAACACTTTCAAATCAAAATGAGCCAAATATTACAATCTGCAAAACTAGAGTTTAACAAAAAGACTTACGTAAATGTTTCAATAGTTTGTTTCAAATTCCAGCTTGGTTTTTAGACAGATATTTTCAGGACAAATATGTCCAGTTCAACACTTACTGAATGCTTGTAAACCAGACATACAGGAAAACCTAAAAGTGACACTAAACAGAAACAGAAACAAAATTGCCATGAATGGTATGTCACATGAGTTGTAAACAAGAAGAACAGAACATATTCCAGAAAACATGAAAATCCTTGTGGCTTTTTAATAATTGAAACTGTGTTTATAACACAGTTAAAATACACTTTTTTTTATTTCTATATGAAGTGACCAGTTCATCTGTTGATTGCACTAGGGAGCTTTCTCTTTCTAAATGGAATCAAATGTCTGTGAAAGACATTGTTATGGGGAGTTTTCCCAGACGTTGTGAAGGGCAGAACAGGCAACTACTGAGGATTCGTGGGGATCTGCATTTCTGTACTGGGCACTGTTTGTCCCTCTTACCCATGTATCAGGTGCAGAAGCTTTCCTCCTGATATTTGGCAGCAGCCAGGCTGCCCAGCTGCAAAAGCCCAGTGAGCTGTTGGGTAAGGAGAAAAGTACTGTGCTCTTCCCGGGCCCTGTATCACAGTCCCCCGAGCAGCACTTACAGTGCTATTTCCCTGCCAGAGTCTGATCTCCTCCTGTATGTGCAGATCTGGGAGACGAGAATAATTATAGTCCCAGGAACACTAACGTAAAACTGTTCCAAAATGCAAATTATTCTAAAGTACAGTTCTTACCTTAATGCTTCTCAAAAATATTTCTCTTATTTCATGTGTTTTCCACACAGGTTTCTACGTGTGTCCAGTTCTCTTAATGTTATATTTAGATTTGGAAAACCTTCTATTGTTTTACCACAAGGAAGACCAGACATGCTTCTTAACCTTATTTCTGTGCCAGAACAGAGTTTATTTTTACACAGTCATAGTTTTGGGCACCTGGCTTAGTCAGACCATTCAAGGTATTCAGACACACAATTCCCTTTTAGGTCAGCCTGTATCTCCAAATTAAATGCAGCTCCTATTTTTCACACTAAAAATTGATATGGCAAGAGTGTTACTGAAATCTCTCTTCTGTGTTTAAGACAGATTTCAGTAAGGAAAGAGGACTCTTGCTAAATAAATTTTTAAAGTGTGCCTCTGAATTGTATGTCCTCTCCCAAGCAATAGCTTGTGAACCAGAACTGAGCACATTGTAACCAAGGGCACTGAGCAAATAAAAAAATTCAAAAAAGGAAGTAAAGCCAAAAATTAATCTGAAAAAAACCCTAAGAACAACAAATGATAAAATCATTAGTGAAGGCTTCATCTTTTGACCATTGTGTTATGAAAAAAATCATGTAGCTGTGCTCTTAGCCTTAAAAAGGTAGAATTTTGATTTGGCTCCTGAAAGAAAATGACAGATTCCTATTTATGTAAATGACAAAGTCACCACATGGCCTGGCACAAAGCAAAATTGCTGACAGTTTTCTCCCAACATGGGAAAATTAAGTTGGTAAAAAGTAATTCTTAATGCATATTAGAAATTTAATAGTGTTTATTTCTTCTTAGGAAAAGGATCGGCAGCTTTATGTAAAAAATATCTACGCAAATCGGATGCCTAAAATCCCAAAAGACAAAAGCGATTCAGTACCTCATGAAAAAAGTACGTGTATATTCATTTTCCTTTTTTTGTTTAGTTATGTGAAACTTACTTACATTGTTTTATAACTGGGATGTATATTCCAAAATAAAAGCCAATATAGTACTTTTATATGGGGTAAAATATTCTGGCATATACAATATAAAGAGAAGTGCTTGGTGTTTTGTTCACTTATTTTATGAATACAAACACATGACCTGTTTTTAATATTTAACCCAAATTTCATCATGAATAGCATTTAGTATACGTAGTTTTAGTATGCTAACAACAACACTGAAGTAGTGCTGCTACTTTAAGTGTCTATTTGCATCAAGAACTGCTGGCCTATTTGGTTTTTAACAAGGTGAAGCTATCGGTCCACAAAGCTTTTGCAGACTAATTTTTGTTCAGGCTGTTCCCTTTGACTTGGCCTGGAGAAGTGGCCACCCTAGATCTAGAATTCCCACAATATGGCTCACTAACTCAAAGCACCTCACAAACAACCCTCCTGTAGCAAGTTCCTAGTTTTAGTCCAGACTTTCAAAGTGCTTTTATATGAGCAAAAATAATTAATTTAATTTGGTCTTTAAAAACTGTTTTCTCATCTTTAAAATCCTTAGACCCTGTAACTTAGAAATAGCAGGGATGCTTCAATGTCCATTATTGAAGCTTCTGCAACTTGCATTTTGTTGGGGTGAAAGGAGAGGAGGAGTTTTCAGATACAAGGTTTAGGAAGTTTAAAGGCCAATCTGATGATCAAACTGTCAGCTTATCTGAGAGAAGAGAATGTTTATCCTTAGTAGTCCTTTGGTTTTTAGTGTAAGTAAATTTAAATGGGCAACCAGAGATTGTAATAACCCAGTTATTGTATATCCTCTCTAT
Organism: Ciconia boyciana; assembly: GCF_034638445.1. NCBI lineage: Eukaryota > Metazoa > Chordata > Aves > Ciconiiformes > Ciconiidae > Ciconia > Ciconia boyciana. Next base: position 120,373,195 of record NC_132934.1, on the reverse strand, counting down.
GAATTCTATCCACAGAATTGATGTTATTTAGAATAATATAGTAGAATGATAGAAAAGAACAGTAGAAAGTTAATTCTATCAAGGAAGAAAGAGCTCTTTAGTAAAGAGTATTTTTTTCACATGGATGCTCAGACAGGTATCGGAGAGAAATATCTATTATATGCAATCTTGTCTATCAACCATTCCAAGAGCAGCTACCTTGTGTGGGATTCAGCTGCCTAATTATAGGCATCCAGTGCCATTTGAGATGCCCTAGCACATTCTGCCTGGCCCTGTAGTTGTTGTTCCAGAAGGACATGGGTGTCCCATCGGTCCTGTATTACATCGGCCAGCCTCATGTGGATACCTTGAATACTCAAGGGCATCTCAAATAGCATTAGGCGCCTGTGTTCAGACAAGTGGATCCCACCCCTTGAACTGAGGGAGCAACAGCTAAAAACAATTACAAATCATACAAGCCAAGAACTGTTATGTTGCCCATGTGCCCACAATATTCATCAGGGACAAAAATGTTGAAGAAGATAGTTTTCTTGAAGCACTTATAAATTTCTTATTGTCATACACTTTAGATGTAGTATCTAGAATTTACTAATAAATTTTTTTTATACAGAAAATAATAAACAGATTTCAAGTACTTTCTCCACATTGAAAGTAATATTTTGCCTCCTACTCAGGATCATAAACATTCTGTCAATATTCTAAAGGAGAGCTTTCTGCACAACAAACTTACACCCTTAATTTTGGATAATGATCTGAACTTTGACTTTCCTGGGCTAAGTACCTCTTTAAAATACTGGTCAGAATTTGAACTTTCTTCATATGAGCACAGAAGAGCACTTAAAATTTACATGGTAGCAAACAGATTTGCTGGAAATATTGCACATGCCCACAGAATTCTTCAAATTATGGTATCAGTACAAAGTCTTATCGTAGTCAGTTGCTTATTTCTTTCCTCTTCGTTGCCTTTGCAAATCCATTACTCTGCCTTAACTACAAGTGAACTACAGGGGAAAGGTTGGTAATTCAAGTTGTAAAATTAAGAAACACAAATTCCTCCTTCTCATTCCAAGTCAGGTACTTTTTCTATGAAGCTCTGAATTCCAATTTTAGTTACATCACGTAACCAGCTGTGGGTTTTTTATTTTTACTCACATATGGATTTGTACAATAGTTATGTAAACTACAGTACTTAAATCACTGTTTACTATTTAAGTTCTTCTTTTCTTTAAGCAAGATAAGGGAGCTTAGCTGGAGAGAGACCTGATATTTTGTAATGAAAAGGTTCCAAGCAAAGTTGTCTGATCTTTTGGTATTTTTGGCCAATAAAGGTTTCATTTTCTGCCAGTTAATGGAAACAGATGATTTAGAAATCTAGAACTGGAATTATTGACAACTGTTTTTCCTTTTCACTATTGACTTGAATTTTCCTATAACAGACTTAGAAAGACCTATTTCTTCAAGTAGTTATTTTCTATTCCGCGTTTGCAAAAATTTTTACCCAGCAGGAAAGAAAAAAAAGAAATGTGGGGCTGCATTTTTTAACACTCCTGATAAATAGCTGAAGGTAGGCTTGCTTAGGTTATCAGAAAGCTCTATGTACATAAATAAAATTGATTTATTGAATGAAGCCATTAATTTCATAAGCTCTCCTTGTTTGCTCCGTTGTGGGAAGGTCACACCAGCTCACCTAGAGGTACAGCTCCCCCTAGTTCTGAATCTGAGGAACGCTCCGCTGATTTCTGCTGGAAAAGCTGCTGAAGTAACTACTGGCTGGTTCCCTTTTGAAAGGGAAAACTAATTCCCTCCACATCATCAGGGCCATTCCTTCAAGAGTAATCCTCAAATAGTTATCAACATCCTTTTTACCACCAAACTGCAAATATTTGAAAATCACCATTTTTATGGATAGTCTGCCTCTGATTTCAGAGATCAAAACTGGGAATAAGGTCGAATGTTGCTGTAGGTAAGATCACATTTTTGCTGCTGTGCTAGCAACTTTCTCAGCCACTGTAGTCATGTCAAAACTATTCTAAAAATAGAATAAAAGAACAGTATACGCACCTTCAGCATCCCATCTCCATTCAGCTATTTCTTTGAATGTCTCATTCAATCACTCCCTTGGAATCTCTTGTCAAAGACTATAGATATTTCAAACAGTGTTAAGCATTTCCTCTGAACAGTTTGGTTCCATAAAGCCTTAGATAAGTCCTTAACTTTGAGAAAGGTGAGTAACCAAGTCAGAAGGCATAAAAGCAAGCACATTTATTATACTCTGTAAGATCCAAATTTAGGAACGTGAAAGCTGAGGCCTCATACCAGACCCCTTAAATTTACATTAGAATGTTACCACACAAATTAAGCCCACACGGGCTCTAGGGTATAGACACATTTGTCTGACTTTGCATGTTCTATCTGAACGGGACTTTGTAGGTCTGAAACTTAAGTATATTTATGATGTACTGAGGTACAGATGAAGACACTCAGAAGTCCAGGTAGCTATGTTTGTGTTCCAGTTTCAGTATTTATGGATCAGGCAGAACAAAGAATTTCTTTATTAAAGGACATTAAGACATGCAGCAAAAAGGTGTTTAAATCCTAGGCCACATACAAGTCATCAAAAGATATCTTTTGTTTCTACCAACAATATAATTCCAGAAACGACTGTAATACTAACGATTGTCCTTTTTCAATAGGTCTTAGTATAAACAGATCAGTACAAGTAGATAAACAGAGGTTTAGATCACTGCTGCTGTCACAGTACCAAACTCAGGAAACAGAAAAAAGTCCAATTCAGCTAACAAAGGTACGAAAAATCTGGATCCAATCCTGTGTTTAAACTCTCAACTAAGCTGTATGTTATTCCGTAAGTTTCAGTAATATGCCTGAACAGCCTGATCCGTCATCTTAACTTTCTCGGATGTGGATATTGTGTGAATGTAATTATATTACAGAAAATATATAGGATAAACGTTGTGATACAAAATAAGAATATAATAGTAATAGAAATTACTAATCTTCTATAAGTATTGCACTGACTGTGTACCTTTAAAAGTCACTAAACAAGTATTCCCTCATTATTCTTACCTTTAATTGCCAATTATAGGAGAAAAAGTCTTCCGAACACAAGAATCAAAAAGCTAAAGCAAATGAAGTGTACACAGATGCCCAATGTAGAACAGAAAAGCAACCAACCAAGAAAATACCAAAGCCAGAGACTTTTAATACAACACGTAGAGGTATATTTTAACATTTTTCTCAGAAACTCATTTGATCTTTTCGAAAGTTGAATAAACTGGTGGTATTGGTAATTTACATGGGTCTGACAGCCATTAGCTGGCACCTGACTGACAGGAACTAGTTCAAAAAAGTAATATATTAAGCGTCACTGAAATCTAGCTGCTGGCAGTGCTGCACTGACAGCAGAGCAGCTCCACAGTATAAGGCATCTTCATACTGCTGCACTTCTAAAAGGAGTTCCTGGTCATGTTGCTAAAAAGTCAGTGCTTTGGCTGTAAAAGTATACTTCAGTTAATAGTTTGTTAATTCCACACTAATCAAATACTGATCTCAGATTGTGAATCTTCATCATAGCTGATGTCAACACATATTTCTGGTTCAGGATCTGTTGCTGAGAAAGGAAAAGGACTTCTTCAAGGGCTGGGAGTATCTCCTCATTACAATGATCACTGTAAATAGATTTTATGTAAATCTTAGCCATTGATTGTGTTCTCATATAATGGTTATATGCAAGGGACTTATCTATAAACACCTTTATTTTGAAGAGATTCTATAGAATAGCAGAAACCAATGCATCTATACCTTTATCTGAGCTTTTCTTTCTAAAAATACTCATGTTATTTTCATTATAGTGAGGCTTGTAGAAAGAACCACGATCTGAATGCCATCATGCTAAATACTTCACAAATGGTAGGAGACATTATGTGACCTAAAGGTCACGCATTTACAGAGGTGAAACAGGTTGCTGAGGTCACTTACTAGATCAGTAACAGAGCTAGTAATCTGGAATGCATTAACTCCTGTATTTTGTACTCTGCCTTTTCAGCCGCAGCCTTTCCAGACTCCACCAGATAACTGAAGTCGCCATTTGCCTTTGAAATCCCCTTTTAAAATTGACAGAAAACACAAGTCTTCTGATTCTGCCTGTGAATCTCCCTCCTCACTGCCAGACTCTCTTTCGGCTTTCTCCCACTGCTGATATTAGACTTATTTATTGAAGTCTTATTCAGCTATTTTAATTATCATAACTTCATACTTCTCCTTTAGGCTTGGACCCTATCTCATTTTGGAGGTACTCTGAGTCTCTCCAAAGCACAGAACCTATTATAAATTGTCCCCTGCAGCAGACAAATGTATTTACTGTAGGCATTCAGCATACGCATTCCTTTTTCTACTAAAATGTGGAGCCAACTCATTTAGAGGTTAGAGAGTTGCAGTATATTCTGCTCCACACAACAAGCAAGTCTGTTGTCAATTAAGGGAGAGAAAATCATACATATATTTAAGTTCCATTTAAAAGCAAGAAAATTACAATTAGAGTTTAGATCTCGTGGTTTCTCTGTTGCATTGTACATTACTTTTCTGGCCCTATATTTAGCTGTTACTATTTGCATGCTAATTCATTTAATAAAGTTAAACATAATGAAAAAGGTAAAGATAAAGATATTAACCTGGATTCAATGGCACAATGATCTTGTTTAAATCTTGCCCCATCCTGTTATATTTATTAGTAAATAGCATTGCCATAACCCTCAAGACTGAAATACCATCAATAATAACTTAACCAATGAAATAAGGAAGTCAAACTTGCTCTCATTAATGCTTCATGACTCTTTATGTTGCTAGGCAATTTAAGAACATTCCTAAAACCCACAATATTTCATTTTAGAGTATTTAAGGGAGGGCAGACTACTGATGGACGAATACACTTGCTTGGAATTTATGAAAGAAGAAGAAAAGATAGATTTGCTTAAATGGGAGCTGAAAAAACTGATGAAAACTGAACAAACTCCTCTAAGTGACACTGTGAAAGAGAACAGTAAAGAGGAAGATGCAGTGGAAGAATATGAAAAAGAAGAAAAAAAGCCGGACGAACAGCTAAATAACAGTGAGAAGGCAGGGAGTAAATGTGTAACTCCAGGTCCAAGAAACAAAACACTCCTGAGGCTGGAAAAAAAATACATATTCTCAAAAGCCACTGAGAATTTGTATCACGGGCTTCCTACATCAGGTACAAAATCCAAAAAAGGTAGTCTTCACAACCATAGACATGCAGGTCAGGACTGCAGTGGAACAGCTGAATCAAAAGTGAAAAATTCCCTTGGGCTATATGAACCATCTTTTGGTAAAGTTACCAAAACAAGGCGGAAGGACAGTTCCACTGAAGCGGAAGGCTGCACTCATATGACATTTGCTGACAGGAAAAACAGTCTTATGAAAGAACTCTTTGGACCGGGCTGTGTTTGAAGAGACAACCATTCAAGTTCTGACAGGAGAGGAATGAAGACACAGAAGTGAAGGGATGCAGGATTACACAACCCAAATTTCAAACCACCACTACTGACTAGTTCATAATGTAAAGCTTCTAACACTAATGAATTCATCATGAGAATACACAAACTAATTATTTTGATAGTTAAGTACATCAACTTATCTTTACTCTAGAAATATGGATAATTTAAAACATTTTCTTAAAAAACAATGGTTTTACCTTCATTTAATGCACATTAAATCTTACAAGTACTGAGACTTTCTTCCAATGATTTTTCCAAAATGACAGTCAAATCAGTTGTCACAGAAGAACACTCTTCTGTTCTTGGTCCTTGTGCATGCATATGCATCTTAGTGCCTTAACAGTTACGACATTTTTACCTGTTATCAGGTGTCCAAGTTAGTCCTTGTTTTGTAATTTCCAGTTTTTTGCATTCTCTCTGCAGACTGAATTTTGAAGCTGATTATTTGCTAGCTAGCTGAAGTGAGCAATCTGCTTTCATAAGGTTCATTATTGGGTCAGTACCAACAATGCAATAAAAGAAAATAATTTTTTATTTTCTTCACTCCTGAAATAGCTTCCAGAATTCACACATAATAAAAATAATTTGCTATTACACTGTTTTCACTAGCATTATAAAGCTCTAAAGCTTCATTCTTTTCCACTGTTAGAACTTATCAAAGCAGTTTGCCTGGTAACTTCTACAGCTGACATCCAAAGATGAATGTGCAAGAGTAAACTATTGTTTTGGAGAAGTCAGGCATATCCAGTTCTCAAAAGCCTTTAAAAATCCTGTGTTTAAGGTTATGTAAGCGAGGGTAGGAGGATTATGTTTTGTTCCTCATAGTAATTCATGAAACGTTTGCTCAAATGTGAAGTTAGGGAAAACTATGTGTATTCTATTAATTTTAAAAGACAGTAGCACTTAAAAAAAAAAACTTCAAAAAATTATACCACAAAAGGTGATTAAGACATTTAGATCTGAACCTACTTGCAGCATATTTCTTTTCAAAATTGCGAACGTTTTTCTTGAAGTAGTGCTTAAGCTGTACAGTGGACAGGTTTCAAAGAATGACTTTGTGTAGTCAGAAGAGTAGGCGTTTCTCCTCTGTGAACTATTAATACTTCTACAATGCCTTTACTGCTGTCCCAAAGCTAAGAGCAAACAAGCATACATAATCCAGCACTCATTTGTACTGACTAGATGACCAAAAGCCTTTTTGCCCTTACTCACCCAAATGTTTGACTACAGCAGCCAACAAACTGCGTATTTGATGACCCCATGCTAAGTGTGGATAAACAGCAAATGCCATCGTGAAGATTTTAGACGATACTGCTTTTCTTGACTTCACTGTGTTAAACTCTGTAACAAGCTAAGTAGAAATATCATTAGCCACATCTTTAGATTCAAAAATATGTCAGTCATAGTTAAATAATCTGTCCCGAACACTTTTAAAAAATAAATAAATAAATAAAGCCTGTTGATTCCAACAGTATCTCCTTATGCAAGAACATGGGGCAGGGGTTGTTGTTGGTTTGGGTTTTTCTTTTGTTTGTTTTTTTTAGGAAAACTGTAGTTAACATTGCAAAATGGATCAGAAAACTTGAGGTGGGTTGAAAAGCTTTATTTCGTTAATAAAAACACAATTATACATAACATTCAATCACAACATTTTTTTCTTGCTGATATTTAAAGCATCTATTTTCATGTTGGCTAAATGTAATCCTCCCTAATATAAAACCAATCTTTTATTTAAATTAACATTTTTAAAAAAAAAAACATTTCATGCATATGTACATACACACACATGATGTATCACGACCTTTTGAACTGACTTCTAAACGCAGTGCTAATTATGGAGGGGCCCTAGCCACTTCCTGCAGGAAGGCAAAGGACCTGAAATAACAGATGCATTCAACTGTACAGAGTGGGAAGCTGAACCAGAATCACCACAGCCCAGCAGAAGAGGGAAAGGTGTCCCCTAGAGCTTTGTTCAGGCTCATGTCAAACAAAAAAAGGAGGTGTGGAAGAAGAACTCTATAAACCATCCATTTGTCTAATGTGGCAGGAATGACAGGGGTTGCAGATACCACCGTAGCATGGAAGATAACACAACTTTGTTGCTGTTCTACAGGCACAGTACTAGGAAGAATTCTGTCCACCTTTACATTCAAAATATTGTGGCTGTTTCCTGTACCTAAATACAGCAAGAGGATTTACTCCAAAAGAGAAAATTGTTTTCCCTCCTCCTCCTGCTAGCTACCATTCTGTTACTACTTTAGACATTTAAATCACTAACTTGCCTTTTTACATTTACATAGCTGTTTCGGGCTATCCTGGACTGCCATTAATATATGCTAAAGCCCTTAGAAATGTAGTCCTCTGAAGGAACAGCACTGTTTTCTACTTTCTCTTTCTTAACATGGAACTCGAGAAGGCTGGCCAGACCTTTCCTCCCAAAACATGGAAGGAAATCGTTTCAGTGATCCTCACTCAACTTGGGAAGCAGAAAAAATGTCAAGGAAGGAAAGGTCGGTTATCAATAAAAGTAGGAAAAAAATTCAAGTGTTCAATGAATTTTAAAAGTCAGGGAGGAAAAAGTAGCCAGCCATCCTGTATTTGGCAACTGAGTGAGTCTCTTAAGGGTTGATTCTGTGTATGTATCAATAACACGTTTTCTAAGGCAGCCCAAGAACACACCGATTCTAGCGTAAAAAATAACAAGGAGGAAACTAATTCTGTTTTACACTAAGCCAACCGAACCACCTACCTCTATCCTCTAGTACCACTTGTCACCAAATACAATCCCACTTTTGGGTGAAAATGCCATATTATACAGCAAAGGAACAGCAAAGCTCCCGAATTAATTCCTAATGTCAGTGCATTTCCAACTTAAAAACACAAATCCACACTTTTAGATTTTGGAGAATATATGCCATGACAAAGTCTTACAGTTCTGCGATGAATCAGTGTTCATACTTGTCAAAATAGACACAAAATGAGGTTCTATAAACAGCCATGCTACTCTTTGAAAACTGACCACCAAACTGAAAAAAACAAACTAAGGAAAGATAAAATAAATCGAAAGGAATACTGACTGATATCCAAATGAAGTAACAAAGATTATCTCAGACCTAGTCTCATGAAAGACAACTGTTCCTTTTTTTAAAAATTAATTTAAGACAGTAACAGTGAAAACTTAATTGAGGACTCCATGGATTACTGGGATTCCTTCAGCTGAAAGGGTGTAGCATGATAGCTACAACTTTATTACAAACCACAAGCCAACATGTAATTCCAACACCACCTGAAAGAGATAAAAAACATGGTTTAAGTCATTGCATCAATAACCCTGAGGCACACAAGCTTCTGAAAACAACTTTGCAAGTGTAAAAAATGAAACTTAAGAGTTATGAGGCGAACAGGAACAAAACATCTTTCTTTTTATATACAAATGTTTCTCTTCAGGGGATGGCAGCTAACTCCCTACTGGTCCCGAGAAAACCTGAAGATTGTCCGGGGAAAAGAGTACCAAATAACACTAATATGAGCCAAAGTGCAGTATATACAACCCACAGCTTCTAAAAACATTTGCCATGTACCTAACAGAAAATGTCTAAGGCATGGCAAGTAACAGAATACTTTGCTAGAACCTAAATTCAAGATTTGAGATAGGTAAAAAGTAAATTTCCTCTGAAATTTAAATCAGTCTTTAAATCTGTACTTCTCTCCTTTCCCCTTGCTCCCCATAGAGCCATATAGAAAAACGCTACTGAGACCTTCACTGCTGACCCAGACACCTTGCACGCCGTTTTAAAGGGTCCTGTCATTCAAGCTAGCAGCACAGAAATTTGTATTGGTATGATGGAATAGAGGGTGTGCCCTGACTGTAATACACAGCGCATCCCTATTGCAGACTACATAGAATCACGCTACATAGTATCATGGAATACATAGCTATTCATAGCACACATGTGCTATGAAGAAACTACCTTTAGTGATTTTTAGACATTTTTGTGTTTATCACCTAGAATTCAAAAGCAATCTCTTTAATGTGATTATCAGCCAAGACAAAAAAGGAGATTTGAAGGCAGGCATGGATATGAACCTTTTTACATCCCTTCAAATGCTATTTAACTACATGTCTTCCAAGGACTATTCCCCAACCCTGGACAGAAGCAGACTCTTCTCTTGTCCAGTAAGCTTGCTGGATACGAATCATTCTCTAGACAGTTATTAAAGATACAACAACATACAATTCCAACAACATAATTTGGAATTCCTTCTAAGGCAGTTGGGACTTACAAGCCTAACATGAAGATTCACCAGTAGCATTTTAGCTCAATGGTATATTTCCACACTACATTGTCTTGTCATTCTGCCTGTCTACTTATCCCGTTAGCACAGAGCCAGCACACTTTTCACTCAGAAACAGGTATCTACAACCTGTGATACCATTCTGATCATTAATTTGTTAAACTGACAAAAAGAAAAGGATTTAAGTAGGTAAAAATTCAAGAGAAGTGCGATGGGGAAAAGGGCGGGAATGGACAAGACAAAATGGCAAGAGAGAGCATACCTAAATCGTTCTGGAGTTACACTGCCATGAAACCCCAGCAGTTTATAAGAAATACATGTAAGCGACACAGACCTATGAAGTATTTGCCCATTTTTAAACCCAATTCTACTAGTTCAGTGGACTCCTTAATATAAAAATATTTCTTTGAAATCTTCTCCAGAGTCTATTTCATATTAAGATAAAGCGGCGCTGTTGGAGAAGAAATAAAAATGACAAATAGGCCATTTCATTGAATACGTAGGAAACAGCTAACCAAATGTTTGAAACTCCTCCCTGCATTAAGCACGTTAGAAGAAACGTACAGAAGCATTGCTTTTAATCTGTGTATGCTCTTCGTCACTACATTGTTAGCATCCGCATGGGCTTGGGAAATGTATTTTTTCTACTCTACAGTGCTTACCTGCCACCCCCGTAGGAAAGGCTACCAAGCGCTCCAGCGGAGCAAGCCATTTGCTTGGAAGCACTGTAACTGGCTCAGAATAGTACTTCCAAATGAGAGAGATCATCAAGGCAGCCTAGAATTGAAATTTTTATTAGCTTGGATAATAATACACATCGAAGTACATTTCCACTGCTATTTTGAATCAGTAAATCACAAATTCTAATTAAAGAGAACAGTTTATTTGTTATTTTACATTGTTATTAAGCAAGTCCAAAATATTTTTAAACTTAGTATGACTTTAACTTTATACACCATATTAAGAGGTAGCAGTGAGACGTTGGAAAATGCTGCTTTCTTTTGAGACCCTGGTTCAAGTCTAGCATAGACAAACGTAGTAACAGTAACTGTTAAATTCTGATGACTGTTTTTAGCCATAATCCTTGCCTGCTAGGAATCCAACTAGCTTTAACATTACCCTAAAGATATCTTCAGGTTGACCACTGTCATTCTTATTAGCAGCCAATTCTTTGGCATCAAGTCTGAGCTACAGAGACAATCTGATGAGGCACTGTGGCAAAATGTGTGGCAGCTGTAAGTGGAGATTTGCATCCTCATCAAAAGCACATTTTGTTTTCAAAAACATAAGCAAGATATATTTACACGTATCAGAACTTTCCTGGGTCCAGTGCCATATATAAATGGAAAAAAAAAAAAAAGTGACGAAAGAACTAAGACAAACTCCTATCTTGTCATCTCAAAACCAGAAACACAGAGCTAAAATGAAACTTGAAACTCCTTCCATGCACAACTACCAGCGCTTATCAGCAACATCTCTCCCTTCTGTTTCAAGAAACTGTTTCAGTTTGGCATGCACTGTGTCACTGGAATGTCAAACACCTGTGTGACTAATCATCAGCCAATAAATGCAGGAGAGAACTGTAAGACTACTGAGGATTTGGTTTAGTAATTTGTATTCGTAATAAAATTTTACTTACTTGTAAGATGTAGAACACAATATTTATAACCCATTTTATTTTGGCTAATTGGGCAGTTCGTGCTTTCACTGTTAAAAAAAAAATTACTCTGCATTATTTATAATAGTGCATTATACTTACATAAAACTATTAACATATTAATATTTCACTCCTCAAATCAGGACATTACACTGTTTAAAAATCTCCTTTCAAATGACTCATAGCTATATCGAAAGTACTCTTCTGCAAGAAAGTGCTAGGTCCATATCACACTGTAGTTTCTTATTAATGCTACTATGAAAAGTTGCAAAACACTGGTATCGTAGACAGAGAAATGTCACACGTAATCAAGAACTCTATTCCCAAATGAGAACAGTCACTGTGGTTACTAATTTAAGAACCTGCTTCAGATGAGCATAACGTAAATTTTTCTCTTCCCTAAAAAGGGAGAATGATGGCTTTAGCAGATGTACTTTTGCCTTATTTAATTCAGGAACACAGTTAAGACTATTCCTTCATTGAATTAATCTTGGTCAGGCTCAGTATTAACATTTCTCATGCCTATTTTTCTTCTGTTACAGTACCTCAGACCAGTATAAAGAAGCCCAGTGAAGACAGCACACCTTCAAACATAATGGTGGCCTAAAGTTTTCTAAAACGATGTTGGTTGCTAAGTAAACTACTCAAGTCTAGTTTAATTGAAATTACTGGGTTAAGAATAATACTACTGAAAGCAATCCAAAACTGCCAGTTGTAGATACTGTCCTTTCTCCAAGCAAGGAGCCTATAGACATCCATCCATTCTGCACAGAGGAGGCAGACAAAGCAAGTCGTCTCCTATCCTGTTAGCATCACTTAGTGAGTTTGGGTAGACAAGAGCAAAAGCTCTGGTGCCACAGGTTTATGTGTACTTTCTACCATGAGATGATGGATTATACTACTGTAAAATCCTAATCGAGACAAAGCACTACAGCTTTATCACAAAAGCTGCTGCATAAGGTCAAACACGATTGCAAAATGACAGGAAAGATCTCATCTGGTTACCTTCTAGATCAACACTTTCTCTCTAGCATTTTGTAGTACACCAACCAAATAGCCCCAACCAAGCAATGCATCCTTTTCCAGTGAAGATACGCAGCAGAGGACTTCCTTGGCTTATTCAAAACATGATTCAGTGATGAGCATCACTGAGAAAGAGTAAATAATTACACAGTGAAGCCCAGGAAATTCCTTGTAAGAATAATTTTATAGCTAAATCACTCCCTTACCAGTGTATGCAGAACTACACACAATTGGAAGACAAAAGCAAGCTCTCCAAAAAGGTTAAAGGGGGGGGGGGGGGGGGGGGGGGAAAAAAAGAAGAGAACACTGGAAACAGGTAAGAGGGGGAGGAAAAAGTTGAAGGAGAAATATACTTAAAATTGAAAGCACTCGACAAAATGTTTTTCAGAAAGTAGAAAAGGGAGTAAACATTGCACTCTACCATGAGTTTTAAGCTTGTCAGTCATTTTGTTAATCTTTCTTTCCAGACGGGCATATCTAGCAAACTCATCCATCATACTAATGGTTGAGAGTTCTTGCTTCATGTTCTGAATTTCAGCTCTCATTTGGGACTCCTGCTCTGCATCCTTTTGTAACAATCTGGATATCTAAGAAGTAAAGAAATAGTATCAGTTATTTATCCAGAATTCCATTGATTTTCTTTAATATGTATAAAGTATGATCTCCTGATTACATACTCAAAAGCCTCCCATAAAAAAAGGCCCTTCCATCAAGACACAGAAAAACCTTGGCTTAACTTCTGCAATGTTCTAAAAGCCAAAGAATTTTTACTCTCTTGTTCTGACTGAAACAAACCAAAAAGGGTTTTACTGTCCCTGTAGGGCAGTGATTTTCAACTTTTCTAACTATGGTTAGCTGCCTTTTCCTTCTCTATTTCTGCTTTCGTCTCCTCATCTCCCCACTCTCAATGATGCTGCCTTCTGAGACCCTTCAAACCTCCCAGGCCCTGCCTGCTGCTGCATCCTGAGCTGAACTGCTGTCCTCCCTCCTTGCAATTCTCATCACGTACTGCTTGGATGACAAGCACCTGATAGGTGCAGAAGAGGAAGGACTGGGGAAGCATTCCTTTTCATCACTACTCTTTCCAGCTCCAGCAATGCCCCTTACTCATTCATCATTCCCATTTCCAGCTCCAGCAGCCTCAGCACGGGTCAAAACTAATTAATGTGGAAACTTTATTCACTGAAGCTCAATTTTAGACCTCACCAATAATGCATGGCTCACCAATCGGGAATCACTCCTCTAGATTACAGATTGCCTAGTCCAGGCTGTTAGAAACACACGAATTGCCATACTGGCTCAGAGTTGCGACCCATCTAGTGCAGTATCTTACTACTTACCTCAAAACCAGAAACACAAATTTGCGTGAGTTATTTTTCCTACACCTTACCCATGTGTTTAAATGCGGTTTTCTTATAACATCTTATTGGTTTCTCAGCTAAAATTATTTCCTACTGACAGAAAAGTTAAAAGGTAATCACACCTTGTGTTAGCAAACATTTTCTCCCCTTCCTTTACTTTCCTACTTCCTTTTCATGAGGTACCACCTGCTTGTTGGTTCATGAACTCCCTTTACCATAGAATTAAAGACAGGAAGAACACAAAATCTTTTTCTTGCTGTTCCTTAGCAAATCTCTCTAGCTTTCTCAAGACACATGTATTTTTTTCCCCACAAATGATGTTCTCAGTACTTCAGTCAATGAGAACATTACACTACTTTCTGTCACAAACCACAGCAGAAAGTTGAGCAGAGATTTTCATTAGTCATCTACAGTAACACCGAGTTCAGCTTCCCAAATTGCTAAGGGTAATTTATGTTTTAAAGGATTTTTATCCGTTATCTATCAGCATGCACTGATCTGTGCGACAGAGAGGTTATTTACGTAAAAGGGCAGAGTGACAGGTATTTTAGCATGCTTGCTCACATGTAAGTTTATTTGGCAGTCACAGAGTTTATTGGTCCATAATTCTGTTATCCACGCTTCCACCGAAACGCTTGAGATCAGACCAGGGGGCATCCTGGTTAGTGATTGCGACTTCAGCTTTTCTCCTATGATGCCTAACTCCTTAACCTCTGTATCCACTGATCTCCCTTCTGAGCCACGGAGATGTCCATCTGTTGAAAACACGGACGACTGAGCAAAGCTGTCCTTTGTGTCCCTGCAATGTCCTAAGGGCTGGAGCCCCAGGAGCATCATTTAAGACGCCGATAACTCGTGACCCAGAACTTTGCTTCAAAGACCTGCTTAATCGAGGCTGCTGGAGCCACCCACTGCCACGGTGCTAGGTTCCACCATCTCGTTCTCCCCAGCATCAGCCTCTCAAGCTTCAGCTCTTCTAAGGCCAGGAGCCGGACTAGGCCCTGCTGGGCACAGCCGGCCATGCCTGACGGGCACCGCCGGGCACCGGGAGCCCTCCCGACACGGCACCGCTCCCGCCACCTCCCCACTTCACCTCATCTCTCGGCTGTCAGGCGGGGGCGACGCCACCGCCGCAAAACACCGCGCGCTCCGCAAGGGCCTCCGTAACGCCCTGCCCCGCGGCCTCGCCCCCTCCTCGGCCACCCGAGAGGCCGGTGCCCCCCCCGTCCCCGCTTTGTCTCGGCGGGCGGCGGCAGAGCACGGGCGGGCAGGGCGAGGGCGAGGCCGAGGCCCGCAGCAACCCGCGGGCATAGACGACGGCCGGCCTGAGGGCCTGCCGGCCTGCAGCCGCGCCAGCAGGGGAGGGGAGGGGAGGGGAGGGGAGGGGAGGGGAGACGGGCGGCGGGCGCTCGGCCGCGGCCCCGGTTTAGGAACGGCCGCCGCCCCCCTCCCCCGGCCGGCACGGGGGCGGGGCGGTCGCGGTGACGTCACTCACGATGGAGGAGCAGGAGGGCAGGAGGATCTTGAGAGCGTTGCAGAGGAAGACGGCGCTCAGCACCAGCAGCCAGGCGCCGCTCTCCGCCATGCCGCGCGCCTCCGCGGGCGGGCACGCCCCCTCGCTCCCCCGGCACTACCGAGCCTCCCGGGCGGGCGGCATCGCGGGGCGGCTCCCCGCGCACGTGGGGCGGCGGGCGGGTGTCTGCGTGAGGGGAAACGGGGACAGGTGCGGCCACGTGACGGGGGCTGGCCAATCAAGAGGCCGCTCCCCCTGCCGCCGGCAAGGGGCGGCGGTGCTTAGGTGCGAGATCCCGCCTCGCGCGGGACGGGGGCGCGCGCAGGGGGGCGGCCGGCGGCCCCGCCCCGCGGAGGCGCCCCTCGGGGGGGCGGTGCCGGCGGCCGCCGGAGAGCGGGGAGCGTCCCCCCGCCGTCGCCCCTTCCCCCCCCTCCCCCCCTCCAATCCGGCTGGATCCTGTTGCGGTGCCGCTGGCGCTGCTGGGATGGGGGGGGGCGGGTTCCCTGCGCAGCGGGGCTGGCTCGCAGGCAGCCGCAGCGCCTCGCCGTGAGGCACCCAGCGCGCGCAGCAGCCGGGCGGGAGCCGCCGCAGCTCCGGGGGTCGCGGCCGGGAGCCGCCGCCGCGCAGGGTCGCCATGCCGAAGAGAAAGGTGAAGCGGGCGGGAGCGAGCGGAGCCGCTCGGCGGGGAACCGCGCTGTCCGGGGCGGCCCCGCGCCACCGCCGCAGGGACGGGCGGGCGGGTGCGTGTGTGGGGAGGGGCGGGGGCGGTCTGACCGCGCGGGGACGGGGACGGGGCTCGGCGGGAGGCGGCCGCTCCGCGGGCACCGGCGCGGCGGCCGCCAGCGCTAGCTGTTTGGGGCCGGCGCCTTCCCCTTGCCAGCCGGCTCCGTACCCCCTCCCCCCCCGAGGGAGGCCCCGCTGGGGCGGCGGCGCACGGGCGCGGGCAGCCGGTGTCTGGAAGGTTCGGCGGGGGCTCGCCGGGCGCCTCGCCTCTCCGGGACTCGAAATCCGAAAGCGGCGGCGGGAAGGGGCGGGCGGGGGGGCGGGCGAGCGGCGGCGTCACGTGCCCGCCCGCCATCCCGCCCCGCCGCCGGCCCGGGGCGCCTGCGCCGCCTGACGCGCGCTGTTTGTCTTGGCAGGTGGCGGTGGCGGACGGGGAGGCCCCCGAGGAGGTAGGTGCCCGGGGCGGGGCGGGCCCCGGCCGCTCCCGGCCCGCCCGCTCACGCCGTTTCTCTCTCTTTTCCCTCTCTGCAGCCGAAGAGGCGGTCGGCGCGGCTGTCCGCTGTAAGTACCGGAGCGGGACGGGGGTGTCCCTGCCGGGCTGGGCGGGGGTGCCCCAGCCGGGCTGGGCGGGGGTGCGCGTCTGCGTGTGCCTTCCTCTGCCGAAAAGGGGGTTACCGCGGGCTGAGCCTCTCCCTTACTTGTTCTTTCTTCTCAGAAACCTGCTCCTGCCAAAGCAGAGCCGAAACCAAAAAAGTTAGCGGCAAAGGTGAGAGTCACGGGGAGGAGGGGAGGGAGAGGAGGTGGTCGAGCTCCTTGTGCAGGTGCCTGGTGGCGGCCCGTTTCGTGTCGTCGGTCACGGTGTCTGAACGTTCTCACTTGTCTTCGCGTGCCCCTTGTGGGAACGCTCATTTAGCTGAAGTATCTTTATCAGATGCTTTTGCCAGTATCTACAGGTACGTTGCACCACTGTTGGAGTAGGTCCTTGTTAAGCGCTCAAAGTATTGCTTAGAAGTGTGGGCGCTGATTCATGGGTGTTAGATGGCAGTTTGGTACTGAGCAGAAGTACTGGAATGTCGAAGCAACTGTACATAGGATTGTATTTCATCACTGTAACGAAAGGGGATAAAACACTCGCAATTTAAAGCAGTGTGTTAGGACACGAAAAAAATATTTGCATTACTTAGGCAGCCACTGAAAAAGATCTGTGTTTCCATTCATGTAGTCTAGCTTTCAGGTCTTTGTGTGTGTATGTGTAAGTAAGCGTGGTTTAGTATGATCTTTCAGTTTTTCGGTATAGCCTTCGCAGTGACAATAATTGAGGTGTAAAATTCTTTTGTTTCTTGGGAGAAATAACAGAGGCTGTGCATCTGTTGGCTTGTTGGTATATGTGTTTTTAAGTGTTTCTTTGTGACTACAAGCTTTTCTTTTTAATGTATGGATTAAGAGCATTTCAAATACACTAATATAGAACTCTGCTTTGCAGACTTTTTGATGCTTTCATTTATTAATCCTACTGAGCAGTTACTTATCAGTAATGCACCTGCATTCCAATGGTTTGAATGTCAGTGCGTTCCCATTCTCAAAGTTGTAAGCCTAAAGAATTTGGGGAAGCTTTCCAATTTTACTTCAGTTCTGATTTGCTTTTTTTCCAGTGCCCTTGTGTGGTGCATCTAATTCTTAATGCTGCTAGTTGATGTGGACTGATACGCATGATACTGGCTTGCTGCCTGTAACTACTTTACTTCTAGAAAGAAACATTTCCACAGTTCATAGCTGGGAACATATTCATGTAAACCAAGTACCTCACAAACAATTGTCATCTTAGAATATTAAGTAGAACACCTTGCACGAGGCCCCTATGGAATGCTGCTGTAATGGGAATATGTGAGCAATCTTTTTTTTTTAATCACTATTACCATTGGCAATTCAAATAAATGTATAACTTGTTTTACATTTGATCCTCTTTCTTCTAAATCTCATGCTGTCACTAAAATCTTTTGTCACTTGGAAACTTTCTCACTGTTAACGTAAAAATCTCTTTTGTTCTGATTGCGTTTTACTTCTCCAGCTTCAGTACTTTCTCATTTTAGCTATTTCTGAGCTTTCTTTAAATGGGTTGCAGAAATATTTCACTGTTAAATACCAGTCAAATGATGATTATTATTTTTTAAAAATTATTATCTTTTTTCTGTATTTGATCCATCAAAAGATGCTTCTTTGCATCAACTTTGTAACTTTTTAAAACTTTCCTGACAGTATTTTTTCTGGCTGGGAGAAGTTTGCTCATTATGGAGTTACTTGGTGGGTTTTTAAAAAATAAATATTAATGAAGAAAAATATATTTTGACAATCAAAACCCAGAAATCTACATCTTGTGAAATTGTCTGTTACCTCAATTTGTAATACTGAGTTTAGCCTTTATAACTTTTTTAAAGGATTTTTTTTTCCATTAGCATGTTTCAGTTGTTTTCTCTGTGCTCTTGAGGATTGAAAAAATTATCTTTTCTAAAAATAGGAGTAAAGAATTTCCAAAGTTTTGTGGACATTGATTATTTAGTTACCTGACATAAGATGCTTCAGCATTTGTTGTTGGTTTTTTTTTTCACCTTCCGTCTCTTGTAAATGTAATGTAACTTACTGCATGTTTGTATCCAGTGGTGTAAAACACTTAGAACTTTTGCTCAGTAGTTGCAATTGGTTGAATTGCATGTTGCAATTCAACCAAATTGCAATTGCATTGCAAAAAAAATGCCTGTTTTTATGAAGACAGTATTTTACATGAGCATTCACGTAAAATAGGAAATGTATTCAGATAGCTATTTAAAAGTTGCATGTGTGAAGTAAGGAAGTTGCATGTTTTTTGTAAGGAAGAATGCTTGGAGTGAAGATAGTATGGAATACTTCTGACCTAATGGTTTCTAATAGTAATCTGAGATACACATTTTTATAGTACTCAAAATATGCAAAAATGAGAACTTTGTATGAGTGAATTTTGGGTCAGAGATAACAAATTAGGACATAATTTGAAGAACATACTTATGAAATGAACACAATTTTTTAAATGAGATTAGACACATTTTAAGGTAGATCAGTGTAGTGGTCTTCTGCTTAGAGGTATAAATGCATTACGTTCTCTTGCCACTTATTCACATTGTACCTGGCCAGAAAAAGTGTTATAGTTTGTAATTTAATAAAATACTTTTGTTAGTATCATAAAGTAATGTTTGACAGATGGTATCAAAAACAGTACATTTATGTAATTCTGAACTGATAACAAATATTTTGTAAGTAGGGGGATCAGCTGGAGGACAGGCAAACTTTGTAGGATTTGGTTGCTGTAAGGAATGTCTGGGAGGATGTATTACATATTTATATGAAAGTAGCTCTTGAACAAATACTTCTTCCATACCGATTTAACAACAGTCATGTAGGTACAGAGGATGTAACAGATACTAACAGAAGAGCACTGAAAATGATACTTCTAGGTGATGCATTTCTTTAGGTTAGGCTACTGAAATTCCCGCCTACCAATATAAGAGGAAAAAGAGTGTTTGAAGTGCTTTGTATTTACAAAGTGGAAGGACTGCATTGCTATTTTTTTTTGTGCCACGAGGTTAAATCATATATTACAAATTCCTCTGTCTAGCCACTAGAATCTAGTTATCTTCTCATCCCAGATTGATTCTCTCATTTTACTGACTATCTGAAACTGTGATTGTTTGTCTATATATAGTTTGGAAAACTTTTTTGGCAGCTGAACTATGTATTAGCTCCTTGGTTGTTGGTAGTAGCTCTTGTTCTTTAGCAAGTCCATCTTGGTTTTGTGTAATTTTTATTATTTGCAAAGTTTACCTAGTAGGTCATAGGAATTTACTTACTGGAAATTTATTTCATTGTAGGATAAATCTGAGGACAAGAAAGCTCAATCAAAGGGGAAAAAGGCACCTAAAGGAAAACAGACAGAAGAGACAAACCAAGAACAGACAAAGGACAACTTGCCTGCAGAAAATGGGGAAGCTAAAAGTGAGGAGGTAAAGTTGTCTGCATTCTTTGGTATAAAGCAGCTGGGTAATTTACTGTACTGGTTTATCCAAACATCTATCAGAAACATATGCGGTTCTTATAATAGAATCTATTTCTGCCAAAAGAAAGACGTAGGCTATTGAAACGTTAGTAGATATACCTGGAAAATTCTAGTTGCCCTGAAAAGAGTTGCAGTGATGTGATAACAGTCCCTGAAATTAAGGAAGAAGGTGAGAATTTTACCAAAGTTCCGATACAGGATAACGTCCTTTAGAGAGGGGCTGTCTTCCCTGTGGGTAGGTCTTGCGAAAATAATATATGCAGGGTGTACAGGGGTGGGGGGGGTCTGTCTTTGGAGGGTTTCGTTTGGGTTTTAGTCTGCCTTTGCTGTTACTGGAAGAGAGGTTCCTTCTTGCTACAAAGTTTTTTGACAAAGGCAATATTCATTTCCTTGGGACTGGAAACAGTTTTCACTGAAAACCCAAAGTTGAAATTACTTAACCAAAGTTGAGGTAACATTTATAGGAGTCATAGATACAGACAGTGCTGGTAGAAGGGACAAGTTGGTGCAGAGGTGGAACAGAAAGTGCAAGAACTACTGATAGTTGTCGCCGAAGAAATGAACATGCCAAATCAGTCTTGGCTGTAATACTGTGGTAAAATGGCCGTATTGCCAAAGTTTTTCGAGTCACTGATCATCTAACTTAAAACATCCTCCATACTGTATTCTTTTTCTGGGATGTGGACATAATTTATTTTTCAATTTAGGACAAGATCTGTAGGGAGAAGCAGTGCCTCTTAGTAGGGCAGCTGTTAACAACTGGATGGAACACAAGTTTTCATGTGGTAACAGACCTAGAATTGGTCTCAGGTTTCTGCAATAGTGAATGCCTCACTCATTTTAATTAGTTCTGATTTGCTGTTTGCTGACCAGCTAGTCAGATGATTTTTTAATTTAAATGTGTGATTCATGCTTCTTGTCTGGTTGTTGCATTGAAAAGTAATTTTTTTCAGATAGGAAAAAAAGTTTATCTGAATTCTATCACACTGATCTATCAGTGTGCAGATCAATCTTGAAGTAGAGGAAAAGAGTATTTGGTTTTTAGGTAGATGATGTGTTTTGGTGGTTGAGAAAGGTACAGGATGGTACTTGAGTGTACAAGACAACTTACTTTGGGGTAACAGGTTTTCATTTGCAAGCTTACAGTGTGATCTTGGTGAAAAAGTTGTGCTATAACTAGGAATTCTTTAGTTGGCTTAACTTTCTGTATAGCTCTGGCTCTGTATTACTATCACATAATTTGGTCTTTTAATTTGTGCATGTAGTATTTCAGCAATACCAGCGAAAGTTAAATTTGGAAATGTTTCTCAACTGGGGTCTATTTAGTACACTTGTGCAGAGATGATGTAAATTTACACGGAATAGGTGATGACTTCTGGGGCATGTCTCCATGCTGGTCTCATGTTGGTCACACCAGCCAAAATTGCAGGTTTAATGTAATACCTAAGTCTAGAAGAGGCAGAGGTATAGTCTGTCCTGTTGGACGTTACTGTTTTCAGCCAGGACAATAGTGTCAGTGATGCTATTGTTAATCCACTATCTGGTGAAGGGCCAGTGACGACTTCTGGCGACGCTCGCAGAGGCCAACCCCTGCGAGTGGAAATGGCTTCCGTACTTCATCCTTCAAAAGCTTCCCCCAGGTGGCAGTAAAGACTGAACGGGTGTCAGGGTTCCTGTTCGGGTACTACTGTGATTGAACAATCTATTCTGCTGTGGTGCTGCAAAGCTTTAGAATAATTCAGTATAATTTTTATGTTAATGCATACGTTACATTCCTTTTTTTAACCTACATTGCAAATGCAGCGAGTTTTCCAATCTAAATGGAGTTGTAATTTTAATCAATTGCGTTTGTATGAACTTGTTGTGAAGTTGAGGGACGGCATATAGAGACTTGATTTGAAAGCAGTATAGCTCTGCTGCTACAGTTCAGTTTCACTGAATGTATTTTTACAAAATCATGTTTAATTTAATGCACTACTGTGTTTCTAAGTCTTAGTTACTTTAAAACACGGTAAGATTTGAGAATATGTTAAGTGCTGCACTGAAATTTAAATGCATGAAGTGTATCTTTTCTAAACACCCTATACGCAGGGATTTTAGCTCAGTAGATTAAAAAGCCCCTTCTTCCTGTCATAAAGGCAGTAATTATTGAAATGGGCTTTGTTCTTTAAAAAAAAATAATCCTTTGCAGTGTGTATTGAGTAGTAACAATAGCAACATT
Source organism: Ciconia boyciana (assembly GCF_034638445.1). Lineage (NCBI taxonomy): Eukaryota > Metazoa > Chordata > Aves > Ciconiiformes > Ciconiidae > Ciconia > Ciconia boyciana. The sequence continues at coordinate 120,350,786 of NC_132934.1, read as the reverse complement.
CTGAAATTCATACTGATGCGTCTGAGGAGACAGAAGCCTTTTCAAGACAGCTTGGTTTTAGTAGGTCATTTTCCAAGAGAAATAAGCAGATCATGACACCAATTTATTAACTGTAAAGCACGGTATGTAGAAACAAGTCATGGTTGTTCTGTATGTCAAGTTAGCTAACCTGCGCATTAAAAATACGACAAACTAAGAGGCTGAGTCACTTAGAAACTTTCTGTACTGAAGTGTTCTGTTTTTTGTCTTCTTTTCAGACCCCAGCATCTGATGCAGCAGTAGAGAAAGAAGCTAAATCTGAGTAACATCTGGTACTAAGTCTTTAACTGGTGGTCCTTACACCTTTCTTCTTGTACAATTCAGAGGAATATTTTTATCAACTATTTTGTAAATGCAAGTTTTTTAGTAGTTCTAGAAAACATTTTTAAAAAGGAGAGAATCCCAACTCAACCCTTTTTTTTACATATTTAGATAAGTGTAAATGCTTTTTTTAAGTGGTAAAATCATGTACTGGTTGTCTGTTTTCTATGAAACCAGAAATTAATGGCATGTTACATTAAGGAGAGGGCTTTGAAGCCTTGATGAGGCTTCACGTTCCATAGACTGTGAGGGACAGTTTTTTCTATCCTATTAAATGAAGCATAACACAGATCAGACTTTGGAATTCCTAATGATATGTTGAGAATGTCTTAACATTTTAGTTATTTATCTTTATCTATGGTTGTACCATCAGTATAATTGCTTATCTAATAAAACTGCTCCCTAGTGTTGGGTTTCTTGCTGAGTGATGTATATCTGTGACAAAGTTATTTTTGGTAGTTGCAGCTTTATTTTTTCCAATAACTTTGGAGCTGTGATGCGAAATATTTGAAACTTTTATTGTATCTTTAAATACTGACTAAGTAAGTTCCTGCATGGCAGACGTAACTTGTTATGTCAGTATTTGAGATACTGGAATGTCACATCCAGTTTTAAAGGACAGCTTGTCTACAAAGGTCAAATGAAAAATATTTGAAATACTCTTAGAAAAAAACCCAGAATTATAGTTTTTAGATTTTAAAAACTATGTGAATAAAAACAATTGTTCATAGTGTCTGTGATCACCAAACAAAAGCCAAATAAATCTTGATTATGAAAGGATGTTTCTGTAGCTCCTCCATTGACTACAACGACTCACAATCTAAGTGGTGTAGGTTTTGATTAACTGTTCCTGATATTGTTAAAAATGTACTTTTCAAGAGATTGGTGGTAATGCAGGCAGCGAGGAGCACGTAGAAAACCATATTGCAGTCTTAATCTGGCCTACCAGTTTGAAAGCGGATAGGCTAGTGCTGCTTCTGTTACCTTAAAAAAAAAAAAGTCAGTACTTAATGAGTATCAGATGTTTTCATCTGTTCAGCATCTAAGAGTTTGCATATGCACTCTTGTGTAAATAACTGCTTTAAGGAAGATACACAGAGCAATCCTCTTGAATATTAACTGATCAGATGGTGTTGCTGTTGTGTTGGAACCATATTGAAATTTCCCCAAATCCTACCTGAAAATCAATAAAGCTTCACATGTCTGGGGAAAAATGAACCTAGGCTGTGAACTTTCCCAGGTAGCTGAGTGTATGTAATGGAACCTGTAGAGGATGAGCTGTGGAACAGCCTAGGCAGGAGCAGGGAGGGAAGCACAAGAAAACTTCCCTTTTGGTGCTGATGAGCTGTTAGGTGAGCTTACCATGCTCTGAGCAAGTGTACCCACTATACAAGGTTGCAGGTTGACAGAGCGTCACTTCAAATAAAGCATACCCGTGCTGAGAGCTAATTCATGTAGCACAAAACTGTCCTGATTCTTCCTTGCTGGGTTTGAGAAAATTAAATCAATCTTGGTTGAAGATTTAACAGCCTTTCATCAGAAGAGGGCATATTAAGTATATATTACTTAACCATAAAACAAAAAATCAAATCACTAGACTTGATCACAGCATTACTTCAGTTCTCCCACAGAGTGCAGGGTTGTTCTGTTTTGGGATTATTTTTTTTCCCCATTTCACATTGTTTTGCTGAATTGCAGCAGGTAGTAGCATGGTTTTATCTTACCAGTCTATTTGATGCCAGTCAGACAACTGTCAACCCTGTCTTGGGAGGAGTCAAGATCAAAAAGTAACGTTCATTCTTTGTCGTCCCCGTCCGTCCCCCCCCCCCCCGCCTTGACCGAGAACTTGTTTATGCTCTTAAGTAACACCTGCAAACAGTATCTGCTTCCTGTACATTCTGGGTGCCTTTTTCAAATGGTGATATAGTTACCTCCTAAAAACCACTGCAGTTTCACCTCTAGCATTATTTTCTAAACAATGCTTTCATTTGAGAAAGCATTTTAGCATTTTTACCTCTTCAATATTTAAGCAATGTTTACCTGTTCTTTAGCTTATATATAGGATGTCTTCCAACACTGGACCACAATATGCTGCTGGTCCAATTCCGCCACAGCCGTGTTCCTAGCAGAGCGCACCTGGCTTTGGCAGTGGCTTTGGCTTCAAGTTCTTGGATATTCCAAAACTGTGAATTTATGGCACTTTTTCTAACCCCCCCTTTTCCCCCCCAATGCCCCCCTCCAGTTCCCTTATTTGTTGGTTTTGTTTAGTAGTAGCATGACATAGCTACATGACATTCTTTACTTTCTGTTTTTAGCAAGTGAAAACCACCAGTTAAATGACTAATAATTAAACATGCAGGTAAATACCCTGAAATAACCTCTCTCACCTCCTTTTACTGAATGCATACTTTTCATGTGTTTTGAGTCTCTGATGTTGAGATCCTGTTGACTTTCAACATCTTCTCTCTAACATCTATTACCTACTGTTTAATTTATTGTAACTGTTCTCTAATATTTACTCTTGGGGACAAAAAGTTATTTCATACTTTATTATGGAAGTGAAAGGACTCAGCAGGGGTAAATCAGTGACAGATTCTCTCTCGCAGGATAGAGGAATTTCCATGCTGGAAGAAGGAAAGGACAGAGGTAGTTGCATCAGGAGCACAGGAGCCCTAGATCTGTTGTGAGCAGCACAGCCCACTTGATGTGGTAAAGAATGAAGTAGGCTTTCCTAATTACATAAAATATGCCTAGTAAATACATCGGTGAATCAACTGGATTTTGATTGATTCTGCAGTAGACAGATAATATTGCCCTTCTCCACATAGCATGAAATACCAACATGTAACCATAAAAACCCACCAGTTTGGCTACCCGGAAAATGAGGAATTGTATATATTGGCACTAGCTGTCAATTCTGCCTGTGGAGAATTGGAGTGGAAGGCATTTAAATTTGTCTGACAAGAATTTCCATGGGCACGCTTCAGAAAAAGCATTCTTTCCTGTACAATACCAGACACAATTCGCTCTGTGCAATGAAGGAATGGAGTGAACAGCTAATGCAGATTTGCATACGGCACTACAGAATACATACATAATGGGGAACCATCCATTTCAAAATATAATATGAAGAGAAGAAAACATGTTTCTTTGAACATGTCTCTTGGTTGTATTTGTATGCTGCTACTAGTTGTTCTGGTGAAGAGAGTGCTCTTTCATACATGTTCATGCTGCACCATTCTGGAATTCATTTTCTAGTGTCAGCTAGGTCACAGCTCTTTAAAAAAGAGAGATTTTTGATGGATAGGATACCTGTTGGTTTTTTTTTTTTCTTGTACCTGAACTGTGATGCAGGAGCGCTAACCAGGCAGGAGGTGGTGAAGAGCAGGAAGCAGAGGCAGCAGTCTGCCTTCCAGGATGTGTCCAGGAAACTGCCTGCTGCTGGGCCTGCACCTCAGGTGTACAGAAGCTCTTTGTCAAAAGCTGAAAGCATGTCTGAGGTAGTGAGATTAGTAAAATACATGCGTAGTTCTACATTGCTATGTAAAAATATTTTACTTCAAAGGTTCTAGAAGTGCATACCAAACCATCACAGGTGGGGAAAGGAACAGCTCAGATTTGAAGTACAGCACAAGTATGCCCATTGCTACATTTACATTACGATTCATGCTGGGCAGAGGTGAGAAACAACTGCAAGAAGGAAAAAAAATCCCCCATAAAGGGGCTCCGGAAGCCGGGGTGGGGTGGAGGCGGTGCTGGCACTTGTTTGCAGCGCAGCAGTGCGGGGCACTGGGGCAAAGCTGCTGGTTTTGGAAAGGTGATGCCAGTGAAGTGATGCCTTCCTGGAGAGGGGTGGGGAAACACGGCTCCCTGAAGTGAGGTTTAGGGTAGCCGAGGTGCCCCTGAGCATCACACCCCACGTAGCCTCGGTGGCATAGGAGACCTGTCGGCCTGAGGAGTTAGGAGATCCGCCCCAAGTGGCAAACGGGAGCCAAAGACAATCGGTCGCGGGTAAAACCACTGTATTTGGTGACGCGGTGGTTGCAAACACGCTTGTGCTGCTGCCCGAGCTCCACCAACTCGGGAGGAGCACCGCCGTACCCAGCCCTCCGCCGGCCCGGGGCACGCCAGGGGACGTGCAAGGCAGCGTGCTCTAAGGCGAAGGTCTGGGCTCCGCACCACGCGGCGCCCGCTTCGCCCCCCCGGCCCCGCATCGCCCCGGGGAACGCCGGCCCCGCCGCCTGCTCTCGGCGCCTTGCTGTGGGCTGCAGCTTGGCCCCGCCGGGCCCCGGCCGGGCCGGGGACCGCGCCGCCGGGCCCCGGGGCGGCCGGCGGCAGCTGCGGGGCTCGCGCCTCCTTCCCGACGGGGCCGCGCGCCCCGGGCCCCCAACGGCAAACGAACGGCCGCGCCGCGCGCTCCCGAACGCGCCCCGTGACACCTCCCCCACCTCACAGAGCGGCCCCGCCCACCAACGCTCCGTCACCAACCGCCCTCCTCGCGCAATCCTTCCGCGCCCGGGCCTCTCGTTCCCCCACCGGGCGCCTTCTCGCCTCCCCGCCCGCCGCCCCCCGTCCCGCCGCCCCCCCCCTACACTTTCCGCGGCCACACGCGCACCCTCTCCCCCCGCCGCACGCCGCCGCCGGGCGCCCGGGACGGGGACTACTTTTTCCCTCCGCCCGCCCCCGGGCGTGCCCGGCGCAGGTGGCAGCGGCGGCACCGTGGCCGGTCGCGCGGCGGCGATGGCGGCGGCGTCGAGGCCGCGCTAGCGCCAGCGCAGGGGGAGGGGAGCCGGAGCGCGAGCGCGAGCGAGGCGTCCGGCGGGGGGCGGGGGCGGCTCGCTCCCGCGCGCGGAGGGGAGGGGAGGAGAGAGGAGGGGAGGGAGGGGGGGCGGTTGGCTGGCGGTTGGCGGTGGGGGAGGGGCGGCGCTGACAGGGCTATGCCGAGCCGGGCCCTGCCCGCGCCAGGCGCTGCCTGAGCCCTAATCCCTGCCCGGGCAGCAACGGCCGCCGCCAGCAGCGATTGTGCCGAGCGAGCGAGCGGCAGCCGCCGGGCCGGGGCCGCCATGGCTGAGCCCCCGGCCTCTTCCAGCTCCGGCGGCGGCGTGTCCCTGCCGCTCATTGAATCAGGTAAAATCGCCGGGGCGCGAGCGGCCGCGGGCCAGGGCGAGAGCTACTGCCGGTGCCGCCGCCGCTCCCTGCCGCCATCTTCCTGACCGTGATTATGAATTACAGTCACCCCGGGCCCCCCCCCCCCAGCCCCAGCCAGCCCCGGACTCATCCCCCGTCTCTCCCCGTGTCTCTTGCAGAGCTCTACTTCCTCATAGCTCGGTTCCTGACCACCGGGCCCTGCAGGAGAGCGCTGAAGGTGAGTACCGGGGCGCCGCACACTCACCTGGGCGCACAGGCTCAGACCCCTTGGCCATTCGCTGCCGCACAGAGGATTGAAGGGGAGGTGTGAACAGCCGGTCCCCCCGTTCCCCCTCCCCCTCCCGAGCCCTTTTGCGGCAGCAGCCGCTTGAGAAGCCAGGGGCTTGCTCGTCCCTAAGTCTGTATTTTTCCCCTTTTCTCTGCAGGTGCTGGTGCAGGAGCTGGAGCAGCACCAGGTCTGTGTGGGCTCTGATGAAATCGTCTCTCTTGCTGTAGTCAAAAGTTTACTTTACAAGTCATTCAAGTTTCTTCTACTCTACTGTCTCAACTTTTTCCCCTCAACACACATTGTTTTGGATGTGATCTATCCCTCCTTCCCTTTTAACCACTCAGTTTTCTTTTTTTTTTTTTTCCCCTCCATTTAGTTGCTTCCTAAAAGGTTGGATTGGCAAGGAAATGAGCATTATAGAAGTTACGAAGAATTGGTGAGACTTTTTTTTTTTTAAAAAAAACTTTTAATTAGGATGATAATATTGATGTTAGACCCTTTACCTTTAAAAGTAGGCCCAAAGCTTTACCTTCCAGTTTCATTCCGGCTCTGTTAAGACACTGGAGTTATTTTGGAAAGGGCCTTTAATTTCTTTACATTAGACTAACAAAAACACAAGTGGTGGTTTAAATTGAGGATATTGTTTACATAGCAGAGGTGGAGCTTGGCGTTGTGCATTGGTACATGCCACTGCCTGCGTATAAGGAAGAACCAATCTGAAGCGAGGTTTCATTTCAGAGTTTCATGAGCAAGTTTGTTAAGCGCATTTTGATTTGACGGTATTTATTTTCTGGTTGGCTTCCTTCATCAGTCCCCTTCAACAGATTAGGAAATGAAATCGCTGTTCAGAAATCAAGGGTTGACAGTTCTGGTGCCTATGAGTATGCTCTTTATCTCTGGCTACTCACTCGTCACAGCTTTGTTTCTAAATATTAGAAAGATATGAGCGATCTCTCCACAGCATGTACTTCATGCCTTCTGCTGATGGCTGATGTTGTTTGCTTTAAATGTTTTAACTTACATCCATTTCAGAATGGAAAGCTGTCTTTCTCTTGGTGTTTTATTTTAGTGCTTCTTAAATGGCAAAGTATATTTGGCAGTTGAATCTTGTGAAGTGATGGCCTGGTGGTGCCTGCCCGGTGTGTTTTTATCCTGCCTTATTGTAGCCGATCTTGTTTTCTTTAAACAGATGTTAATTCTCACCTTTTTCCCCCCTAAGATTCAGACATTCCAGGTTAACTGACTGACTTCTCCCTTACCCATCAGTTTGTGTGTTGTTAAATCCCCTTGTCCCTCTTGTGTAACACTTGGAGGTCTCAGCATCATATTTGCATAGAGAAGGAATGAAATTTTGTTTAAAACATTTTCTTAATTATTTAAATACTGCTTAAAATGATAAACTGGATTCCATTTCTTCTACTTGTCAGTGTGGTCAGTTGAGCAAATGAGGTTTTAAATTAATGCTTTAAGTCACTAAAAAGCCTAGTCTTGCTGAACAGGAATACTTTCAAGCTCTGACTTGAATTTAGCAAACGTGAAAGTAGTATTAAGTTTAAAAAGGATTGTTTGGGTGGTTTTTTTTGATGGTGCTTGTTTTTTTGACCCCAGTTCTTCTGGCAAAAAGTGATGGTGTTGGGAGATGTCATGTGTGGATTCTTCTGACTTCAGGTTTTTTTTTTTTAACTGTGTTTATTATGCATATACAGTTGTCAGATTAATTCTTTAATATGTGCTGCTTCTACCTCTTTTTCCTACACAATTTAAAAGAAATCTCTACACAGGGTAATAGTATTTCAGAATATCCAAATTAATCTTCTGGAGGTTTTAGTTTCTGCTTTTGAGGGGCTTTGGGAACCTCTTGTTGTCCCACTGGTCTCACTCTGAATTTGCAGAGACCACAGACAAATGCAATCATGTGGTGCAATTATTTCTTTTCCTCTTTGTTCATTGTGGAAGTGGAGCAAGACTTTAAAGTAACTGTTCCTTCCAAAATCTGAGTAAAACTACTTAAAAAGGAAATGAATTGCAAGGTTTTGTATGCATGCTTCTCTCAGGGATTGTGTTTGGAATATATACTTCCTGATGATGGCATGCAAACAAAATGGTGTATAATGCTTGGCATAAAGTATGCTGAGCTTTCTGTCCTGAATGTTGTGGCTGATACTGCTCTATACCAATTCAAGAACCAAAATTTATAAAGAAATTATGAAAAAGTGTGTTTTGTAATCTTTGGACTACCAAATATATTTCTCATAATCAACCTTAAGCATATGATGAGCTGACTTACTTGGACATATTTGGCTGTGTGGTAATGTTAACTATTTTAATGATATTACCACCTCCCCATCCCCCCAGGAATACAACCTGTACCCCTGCAGGCTTTATACATTAATTGGATTTTTATTATTAAAGCAAGTGTTATGTTATGGCTTAAATTGTATGCTCTCAATACCCAGTGTGCATTTGGGCAACTTTTTGTTGAACAGATCTTATATGGCAGCATGTGATATTTTTATTCCCACTGTTCTGATGATGAGATCAGCCTTGTCAGGACTTTCCTCATCTAAGTTCAGTCAGTAGGCTAAGGGAATATAGCATCATAAGCATGAGCTAGTTCTGCCTGCGTTCTGAGCTACGTGGGCAAGAGGCTGCATACCTGTGTTGGTGTGGCCCTTTGCTGCTCCTGGGTGTATTGGCTGGGTATAGTCTGGCTGCTGAAGTAGCAGTGTGGCTTCTGGGTTGAACTGGTTTTTACATGACCAGATCAGAGAGTGGAGTAAGCATGGGGCTGTTTGTGCCTGCTGATTCAGACCTCCCAATAGTTTAAATTTATGATTCTGATGGTTTGGTTTACTCCAGTTTGTGTAAACTCTAGTTTGCCTATTTAACTTCTGCATTATTGTGATTGACTTTATAGTTAGATAAGGATTTTTTTCAATGAACCCCCAGAAAGAAGAGGGGGGGGAATAATCAAAAACCACACACATTTGTTCTTGACTGAGACATCTGAGTGTGTGTGGGGGTGTATTTTTTTAGATTGTTAGATGTAGACAGTATGGGATCCTTCCTGCATGGATGGATGACTGTTTTGATCCTTTTGGTTTAAGGAAGTAGGGCAGTCTTATGCGATGTAGTACTGGTTCTTCAAGGAAACTATTTCCAGAGAGATTGTACTCAAACCCACTAGTTTGCAGTTTACTGAACAAGTACTGTGTGACTGAAGTACTAGTTGCATAAATTCTTGTGCTTGGTGACTGCAAAATTCTCCATGATGTTGAGTTATGAGGGTTTGAATTTTATTTTTTATTTTTAATAAAAATAATTGGGTGAATTGGGCAAAGACACTCATTGTAGGGTGCTGCACAAATGAGTGCCATATGTGTGAATATTGCAGGTTTTCAGTAGTAAAATACTGATGTGCAGTAAGTAATTTTACTGCAGTTATTTTTACTACAGTTCTCCATTCTTGGAGAGTACTCACTGAATTTACTAGGTAAGAGCTTAACAGAATGATTTTGTTTTGTAAATTGAACTTAAAAATATTTAAAAAATGTTTAATATACCTGTGAATATCGATGCTTTTAGATTCATCTGTTCTGGATGTACCATATATTTTTTTAAAAGTTACATTTCTGTCAGGTGCTGTCCAACAAACATGTGGCTCCAGACCATTTATTACAAATTTGCAAGCGTATTGGCCCTATACTGGATAAGGAGATTCCACCCAGCATTTCGAGAGTGAATTCCTTACTTGGTGCAGGGAGACAGTCGTTGTTACGTACAGCAAAAGGTATGGTTTGTTTATGATTTGAAATGGGTATGATACATTTTCATAACTACATGCTGAAGGCTTTTGGAATCCTTAAAAGTGGTGAGCTTTCACCAAAATTGGCCCCCACTTCTTCTGTACTGTGTTTAATCAACCAAAACACCAGTGATCTGTGTATTAATGGTATAAATATATATTGATTGTTGTGAAGAGAAGGTTTTAAGTTGCATCACAAGAATTACTGTTACTCTGAGTGCTGAGGCAGCTGAACATGGCAGTTTTCTGTGTTACTGCAATATAATGAATCATCCGGACACAAGTGCTACTTCTCTAATGTCTCCCGACACTCCCAGTAGTATATTGGCCCATGTTGGTTTTGAATGCTGTAGCTGTTGTACTCTGTGCAGTGCAAATGTGAGACAGTAACACCAGTTTTCTGAACGTTTTCTTGGTTAATGCAAATGGCATCAAAATTAGCACTTGTGACTTGTATACATACGCAGGAAGAAAGTCCTTGCCCGTAACTTAAAGGGAATGGTTGGCAGTGCATAAGCACATTCTTTATTTGATAGGGTCGGTTTTAGCTTTAGACTTATCTCTTTGAATGTTTCTGGGAGGGGGATGTTCACGTGTTTGTATGAAGTTCTGTTGGGTAGCTAGATGCTATGGTGTGGGACTGGTTTATGGGATACTATTGTGTTTTCAGTTATCTGTCCTAACTGCTTTAAAGGATGCACACTGAATGGCAGTGACTGTTCTATCCTGAAAATCAGGATTGCAATTATTTAAGCATGAGTGTGTCAAAACAACTGTCAGTGTGGGAATTTTTTTAAGAATCGCAGAATTGTCAGGTTGGAAGGGACCTCTTGAGATCATCTAGTTAATAATTTCATAGTAATAAATATTCAATAAATATTTATAATATTCATGAGAAAATATTTATGAAAATGTTAAAAATCTTAAATGCTTTGCACTGAGAACAAGTAGGAAAAATTCAGTTTAAAAGTTAGTTTTGTGTTACATGAACTGCAAGGCATCACCATTTAGGAATAATTTCAAAGTTTGGTGGTTGGTTGGATTGGGTTTTTTCCCTCCTTCTGTTACTATATTAAATGGATTTTTCTCTCCTCTGACGCTACACTGTTCATGACAAGTTTTGGGGCATTTGGTGTTCCTGTTTTTTTAGTTGTTTCAATACTGTTTTTGAGACCACCTATAGATAGGTTCTTTACCATGTTTTGGAACTACAGCTCTCTGAGCATTTTTCACATGTACTTATGACGAACTTAAACCAATTGTTTTTAAAGATTGCAGGAACACTGTTTGGAAGGGCTCTGCGTTTGCTGCTCTTCATAGAGGAAGACCTCCTGAAATTCCTGTGAACTATGGCACACCACCAAATCTTGGTAAGCTCTTTTCAACACTCATCACTGTTGCTGTGAGCGTACGATGTGTATCTTGATAGTGGCCTTGCTACGACACTGAAAATTGCACCTCAGAACTGGATCTGGAGGCTTATCTGGAGAACTTCATATGACTTCACTGGAGTTATGTATTGGGTACAAAGGTCTGCTCACAGTACTAGTGAGACAGTAGCCTCTAGATGACATCTTATTTTGTAAAGCCCCTGTATTAAGTAGATAAACATACAGAAAATACAAATCCTTCTCCTTTGGATAGAAGGACTCTTGTATGATTTAAGGTATAGAAAGCTGTAGGAAAATAAAGATAACATTTAGCATTTCTTATGTAGACACTGAAGTTTTGGTTGGAGCAGCTTTAAAATACTGTCCTGGTTTTATACATACAAAAAATTGCAAATACAAAAAAACCTGACTTCATGAAATCTGATAGCCGCTTCTTGTAAGTCATTAAGTAATATATTAATGGGAGTTAAATAAAGTCATGTTTTAGAATATACCTGGTCTGGACATCAATATGTTCATTCTTTGATTTCTTTGTGTTCTAGTGGAAGTACATCGAGCAAAACAATTAACTGGATATGCAAAGTTCAGTACTTCATTTCCAGGAAGTATGTATCAGCATGTCAAGATGCACAGACGGATTCTTGGCCATCTTTCTTCTGTATATTGTGTTGCATTCGATAGGACTGGACATAGAATATTTACTGTGAGTTGATGAAATAGATCTGAATCTGAATATTGTTCTAGATGGATTCAAGGAAAAGAACTTTGAAATGCATGTTATGCTAACACTTCTGGAGGTGGATATCAGTAGTGTTAAAATATAGCTGATTAGCTCCATCACTGTGCTTAAGTAGAACAATTTGATGTAATTAAAGGTCAGAAGCATGTAAGAAATTGTTGTACTTAATATCTGGTCAGGTGTTGACATTGATGTAGGAGCTTTATTCAGTGATGTAGTTAGATGTTAAGCAAGTTTCATATTTTTTATTCATATATTTTATTTTTTTAAATTTATTTTATTACTTTCATTGGTCTTTGCTATTACTGTAAGGAATCCCCTCAAACTTATTCCAGACTTTTTGCATTATATCATATAGATCTGTGATGATTGCAGTGTAATCCTGAACCATGAGTGAACGTTTTGGTTTTTTTACTGTTGGTCATATGAACTGTATTTCTTAAGTAGCATGCATAGTTTTAAATATAAGTATAATTTACCAAGCTGTGGAAAAACATAGGTTCTTTAAAGGAAACCTGAAACTTTTATCCTGAATGTCTTTGAAAATCCTTGCTGAGTGTAATAAATATTTCTTTCTAGGGCTCAGATGACTGTTTGGTAAAGATTTGGTCAACTCATAATGGCAGGTTATTTGCAACATTACGAGGACATTCAGCAGAGATTTCTGATATGGCTGTCAATTATGAAAACACTATGATTGCAGCTGGAAGCTGTGATAAAATGATCAGAGTGTGGTGTCTGAGAACTTGTGCACCAGTTGCAGTCCTCCATGGACACACAGGGTCCATTACCTCATTACAGGTATGGGGGTTTTTTTTAAGTGTTTACATATTGAAGCACAAATAATGTAGATAGATTGTAAGCAGCAGCCAGTCCACGAAACTCAAAGATAAGTTTCACTTGACAGCTTAGTATGGAAAGTTTGACTCTATTTTAATCAAATAGTAGGAAACTAGAAATAATTTGGGCAAAAAAAGATGCTTTTGCACCTGATTTGAAAAGTTAAGAGTCTTCTTTAATAGTAGGATTTGGATTGATGGGATACCCTAAGATTAGCTAGCTATCATATTGGTAGGAAATAACCAGTTTCCTTGGTTGCTTATTGAAATTGAGAAGTATAGTTACATGAATGCTCTAGACCAGTAGAGCCTTCTATCTTTGTGTTGTAAGTTCTTGAAAAGGAAGAGTAGTACCTCATTTTCTGTTTGTGGAGAAAAGTACTTTGGTTGCTGTTACTAGGTTAAGAAGTAACTTGCCAAGCGTACATCTTACTTTTTCATGTCCAAGTGCAAGGAACTGATGTTCTGTTTCCCATGAAGGCTGGCATGTAAATGGCAAATAACTTTCACTGTGCCTGTCACTGGTTTTCACATGACTGAAATTATTTCTCTGTGACTGCCTGTGGGAATATTAAAATCTGAACATTTAAATATTGATGTCAAAACCACAGGAGAAACCTACTTAACAAAAAAAGGGGGGGGGGAGGGGGAAGTTCCTTGCCTCCCTGAAATTCCTGAGTATTTAACTGAAGATAATGACAGGAATCCTTCTTCACTTAAAAAAGATCACTACCTGTAATATTTGAGCTGTTGGAACCAAAGAGAATTTCTGGGAAATATCGTGTCCTCCTATTGTCTGTTACTGGAGACGTGATATGCTGGTTTGTGTGGGTGAGTGTTCTGATCCAGTATGTGATTCTTGCAACTTCTGTGATATGGGTATTTGTCTTAATCTCAAAAATATAAGTTATTTCAAAAGTGCAAAGATGTTCAGTGTAATATGTTGTGTATTTAAATTTGAAAGCGTTGTGATACTTCATGTGCTGTTGGTAGTCCTTTGGATTCAGTCTCGTTTTGGCCTTTGTAGTTCCTTATTTAACAGATAAACTAGTAGCTCCTTATCCAGATTTGCTGTGTTTTCCAGTGAGACAAACAGGCTTATGTTGAGCGGTGAAGAGTGGCTACCTACCAGCTTGTGAAGTTCAGTACAAAAATAATTCTGTAGTTTTCTCAAAAATGCTGCCTCCAAGAGTAGTCTTCATATTTGCAGAGTTTCTGTGGCATTCATTGCATTTTTTTTCTTTGTTTTTTAATGGCAAAGCACTTATTTGTGGTCTGTCTTTTATTGTAATATGGTGGATTTTTTTGTTTAAGCGTTCTTAATAATACTATAATTGCAATATGTACAATTTATGTGGCCATTTCCAACAATCGTAGTAGTAACTGATGAACAATTTAGTCAACTTCTGTAACTTGTGTTCTGTAAAGTTTTCTGAAGGGTAGCTCTGTGCATAGCAGTAAATCCATGTCTTAAAGAAGTATGTGTGAGGACTTCCTATAAATTCATATGCGATGCTTGGTTACACATACTCAGGCTATCTCATAACTGATGCTCTGCTTAATTATAGAATTTCAAAAGTAAGCCTGTCTAGTGAAACTTCCTTCCATATTTTTTTTCAGTTTTTTTCAGGTTTTTTTTAAACTGCTCATTACTTCATTCATTGACAAAATTTTTAGTGAATGATTGTGGTTAGTTAAGACTTCAAAGCAGTGAATGAATTGGTTTTATATAGTGCAATAATTGAAACATAGACCACAAACTTATTTTAAAGTATAGATGTTATTTTGTAAACACTAAAAATGACAGTTATCAAGAACTGCTTTAGCAGTTTTAGTTGAAAAATCCAAAGTAAATCAAGGTTTTACATTAATGTTTTTAGAAGTTCATAAACAGTTTTTAAATATCTCTCTTTGTATGTGTCTGATTTTACTTCTCTTTAGTTTAGTCCAATGGTGAAAGGCTCCATGCGATACATGGTCTCTACTGGTGCAGATGGAACTGTTTGCTTTTGGCAATGGGATACAGATTCCATGAAATTCAAGTATGTAAAAGGGTTGCTGATTAACTCTGTGCCATACTTTGATTAAAATAAGTAGAGTGCTTTTAACTAGCTAAAAATTTTTCATTTTTTGTGATGATAATGTTGTGGAAATAATCTATTACATAATTGTTTTAAAGCACCATCACTAACTATATCCTTTACAAGTTTATGTTATTCCGTTGTCCTGGGAGATTAGTTGGGAAATATATTAACTTCTTACTACGCTAAAAATAGAAGTGTAGGACAAGTAGAATTGCTGCAAACATAAATATGTTGGAACAGTATAATAAAGCTTTTTGTTTGTGCTGTTTTCAACAGTCCTGTAGTTTTAGGATGTCTCTTACAGAACTTGCATGCAGAGTGTGTTCAGGATAGTTTTTAAATGTTTTATATGTGATTGCTGTTTATTTGGGGGGGGGGGGGGGGAGATTATTACTGGAAAGAATAGATGTGGGATGATCAGTCTGTATCTAGTATTGTGCCATATAATGGTAGTTGGTATAAAATGATCCATTTTACATTAGAGCAGCTTTTTTTTTAAAAAAAAAAAGAGTACTTCAGAAAGCAGAAGATTATTTTGCTTTTTAATTCAAACTTGTGATCTTAAGGTAGTAGGATAGCAGCAAATCTATCGAAGGCATAGTTTCATCTGAATAATCTTTTAGGGCTGTAAGTTATAGGAGGAGGGTGTTTAAACTGAATCCTTAATTATTCTCCTAAAATTACTTTAGAGGACTGTATGAGATGTAAACATTGTTTAAATTAGTTTAAGCATGGACTTAAATTGGTTTAAGCGTTGGTAGGTCTCAAAGCAGCATTCTTAGGATTTGAATCTCTGTACTGTGTATCATACAAACATGAGAAATATTCTTGTACTGAAGGTCTCAACATTTCCTTCGATAAACAGAAAGCACTTGAACAGAAAAGCCATAGAATAATGAGTAGAAACCTATAGTGCTTCAAAGTGGCACAGTTTGCTGCATTTCTCCTTAACATAGCTCTTAGAAAGTAGCTAAGAACTACGTACTGTGAGATTATGGCCGTGTCAACTGGAAGAGTGTGTACATGACTTGCAGAACAGGAAACCAGTCTTTTAAATCACCATGTGCACAGTGTTGCAAAACTTTTATTTACTTCTGTAAAATGTTATGATTTTGCACAGCATTCTGCAGTAATGGTATTTGGTAGGCCTTATTTCATGTACTGTTGGTGGTTTGTAATGTGAGGGCAAGAATTCAGTACTTCGTGCATATGTTATGGAGGGCGTAAATCATACTTACTGAAGGATGAGCGAGAATAAACGTTCTTTGGCATGTCATGTTATCCTTGCTAGGTAATAGCATCTTGCAGAGAAAGTTATAAGCTGTGTGGGCTTCAAATATCATTTGTGTATGTGTACAGTAATTTTGAAAAGTAAACCTTATTGCTCATCCTCCTGCACAAGACTTACAGACGTTACTGTATGTATTTTAACAAGTCACTGTTATGTATATGTTTGAAGAAACATACCTTTATGTTTTGAAATGTTGATAAAAGCCAAGTTTTGTGTGGCATGTCCTGTTTCAAGCATCTTTTCTTTTTAAGCAATCGTCCAGTGAAATTCACAGAGAAACCTAGACCAGGGGTTCAGATGCTTTGCTCTTCATTCAGTGTAGGTAAGTCATGTACAGATTGAGTTTAGCATTGTGATTTCTCTTCTTCCCTCATAAGTAGTTGTTGTTATACTCTGTGACAGCTTTAAAATAAGCAAAACCAGCAGCTGTGTAGTAAGTAATTGTATGTATGTGTATTGTTAGCCTATGACATAATTAAATAATGTGACTTGCCGTAGCTAACGGTGAAAGACTGTTGAACTAAGCGATACTATTTTCCTTTTGCCATTGGTGATTTTTACGGAAGTAAAAGTCACCTGATGCTTGTTTACTTTTTATCCATCTTTACTGGATTTTTGTTTAATCCCTCAGTATAATGTCAGGGATTTGCAAAATTAGTTCTCTAAGATCCCACAGTCAACAGCAGTGGAAGTGGTTACTGCCAATAGTAGGAGCTCCTGATTCTGTGCCAGTTGTGTGCAGGGATAGTCATAAAGATCCCTTCTTTATTAAAAATCCACAAATGTATCTATAAATGTGCTTCACTCCTGGCTTCTAGTCTTCTTTCATTCTAATGATGTGGGTGACTTGTGGGAAAGCTTACTGGTACCAGACAGTGTGAACATTAGAAGAAACTTGGGAGTTTCAGAAATAAAATACAAATCAAAGTGTAGCTTGTTAACGTTGTCAGGATATAGCCCTGGGTTGGGTTTGGGTTTGGGGTTTTTTTGAGGTTTTGTTTGTTTGGGGGTTTTTTTTGGCAGCACTTACAGGTGCCAAGAGGCAGATCTTAGTATTGTGGCCACCACAGCTAAATACTGGTGTGCCTATACTGGTTTACTTATGCTTCTACCCAGTTTTGAAGTAATGCACATGCCACAAATGAGACGCATGCTACAGTGAAAGAGTCATCTAGATAATTCTGATGATGACTAGCCATATTCCCCATAATCGAAGGCTTCTGTGCACAAATAGTAGTGTTAGATGTTTCAGCATTCCCCTAGTTATATATTTTAAAATCTTTGTAATGCTGAGTATGACTTTATTTTTACTATGGCTGAGAGAGCCTTCTGAGGCAAGAGGGGGATTTCCTTTCACATCTTTATGACAGTGGAAGAGCATAAAAAATGTGACACTTCAGGTTATTTATTTTAAACTAGGCATCTGAGAAATGTTGGTTATCTGTTTTAACTTCTTATATAGTAGCTTAATTATTGCTTGGGTTTTACAGGTGGTATGTTTTTAGCAACTGGCAGCACTGATCATGTCATCAGGATGTATTATTTTGGCTCTGAAACACCTGAGAAAATAGCTGAATTGGAAAGTCATGCTGTAAGTAAGATTGTTAGTTAAGTCTAATAATTAGTCACTTCAAGCAGTATTGAAGTTGCAAGTTAATGTTGTTGGTGGGTTTGTAGCAATGTTCTTTTACTGAATATTTTTAGAACTATGCAGAATTTCAGCCAGTCATCTCAATGTGACTTGACCATTTTAAAGGCTGGCATGTATGAAGATGATATTTAGAATTTTATCTTTTCAACTGGATGTCATACTTTTCTCTAATTTTAAAGCGTGTGGTTTGCTCAGTTGCTTCCCTCTGATGCAAGTGTGCCTAGCCACCCACATATTATATGCTGTATACAGGAAGTAGATAGGCTGAGAATGTGGATTTCATTACTCAAGTTATTTACCATTTGACACCTTTTGTGTTAAATCTTTAAATGGGATTGAGTTTCCAGAATTTTGCTTCTGTTCATCTTGACATTTATTCATGTCTTCAGTGTCTGTGCAAGCTACTTTATACTTCCTAAGTAATAAGTCAGCTTGCTTGTGTAACGTTGTTTCCTCATGTGCTTTATGTAAATGTGTGCCGTCTGTCTTTACTTGCTTTCTTGATATAACTGATACCTGTTAGGAAAAGAACTTCTTAGATAAAATACACTCATTTTTTATTTGTGTAGCCTAGTCTAGTGGACTCAGTCTTCTAAGGTATCTAAGAGAAACTTGGCTTACGTTCATGTGCTGAAGGTTGAGTCTTCTTTTTCAGCACTTGATGCACAAAGAATCTGTAGTTTTACTGTAGAGAATTTAGATTTAGCTGAACCTTAAGGCTCTTTGAAGGGCAGCTCTTAAAATACTAATCTTCTTCATTTTGTTGGCCTTAATATGTTTTCTCTAATACTGAATCTGACTTAAACCATTTATGTTACAGTGATAACACTTGATCAATACGTATTTTGTATGTAGAGAAGACTTTCAGCTCTGAAGATAAACTGATCTGAGTGTGCTATCTATTTTTCCTGTAGTTTTTATTGTCATAAAAATGAGTAACTAATTGTATATTTCTTTAAGGAATGTGTAAGTAGGAGTGGGAACAAAAGATTCCTTTCAATTGTTGGCTTAGGATATTGGAAATCATATTCAGATATTAGTTAATTGGCTGACAAGTTATTAATGGACAGTTATTTCATCTGTCAATCCTTCATATTTAATTAGGACTTTTTTTTTAAAACTTGCATTTTAAATGCATTAATGGCTAGTGAATTCTGGTAAGTATTTGTTGGACTGTCACCTTGCAGTTGAAACTGTTAGAAATCATACAATATGTAGTTTTTTCATTATTTCAGATTTTACTAAGCTCAGATTTCTCAAAATTGTATTTCCTGTTTAAAAATATAATTTCTAACAAACTGTACTTTTTTTACAGGACAAAGTTGACAGCATTCAGTTTTCTAACAGTGGTGACAGGTATGTTGAAAGATGCTCAAATGTGAACAAACAATACATTATTTTGGAATTAAGAATGTATTATTGTTCTCACCTGGAGGTGTCCAGTAAGAAAATTCTACTTATTTAGAACTGAAAGGGGAAATCTGGACTAATCCAGGATAGCATAGTTAAGTTTCAGCTGTCTATCTCAGCTTTCTATTAATCTTTGTTAGACAATGTCTGTGGACTGTCTGGGTTTTTACTTACCTGGAGGGATGTTACCACTTTTTAACATACCTGATGTATTAGTGGCTTCATAAACCTCCTCTTCCCCCTCCTTTAAGTTTCAGGAAGTATTGGATCAAAGTAGGAAATGGGAAAATGCAATGCAAATGGTCTAAACTAAGTTTTAATCCTTTTCTTTTTTTTTTTTTTCCAAGCCTACTATTCTTTTTTTAAGGAAATGGATTTAATAGAATTTTACAGCTGATTTGGGGGGGAGAGGAGTGGGTGGGGGAAGTGTTGTGTAAATTCCATTTGTAAAACTTCACCCATACTTCCAGTACATAATGGAGTCAAAATTGATCTCTGATTGGCCTATCACTAATGAAGATGCAGATTTTAGCCTTCAAGGTAGACTTACATCTGCAACCATAAGTTGTGGCTTTATTTTTATTGAGTTTTTTCCTCTTCTGAAAAGCCAGATAACTGTGACTAAGAACGCTAATAATCTACATTCAGTTTGGAAGTTGTAGTTATCTTCCTTTTAAATGTGTTTTTCTGCAATTATACTTGTCTTTGGGGCCATCGTGTTGCACTGGTCCATCCATGTTGCCTGGATAGATTACTTTTCAAGGCAGTACCAAAAAAACCCAAAAAGGCAAAACTTCTGCTCTTTTGCTTGGTGACACTTTCTATGGAAGATGTTTAAGATTTATAATTATTATTAAAATGAATCATAGCAAATTAGAGCACAGTCATGATATACCTAGCATGCAAACTTTTTCTGTGGGAAGTGTGTCAGCTGTGTTTCTCAGGGTTGTGATTCATGGTCTATGGAGATTATCTTTGGATGTCTTAACAATGTTTTGGTTCCTCTGTTCAGGAACTTCCTTTCTGCTGCATTTATAGTTCAGCAGTTCATGAAATGGAAGCCTGAACTGCCATGGTTTACACCTTGGTATCTTAAAAGTAAACCACTGGTGGTCTCTTTTATGCACAGTTGTGGGTGGGAACATCTTAGGTTTTGCTGTGCTGATCTGTTCTTCCCTCTACTTCAGTATATGATACTCTGCAATTTCAGAGTGGATTACTTAAAATACTTCATTAAAGTATTGTAATGGAGAAGGACTTGAGGATGACGTGAACTGAATTTAACTTTGGAACTTGCTTCTCTGTTCTGTGTGTTTTGACAACTTTATTAAGTTTTTCAGTTCAGAAAAACTCTCTTTCCTGGGCTTCTGGAAAGAAAGTTAATGGACAGGTATCTGTAAAGAATTCTTTTGCATGCAAATTGAAGATTTCACTTCTGTTAGTCTTTCATTGTAATGTTTTAAATTGTGGTGGTTTGTGACTCTGAATATACTTTAAAGCAAATTCTTTTGAAGATGAACTAACTATCTTTTAAAACTTCTTCAAGGTTCATAAGTGGCAGTAGAGATGGAACAGCTAGAATCTGGCGTTTTGAGCAAGCAGAATGGAGGAGTATTTTGTTGGATATGTCTGATCGATTACCAGGGTAGGTGAAGTGTTGTCTTTTTTTTTAATCTGTTGTGTGAAGTCAAAGTTTGCAAAACTCATCAAGCACGCTTATGGTCGAACTAGAGCAAGCCTTAACAATATTATGATCAAGCGGTGTGGTCTTTGGGGGGGTGAAATGAGTGTTCTGGTGATGTAATAACTTGCTAAATTTTAGTCTGTGCTTGAATAAATGCATAAATATTTATATAGCTTTTAAATGTACACTGTGCCAAATTAATTACATTTCCTTTGTTAAGGAAAAAAGTTAACAGAAAGTGCAATAGATCTTCTCTATCTGGATTTCAGTCAGACACCTGACATGTCACAGGAGAAACATTTTTAGATTAGTAAAAATAAAGTAGATGATAACCTCTTTCCAGGAGGGGTCATGACAAGTAATAGGTGGGTTTCATCAAAGACTGATCTTGCTGACTGTTTTCATTGATTCTTTTGTACTTTTTAAAAGTGTATTAATGAAATATGCTGATGGCACACAGTTTGAATAGTGTCATTACAGCTGAAGATCAGAATATTACATGGCACTGGATAAAACACAAACATTGGGTATACAAGTTGATTGGAGGGTGATTGCAAGTTCTTCTTGTGATGCAGCCATAAAAAAAGTGGTTTTACTGAGAAAGGAGGTATTAATATTTGAGGTTTGACTGTGACATCTTTCTGGGTTAATATGTACAATTCTAGTTGTGTATAACTGAGAGAGAGTCTTTGTAAGAGAGGCTACTAGTTGACGTGGAATATAGATAATACTGTGTGAAGGTATGTTTCAAAGAAACCTTGTTCCTTCAGTTGACTAAGATGCTGAGAGGGAGTGTTGCAATATCCTATAGATGTATTTTGCGGAGAGAAACTATGAAACAGATTGAGGTTAATACAAGATACTATCTTGAATACATTTATGTTGGGAATCAGAAAAAATTGCTTAGTTAAGGTGGAGGTTAGCTTCTGAAGCAGAGTTAGTTGGAAAGCTCCTGATTGTAAAAAGTCCAAACTTTTAAAGGAATTACGTTAGGACTCTAATTGTAGAAGAGAAAAGACTCCATGAAAAAGGAAAGCCCTTTTGCCTTGCATCTCAAATGGGAAAGAGGTTATCGTGTCCAATGAAATAACTATGCTAGAAATCCAGATTTGCTTTGTAGTTGATTGCTCCAAAAAGAATGAAGTTTATGGACAAAAGTTTCAAAACAAATTTAATTCTTAACTTCCCTTCCCTTGTCTGATTATTAACATGGGAAAACAGGTTATTTTTCTGTATTTTGAGATTGAAATGGGCTAATTAGAAATATCTCATGCCTGTTCAACTCTTTAAAAGTGACACATGCTCAGAAGAAGACAAATTTATGAAGCCTAAAGTAACCATGATAGCTTGGAACCAAAATGATAACTATGTCGTTACGGCTGTGAATAATCATCTGCTCAAAGTTTGGAATTCCTGTACAGGGCAATTGCTTCATGACTTGGTGGTATGTAATTTTACTTGCTTTTTTAAGTAAATGGTTTTCCTAGAATTGCAATGACATGTGCATGCTGAGTTCCTAATTGTATCTGATTTGTCTTGAAAGCTCTATATGAATAATAAAGCAAACGTAGTGTTTCTTGGATTTTTTTTAACCAAAACTAGCTGCTTCCTCCTCCATTTGAACAATCCTTTCCCTAGCTGCTGTGTTGAACTTGCCTGTCCTGTGGAATAAATAAAAGTTTTTGTGCAGCAACATACTTGCCTATTGAATAGTTCACTGTCCTTTTGGCAAGAGCTCCGTATTTCTAGAGGTCTTTCTTAAATCTAGAAAACTATTAAATTTAGAATGATAAAGTCTTTCTGGCTGCCTGGTGTTTTGCCCTATGTATGTGCCACAGGTAGCAGTCCAGATAGATATGCTGTGGAATTTGTAAAAGTCCATATATTTTTGGAGGCAGCTTATGGGGGTATAATTTTCCAGAAGTCTGAGTGTGAGGAGAGGGTAGTATAGTGCTTTAGGCTCTACTGGAAGTATCCTGTTGATGTGGATTTATGTCCTGTTGTTTGCACATGATGTGCAATTTTAAATTCTAGGGGCATGCGGATGAAGTATTTGTCTTGGAGACCCATCCTTTTGATTCCAGGATAATGCTGTCTGCGGGTCATGATGGCAACATCTTTATATGGGACATTACCAAAGGCACAAAAACAAAGCATTATTTTAACATGGTAAGACCTTTTTTAAACTCTGTTTTTTCTCAACACACAGCAATGTGTTCACATACTGGTTTAAGGAATTGTCACCGACACACACACCCCCTGCACCTTTGGGGGGGGGGGGGGGGGGGGGGGGAACACCAAAAAAAAAACCAAAAAAACCCCCCAAAACAAAAAAAAACCACCAAAAAAACCCCCAAACAACCAAAGCCCACCAAAAACCCCAAACTGGCAAAATTCATGAGTTCGTTTTTTCTCTAGAGCTTTTACCTTTGAATTTCTTGGTTATTGTAACTGTAGGTGCAAAGTGACCAGGAGCTGGTTTTAACAGTTTAATGTGGCAGAAAAGGGGGGCTGGGATTGCCTCCCTTGTCTGCTCCCAGCTGCTCACTTCCATTCTCTACCTTGAATCAGGTGCCTCTCAGTGGACCTTTTACTAAGCTGAGTCAGTTCACTGATCTTCTCTGGAAGTATTCCCCACTTCCTTCCACTGCTACTTTCCCATAGGGCTTTTGAGTTGAATTCGGTCAAGGGAGGTCTTGATAAGCTTCTGAGGTGAGGAAGATGAATTGTGAGAATTTGCAGTTGGGTGTGAGGAATGTGAGGTATGGGGGAGCAGACCAGGACTTTACTTTCATCATAGTCAGTGTCTGAGCTCATCGGACTTCACCTGTTGATCAGGACTTCTCAGTCTGTGAGGTGTTGTGAGTAGTTGACACCAGGGCTTTTCCAATCTTTGTTACTAAAGATCTTCTTGCGTCTCATTCATAGTAACAGTTTTCCTTCTGAGATGAGGTGCCATCTAAAAGACTGAAAGATCCTGTTTTTAGAGCATCACTTCAAGAGTCTTATGGACAAATATTTGTATTCTCAACTGTCTTAAAAATGCTAATATTATTACCATAAGCATTAGTAGATTGGCACAGTTCTTTTCAAGAGCTCCCATGACATTTGCTCCTTTTGACAGCTCAGGATTAACACTTTAAAACAGGTTATTTTCTCTGAGACTTAAGTTATGATCCAACGTTCCTATTAATTTTTTAATCTTTTTTTCTGGTTACAGTCAATAGCCAAGTGATTTTTAAAATGTTTTTCTATAGCTTTAAGTGTGCTTTTCTTGAAAGTGGTTTAACAAAATCAGTATATGTTAGCTGCAGTTTACTATTAAGCAGTATACTAACAGCTAAAAAGTGTCAAAAAGCTTTTTTTTCTTAACAAGTTTCTTAAAGTAAGTTTCCATACCCTTTTAAAATCCATATTTTAAAATTGAGTGCATCTGTTAAAACTGTATGATTCAGGACTTAAATTCACATGTCAAGGGGAAAAAAGAAACTGAAGTAATGAGATTATTTGTGCTTTAATGGAGATATATGAGGTGCATGACTGCTTTTGATAGAGTAATTAATTTTTGATGCTGCATTATTGTTTGGTCAAATAGTCTTGAGTTTCTTTCCTTCAATCTAGATTGAAGGCCAAGGACACGGTGCTGTTTTTGACTGTAAATTTTCACCAGATGGGCAGCATTTTGCATGTACAGATTCTCATGGGCATCTATTGATATTTGGTTTTGGCTGTAGCCGGCCTTATGAAAAGGTAAGTTCAGCTCTTTATTAGGACTGTTTATTCAAGCTTCTGACTGAAATTAGATTAGTTACGTTCGTTCCTCTAAAATATCATATGTAAAAAAGAGTTTTGTATGGGTACGGGATCTAAATATAACGGGTTCCTTGATGTCTGTGAGTTCTCTTGTACGTATGGTCCTGGCACAGCAGAAACAACCAGTGTCTTAACATTCCCTTAGGAGTGGCTCCCAAGAACTTTTCTGGAATACATTTTCATCTTCCAGTCAGCTAATTTGCATGTTAATTGTTCAACCTCGAAATTACTTTTATTTCTAATTTCTGAAGGTAGCTTAATGTTTAAAGGCTGGAATGTATCACAAAGTTCATTGCACTACTACCTAATTAAGAAAAAAGCAGACTGTTCGTACCTTAAGAATAACTTGCTGGTTTATTTCAGTTATTAGAACTTGCAGTTCTTTAGGCCTTTCCTTATTCAAACCCAAACTCACTGTAGTAGTTTGACTAAAATAAGCAAAAGTAAATATTCATCCAACACTGTGGATTTTGAAATGTTAGAAAAATATGTATGGGATAAATGCTTTACCTTTTTGAATCTTATCAGCCTGTTTCCTTTTTGTTTTGACAATTATATGTGTTTCTGTTTTTTTGAAATAGCTCTCAAAAGTGCAGTTCTGGCCTATGCTTATCTTCACTTCCCCCACAATTGTTTTAAAGTTGCAATGGTAATTCCATGTTTGTAATTTTAAAGGATTATTTTTTTCTTGCTCTACGTTCTTAGCTGAAATTGAAACTTCATCTTGCTCATCATTGCTAGGAGCAAAGATTCTGACTGTGACCTAATACATGTGTAACCATTTTCCTTCAGCTGCATGGATTTAACAGACTGTTTCAGTTGCAGAAAAAAATTCTGGTGGATATTAAATGATTAAGAAAGAACTTTGAGACCTTATGTTGAACTTTAGGCAATGATTTCCTTGCATGGAAACCAAGGAAACTTTTCCTAATTCTGTGGAAAAAAACCAGAATGAGATGTAAAATGTTTTTAATTTCAACTGTAAAGCAGTGCTTCTGCTTTAAGTTACCTCAGTTTATTGTTTTCTAAAAGCATTTTGTTGCCTCCAAAAGCACTATCAAAAAGGAGAGTACTGCAACACCCGTACAGGATAATTGTAACTATGCATAACTCTTCTTATTGGGAACTTGCCCTTTCTTTTCCCTTTAAGGAGATTTTAGATATTTTAGTGTCACTTGTTCTTCTATGTTCTTTAGCATATTATTTTTTTAAACTTGATAACATAAAAACTTTATTTCTTTCTAGATTCCTGATCAGATGTTCTTCCACACTGACTATCGGCCACTTATTCGAGACTCTAACAATTACGTCCTAGATGAGCAGACTCAACAAGCTCCTCATCTCATGCCCCCTCCCTTCTTAGTAGATGTGGATGGAAACCCTCATCCAACAAAATATCAAAGATTGGTGCCAGGAAGAGAGAATTGTGCAGATGAACATTTGATTCCTCAACTTGGATATGTAGCAACAAGTAAGAACAGTATCGCTAAAGACCTACATCCAGAAGTTAGAGTTACTCTAGTAATTCTGAATGGGAACAGAGTAGACAATGACATAGGTGATTTAAAAATACCTTCGTTTTCTCACATGCTAACTATTGTGTATTTATGTTCACTAAAGATGCTGAAAGGTCCCACAGTGAATACGATTTTAAACAAGCAAAAAAAAAAAAAATTGATTGTTCAAATGGATGTCTTAATTCTTTTCTGTGGGCACTGACATGCACGAACTGTGAGTTGTAGACTCTGTAAATGTCTCATCTGGAATAAGCAATTGGAATCATTTCAGGAATGGTTTTCATTGTGTTTAGTTGTAGAACATATCTCACTGTGATGTGAACAATGAGATTAAATCATTTGCTATAGTCAGTTAGTTAACTGAACCCTTTTATTTGTATTACACTTGCAAGGTGATGGAGAAGTAGTTGAACAAGTTATAGGCCAACAGACAGTTGATCAGGATGAACAAGGCTTGGAGCCCAGCATTCTTGACGGCATGATTAGACAATTACAGCTACAACAAGATCAAAGAACTGGAGCTGATCAAGAATCTGCTTCAAGTGGTCCACAAAATGGGGAAGGAACACCTAGAAGAGGTTAGTACTTGCTGATAAATTCTTAGGTCATTGTTCTATCTCCATTTTTATTACGCTGTGTGAAATATTTCAAACAGGTTTTAACTTCAGTGTTGTTTTGGGGACTAAGATTCCCTTAACAGTGATATCTCTTTATTCATTAAAACACTGCTACTCCTGTGATTAAATTACGAAACAAAGCCTTTTGCTTTTCCTTCTAAAGAGCATTAATTGTATTTCTTGTAGAGTGCTACATATTTAATATATTTGTAGACTACTCAAATACATTTATAGGAGCCATATTTATTCTCCTCTAAAGTTTGCAAAATAAGTATTTTACCACTTTTCAAACTGGGTTCCCCTCTCCCTTCTTTACAGATTTAAACCAGGCACTTTTCTGATCTGTATCCTTGTAGTTCTAATTATGTAAGCTCAGCTCCAGGAAAAGTGCTTTTTAGAACCTCACTAGCCTCAGAGCTGCCTGAAATAGTTCACGAAAACACCTCTGTCACATTATACTTCCTTTCACTGTATTAAAATAGTAGTAGAAATAACTATTTTAAAAGTATGTGTGCAATCTCACTGTATTTTCTACAAGACAGATAATTTCCTGAAGGTGATAACTAGTCATATACTTATGATTGTGGAGATAAAAATATGTAAAATGTTACTTGTTTTTTTTTTTTTCTTGTAGTAAGAAGAAACAAGGTTCCAGTTTGTGTAGTCTGGAAAAAATGTTTTTGTTTTTATATTTTAGCTTTTAGAAGACCAAGTTTTGACATCCAATCTCCTCCCAATATTGGTCTGCGACGTAGTGGGCAAGTTGAAGGTGTGCGTCAGATGCATCAGAATGCTCCACGAAGTCAGATGGCTACTGAGCGAGACCTTCAGGCTTGGAGACGAAGAGTTGTTGTACCAGAAATACCACCAAGCTTACTCAGGTCTGTAGATGGCTTACTGGACTGCAGATAGGACTAGAGAGAACACATGATATTTTTTCTAAATCTAGTGCTATTAGACCTAAGCTAAAATAGATACGTGGTACAAATTGAAGTAGTTCAGTGTTATAATCAGCTGTACTTAAAAACTTCTAATTGTAAAGTCCATTCAACAAAAATAAATAGAAGTTTCTCTAGTTTAATAGAGAATGATTCTCCCATATATCAATATTTTAAGTCATCTTAAAGGACAGCTATATTACCTAGATTCTTGCTTTTTCCAAAATAAAGGGATATAGGTTAAATTCATTTACATGAAAGAGTTCGGAGAGATTGTGCTTTTGTGAGACTTTGTGAGGGTGATGTGTTATGACTGGAAGCAGCACTGAGTACTTGAAATGCCAGAACAGTTAGCTGCTTTCAAAAATACTATCAGTATGCATCCGTGAAAAGAAGAATTAATATCGATAGCTAAATATTTCTTTTTAATGGTACAGCCATATGTGCTGCCACATCTCTGAAATTTTTAAAAAGCTTTCCCAGTGTTCGGAGGTAGAATGATTGCCAAGGGAAAAGTGTGGATTAAAAATGGGGTTGAAGAAGTTTATTACATTTGCAAGGAAGACTTTCTTAATCTCCATCTTCTTTACTCTATCTGGAAATGAGAGGACATATGTTATAGGTGTTTGAGCAATGATAACGTCTGAAATTAATAATGTAATGGAATTAAGTGTTAGGGTTTTTTAGATCCTTTAAAGAGAACGGATCATTTAACTTTTTAGCATTGTCAAAACAGATTTAGAATTAGATTTTCATTACTTTCTTGTAGGAAGCAGGAAGAATATCGAATTGCAAAAGGGGAGGAAGAGAGAGATCTTTATGCAACAGAGAAGAAAAAGTCATTCGAGTCATTGGAAAAGGTATGCAGCAGCTTCTAGGAAAATGAGCATTCTGTGCCCAGGGACAAATCATGGTTTAAAAAATGAAAACGGACACTTCTGAAGGTATGGTCTTCAAAGATCCCAGCTGATTCAGCTTCCAGTTATTGCAGGACAAGGTTTGATTTATTTTTATGAATACCTAGATTTCTTTTTTTTTTTTTTTCAGTCTTGCCTCCTTCCACCTAAGGTATTCGGTAGTAATTTTTAAAGGCAGGCTTGATTTCCGGCCATTCTGGTCTTACTGCAGTTAAAGTTTCAAAGACAGTTGTTGCAGGTCCATGCTAAAGCATTGAGGTGCAAGTGAGAATGTTCAGAGTCCTATATTTGAAGATTTATAGGCTATATTGCTATTCCCTTGTCATTTTACTTTAGATGACGGTGTTTTGTGTTTGGGGCAACTTTTTCAGACTTGCACCATTTTGAATGACTTTCTCATTATCTATTTTGTGGAAGAGATCGGTAAGAAGGAAGAATTGGTTATTGTACTGTTTCTATAAGATAGTGGCCTGATTCGCTGTGTCTTGCAGTACAAAACAATTTGACGCAAGAATTCTACTGCGTGATCCCCTTAACTGGGAGGAGTCGAGGATTTCTCAGAATTGCCCGTTGTAGGCAGTTAATGTCTTGATTCTGTAAATATATTTATCGGGTAATGTGAATGGACCTGCCACTTACGGTATTTTATAAAGAGCAATTTCTTAGAACAACTACTAAATCTTAAATTGGGAACGGCAACCTTAAAACTATTGGCTTACAGGAAAATTATTTCTTGTGAAAAGGAGTTTTGATGTGATGTGATGAGGCCGTTTCAGTTCTTACATTCAGCAGTGCTTTTAGCCACCATAAAAGTTTGCCACATATATACTTTTAGTAACTTCTTTTTTTCACTTCCTATATAAATTAGAGTGACTCTGAGTCTTCATTAATACAATCTAAGCGTAGACTGCATAGACGGAAATATCCCAATTACCGAACACGGAATAACATTGAACAACTGGAGTCTTCTGATGAGGAAAGAGATAACTGCTTTGGCTTGATAGAGCAGGTAAGTTCTCTTCCAAGTTCTGTATTTTGAACTTGAGTTCCTCAATAAGTGAAGTTTCATGTAAATGTGCCTTTTCTCTCTTAAAACAAACAAGCAAACAAAAAAACCCCCTCTTTTACCATGGAAAGTATTTCTGTAAGCATCATTATTGTTAGCACTTCTCAAACCTAGCTATCAAAACTACCTGAAAGGAGGTTGTAGAGAGGTGGGGGTTGGTCTCTTCTCCCCTCTAACAAATGGTAGGACGAGGGGAAATGGCCTCAAGTTGTACCAGGGGAGGTTTAGACTGGATATTAGGAAATTTTACTTCACTGAAAGGGTTGTCAAGCATTGGAACAGGCTGCCCAGGGAAGTGGTTGAGTCGCCATCCCTGGAAGTATTTAAAAGACGTTTGGATGAGGTGCTTAGGGACATGGTGTAGTGGTGGTCTTAGTAGTGTTAGGTTTACAGTTGGACTCGATGATCTTAAAGGTCTTTTCAAACCTATACGATTCTGTGATCTCTTGCTTTAATAATGGCAGTCTTTCCTGGCATTTTATAAGTGGCTGAACTGTTTTTGCTGAGAATCTTCTAAATCAAATCCACAGTCCAAGGCAAAAAACTGATGTACAGTGCTGAGGTTGGCTTAAAGTGAAGTTTGCATTTTAGATGTGATTTGCTGTTTCTCTGTGAAAACCTTCCAAATTTGTGCACACACTTAAAACTGGAAATTTTGAAGGTTCTTGATAAAGCTTTTGTTACGACCTGGTAACGTGATTCTTCCACAGAGTTTGTTTATCGTGACTTGAGTCCTGACTTGGGGTGAAGCAGGACTTTGCTGTGGGTAGCAGGAGCTTTTTGACTGTTGTGTTATCAGATGCTGTAAATCAGTGGCAGGACTGCTTGGACTACAAGTGGTCTTGCCTTGCACACAAGGAAATAGTCTCAAACTGGGAAAGGGGGAAGAAGTGGAAGAAGTAGAGACAGTCAGACTTGTTGGGCTAGTCACTTCCTTTGTTAAGGAAGAATGGTGAACAAAATGGGGGATGTTCAGGAGATAAGATAATTCTGTAAGTAAGATGAAGAATTATATTATTTGGAAATGGACTCTCTTCTCCTAGCCTCTTAATAAAGAATTCCTATGTGTTTAAAAAACAGTAAATAACTTAAATTTAATGAAAAGTTCAGGTTTTCCTTACTTTGAGAATAGGGTGGAAAGGGAGTTGACAGGAGACTTCTGGCACCTGACAAATTCAAAGCATATGAAGTGCAAATAGGAGAGTTACAGACACTGTCCTGTAAATACTACATATACTTAAATATTTCTGAAGAAGTGATGTTAGATCTAATAATACTGAAACTAATAATACTATCAGAATCTGAGCTTTTATGTAAATGGTGGGTTTTTTGTTTTATTCCTACAAATGGTAGGATAAAGAACTGACTTAGTGAGTATTGTCCATCCTGTACACTGTATGAACAGGTCTTAGGAGGAAGACTGTTAACTTTGTTACTCTGAAAATGACAAACAAATAGTCAGTTGGACTAATTCAAACAGTATCAAACTTGAAGTTGCAAGTTAAATCTTGTTTTCTTACTGTCTTTTTTTTTTTCTTGACAACATATACCTTGAGACATGAGCAATGCATTGTACTTAGTCATTTCAGTCATGGAAAACACATGTAAAACATGAAGTTAATGCAAATAAATTCTTGAACAACAATCAGAAAATTACTTAAGTTGTAATATATTTTGATGTATCTTGACTATTTAGTTTTGCATTTAAATATATGCATGAATACACCCAATTAGTACTTGGTCAATTAGTTGATACTAAAATCAAAAATCACCTGATTCTAACTTGCATAACTAATGGAAAAAAAATCATAGAAGTGGTGCTCCTGTAACAGAATATACCCATGTTGTGTGCAGATGGGAAATGTGATAGTTTTCCTTGATTTGTTCCTTTTGCAATCTTTACATTCTTCTTGAAATCAGCTACAAAAAAGAACTACTCATTTCCATTTTAAAAACTCTACCAAATTTCTTCCGAACTTGATAATATGCAGACATGGATGGAGAATGCATTTTATGTTTCAAACCCTTAAAACATGTGCTGTGAGAAAGTTTTGGCTTGACTCTGCATATTTTTAAATTCAGGAAGCTGAAGAAAGTGAGGGCTCTGGCTCGTCTGATGAAGAGGAAGAGTGGAGAAGTGACAAGAAAAGCAACAGTAATAGTTCTAGGTAAAAGCGAACAAACAAATTACAGTAAAAGTTGGGATAAGTTTTACTTGAATTTTGGCAAGTTAAAAGTTGTGTGGAAGTTCTGCTGTGCTTTGTATGTAATAATATTTTGTAGAGTACTGTAGTGACAGTTGCATTGTTACTTAGTGTTCCATTTCACCAAAACATTTCTGTCTTTTAATGTAGTTTCAAATCCTTTTAGGTTTTTTGCTAGATGGCAAGGAGAAAGAAGATAGTCTGGAACGTTTTTTATAGTGTGTTTTGTTCTGTTCCATTTTTGAGGGGTGGGGGGGTTTGTTTGGTTTTGGGGTTGTTTTGTTTTTTTAATAATGCAGCAACAGTCAATTGCTTGCTCTTACAAAAATGTTTCGTTGAAAAAAAATCTTAATTTTGATAAAGTTATAATTTTATTTAGAAAGGAAGTTATCTATAACTTTTTAATCACTCTACTGTGGCTTTTTTAGATGTTCTTTCTAGAACTCTATAGTAGTAGAACTAAAAAAATACTGAGAGAGATAGATATAAAAAAAGCAAATGTGTACCTGTGAGATTTGTGTAACTGTCTTTGAAGAATTTAAGTAGTGTTTGGCTAGTGTGTTGTTTAGGGAGGGCTCTTAACTAGTCCAGGATTTCATTGCACAACTTTCTTGAATAAAATTACTGATTCTAGAATTTGCCAGACTTGAGTTTTTTTAAAAAATGTGCTTTGAATTACTGTGTTCCCAAAAAATTATGTTAAACATCAAGTGAAGTAATTGTTACAACAGGTCAAAGTAATTTTAGTTCTTTTGATAGTGCTTTCAACAGCAATCTATTTCTGCAGATATTTGTGTAAGAGAATTTAGCATTCTGAAATATTGACAACTTGGTTCTGTGTTTGTATTTTGCCTGACCCCATCCACTATGGACAGCGATTCTTCAAGTAGATACTCTGACTGGATTGCTGATGCAGGGATTAACCTACAACCTCCTGTACGGACTTCTCGACGGAAAGCTATCAGATATTGCAGTACTTCAGAAGATGAAGTATCAGCAGAGAAATCATCTCCTCCAAAGAGAAGAAGAAGAAAAAGGAGAAAAAAGCCCAAACCAAAAAAGCAGGAGGAGGTATACAGTTAACTTCTTCTACTCACACTTTAGTAAATTTCTCTCTTAGGTTTTTGGACACTGGAAACTGTTAAAGTAATTGTTATTGCCATTGGACAAGGATATTGGTATCACTACGTACAGTGTACCCTTAATTGATTTGAGACCATTCCAAATGCAAGGTATCTGCTGATTTGTATGGAAGAATCTGCATTCCAAGTGAAGTAATTTTCACTTCTCAAATAAAAAGGGTTCTCAAGGTTGCTGGTATCAAAGGGGAAATGTGATTATTAAACAACTGTACAGAATATTAAACTAAAACCCTGTTAAACTGTCTGATTTTAAGTAACATATCTTTTTGAAAACTTAGGGGATATAGTCACTGTATTTATGGTGGCCATTTATACTTGGGTTGAATTTTTAATTTTTTGCAAGTTACAATAATTACTCTTCTTTAAGTTACCGAAATTTTAAAGTTAATTTAAATAATTATCTTTTTTTATGTCATGATAGCTATTATTTGCTGTTTTCTACCATAAAGGGGCAAACACTTTTTTTTTTTTTAAATGCTTGGGGTGATTTTGGTATGTTTTTCTCTCCATCCTTTCACTTTCTTCCAAGTATTCTCAAAATGATATTTTTGGAACTGTTTTAGTATGGATATTTACTGTTCGATATCTCTCATAATTTTTCATCTTCAAATAGTTTCTTGCAGCTTGATAGTGTTTTAACTGGGCACTGAGACTGCCGTCTAAATGATAAAACTTTGTTTCTCTTAAGACCTGCAGAATAGTAATCTTGCTCACTCATATCTTCATATAGAAAAGGAATTCTTAGTATTAGTACTACAAATACAGTTACAACTCGAGCAAAGCCTTGGAGGAGTTTTGCTAATAGGTTTTGGAAATGTACATTAGCCTTTTGTAAGTTAAGCTTTTGTCTGCAAAATTAAAATGGAATGAGTTGTTTTGATGTCATGTCAGCAATATATCCATTATGTCTACCTTTG
Source organism: Ciconia boyciana (assembly GCF_034638445.1). Taxonomy (NCBI): domain Eukaryota; kingdom Metazoa; phylum Chordata; class Aves; order Ciconiiformes; family Ciconiidae; genus Ciconia; species Ciconia boyciana. The sequence goes on along the minus strand of NC_132934.1, from coordinate 120,316,985 downwards.
CTCTCTATTAAACATTAAGGCTAATGCTCCAACACAACCAGTAAACTTGGAATTCTCCTATGATTGGCATCCTCCCATTTGGATAACTGACACAGCTCTTCGAAGATCCCCTTTTGTTCCTCAGATGGGCGATGAGGTAGGAATATTGATTAAAATCTTTAAATGCTTGTGTTAACTAACATTATTATAGTTACTAAATACAGGATAACATTTACTGTTTGGGGTTTTTTTTAGGTCATATATTTCCGACAAGGACATGAAGCTTACATTGAAGCAGTTAGAAGAAATAACATTTATGAACTGAATCCTCATAAGGAGCCATGGAGAAAAGTAGCCCTTAGGGTAGGTCCGCATTGAAGATACTGTGCGTTCAATACTAGTAGTCTGTGAATGAAGCGTTGTATTACACTGTTTGCAAAACATTGATTTGTGAGGTTATGCCATTTCCCATAATGTTTCCCGGTGGAAACAATGGGGGAAAGCGTCTTCAATTACCAGAGTATCCTCAGAGTTACCTATGGGAAGCCCAAATATAAATAGCTGTGTTAAAATTGCCAAGTCTGACAGACTGTCTTCCGCTGAAATCTCACATACAGCTTCAATATGTTTGGCTTTTTGGATGTGGGTACAATTCATGTGCTTGGTTAACTAATGTTAAATTAATAGTTCTGTGCATAGTCCAGAAGGTAATACTTGCTGAAACTGTTTGTTCTTACCTGTAGGATCAGGAATTGGTAAAAATTGTTGGAATTAGGTATGAAGTTGGTCCTCCCACGTTGTGTTGCCTCAAGCTTGCCTTTATAGATCATGCCACCGGAAAACATACAGACAAATCATTTTCCATCAGGTATGTGTGTCTTTATTTTTCTGAAAAGTATTTAAAAATAGGTTTCTTTTTAAGCTTCTTCCTAAAGCCCTAAGGTGCACACATGAAAGGGATTTTTTTTTCTCTAGATACCATGATATGCCAGATGTTATCGACTTCCTTATATTACGTCAGTTCTATGATGAAGCACGGCAAAGGAACTGGCAAGCTTGTAAGTGAGTTTTCTAAGTATTTGACTAAACGATTTTGAAATAAAAAATTTGTCCTTGGCTAACAGCTGAATATGCTAGGTGCTACTTGCTTGTAACTTCAGAGGGCTCTCTGGTGGGTAAGGTCCCTTTGCCCATTAGAAATTTGACCTTACTAACTGCTCTACTAAGCATTTTGGAGGGATTACTGTAGATCTAAGATACAGTCTTCAAAACATATATTGAGACTCTAGTGTTCCCTTTTTTCTTATTTTATAGCTAAGTAGCAAACTTAGATTTTAGCACTTGTATTTTTTTGGCATAATAAGTTGTCTCATGTTTTATTGAATGTCAGTGGATTTCTTAGTAGAATATCTGAGCAGACTTTTTTTGTTCTAGCTGATAGATTCCGATCCATTATTGATGATGCATGGTGGTTTGGAACAGTGTTGGGTCAAGAACCATATCAGCCTCAATATCCAGATAGTCACTTTCAGTGTTACAGTGTTAAGTAAGTATAAAAGGATTTTACACTTCTAATGTTAGTAGTGTGGATTGCCTCTTACATAGCTGGCTTATTGGTATGAGAATGTATTAATTGTTCAAATGATTTTACTGGTTGTATTATCACTTCTTAATGGTTTCACGTTGCTAATCTAGCACAACATGAATATGTAATAACTTGTGGCAACTTTTTAGTGAATAGTAATATGGTAAAAGAAGTTATTGACCTCTTTCACATTTGCGAATCATTTTCTGTAATGACTAGTGCTGAATCTCTTCCACAAGGCAAGCAATGCCATTTCCAGTGTACGTTAATTATTATTATTCTTCATTGATAACTGGTTTTGGATGGGGCATGCTGAATCTCTTCTGTTGTTGCTGACATAATCCTTATGCTTCAAGTTCTTACACTTCTGTCTTTCACGTTATAGTCTACAGGAGCAAGTATATGTATAAGATGATCTCATGCTATCACTTGAGACTCCTATAGAGGATGTTTCCAAACGTTGCTCTCTTCATGCTTGACACATGAGTGTGAAGACAGAACTTGAGTCTCTTCACTGCCTAGTGGTATTCTGACATATTCCCTATTGTGTAGATCCCACTTGCAATTTCATCTTTTGATTTCCTCTGTGGGTGATATTTAGCTATATAACTACCAGATAATGTAACCCTGTGTTACCTGTAACAGACAAATCCCTTTGACCAGTCTACTTGTCAGGAGATAATAGTGCTAGATGAAGGCATATAATATCAAACGCATTGTTCAAAACATGGCAAATTGAGCAAATCAAGGGTGTTAGAGGAGAAAAAAATAACTGCTTAAACAGGAAAGGCCAGGAACACCTGAGTCAAACTGGTAACAAGATAGTTGGACCCATACCTTCTTTACCAAGGCGTGTTCTGAAAAATGACTCCCTACTATCCCCCCCATGACAGTTTGACGTTAGTGGTGTTCCTGTGCACTTTCTTTCATATCGATGAAGAGATCCTTCACACAAAGGAGAAGAAAGGTGAACAAAGATAACTCTGGACCTCAGTGTTCAGAATCAGGATATTGTCCTCGTCCTGCCCTGTCCAAGTTGTCTGGAATGATTCTGGGATCTTGCTTGCTTTGGATTCCCCCAGCAAGGGAGGACTGTAAGGAGAATAATCAGTGAATGCATACTATTCCTATTTCTATTATGACCAGAGATTCTTCCTATGTCTTTTATACTATATTTGATATTCAGAGTTTCATTGTTAGAGGGCTTTTTTTTTTTTTTTCACTCAGAGGCTTTTGAACCTGTCACTCATCCCAAAGAAAGGAAGTACTAGTAGCTAATAGACAGTTCTGTGAGACTGCCAAGATTGTGTTATGTATTTTGGTTCCTTGTCTCATCTACTTCACTTGTCATCTATCCCGTTGATTTTCCTTAGTGGGAAGGTGTAACTTCCAGCCTTAAGTTCTTGCCTGTATGCTTTTGGCAAGTGAATTTTCACTTTTTCTTCTACAGCTACAATTAGCAAATTGGCACTCTTGATGTGCCATAAATAAGTGACATCAACATAAGTCTCTACCACAGATCATCTGACCATAAAGGAGTTCTTCATGTTTCTGACAGTGATAAAGCTAAGACTGTTCCACATATAAAGGATCTGTCAGTATGTGCGAATGCTTGTTTTTTCTTTCTGATAGTTGCTAATCACTCACAATGAGAAGGTACATACAGACAAAAAACTGAAATCCAGACTCTCTGTACATTGATTTCTTGCCCTCATTTCATTCTCCTTCGGACTCTTCTCTTACTTAAAGAGAGGATCTTGATAAACTAAAATGGTGCTGGATGCTTACTGACATCTTACTCCTATCCCTCATGCCTGGGACATTACACTTGGAGCATATCTCCTGCAGGTGATGTAGGGGTAAAAATATTTAAGTTACTGGCTGGTATATTTTCCCTTGTTTTATAAAATGATGTACAGAGTAAAAATCCACTGAGTGCAGATACCAGTATGAAAATACAACTAAATCTTATTTCAAAGTACTGAACTTTATCGTTAGATAGCTCAACCTTTTGATTTGTTACCATGGGGAATATATGTTACCTTCCATATGTTATACCTTTCATATGTTTTGTTATGTTACCACAGTTTTTCCTTAAGAGTAAATTTAGATGGGGTTTTTGGCTGTTTTCTTGGCCAGTTCAAAATCATGTTTCCAGTTATGAAAAAGAGCCTATAGCCAATTTCCTAGATTCCTTTCTTCTGTGAACGCTGAAGGATTTAAAGATTTTTAAATACATTTCATTTTGCATCTGTTTAAATGGGAAAAAACAACCTAAAAACAAATGGTTGTGACTCTGTCTTGGAAAAACTGCAATATGTTGTCTCCCTCCTTCACTCAGGATTTGGGTTATGGTGCTTTTTTAGAAGGTAAAATTTTGCTAATCCAGCTGAGTTTGAGCATCTGCAGTTGTTCTTCGCCACTTCTGAGACAAAGAGCTTTATTGGAATAGAAGTGCTTTTTATTTTATACCAGAAACAACCTTTGAAAATTGGCTTCAAAACACTCAGTGATGGAGAATGCGGGAAACCATATTTGAATGAGATGAAGGGAAGTAATTGCCACGTAACTTAGTTAAAAGTCTTATTGGTAACCAGCTTGTCACACACTTAGGAATCATCTCAAATTATCACCAACACTGTTGTATAGATAATAAAATAAGAAAACATTCAATTTATACATCTTCTATTTATTTATTGGCCAGACAAAAATAGATATTTGTGTAGAAGCAGCTTTATATATTATTGTGTTACCTGGATGAATGGAGCTTAAGCAGAATGAAATGGGACTTAAGCTGTATTAAACTGTATTGATGAAGTCTTTCATGCAATATTATGAAGTAGTATATACATTTATGAATACGAACAACTTCTGAAGTATTAACTGGGGAGGAAAACTTGATAGATGAACCTTCAGAACTCTGTTAGTTCATAAACATCAAACAGGCTGAATGTGGATGGATCAAAGTTTGGATTACCCATCAGCTTAGGAAAAATAATAGGGAGGTGCTCTTGCCTGAGCAGAGTTTTAGTTCTAAAATATTATCATCTCAATTTTCATTTTGTTTGAAATAAATACACAGGAGTTATTACACCAAATATCTAAGTTTATTAAGTCGTAAGAAGTAGATGGCATTCACCCAGGCATTTGAAGAACTCTGATATGAAACTCCTGGCAAGGTTGCAAACCGTCCTACAGTTGGACCCTGTACTAGAGGACTGGCAGATTACTATTGTAACTCCTGCCAACAGAAAAGGCTCCAGAGGGAAATTGGTGAACTGTAGACTGATATGTTTGACTGCAGTTTCTGGTACGTGCCTATAATAAAGAATAATACTATTGAGCATAAGGATAAACCTAGCTGTAGGAAAGAGCCAGCACTGAATCTGTACAGGGAAGTTTTGCCTCTCTACCCCTTTTGAAGTTCTGTGACTTTGTTAGTAAGCGTATGAATAAAGTGGACAGTGGACAGCGTGTATTTGGATTTTTTTAAGAAGCCCTTGACAGGATTTCTCTTCAAGAGACGTTAAAGAAACTAAGATGACATAGGATTGGAGCAAATACTTGTATGTGTTGAAAATTGGTTAAAGGATAGGGTCCAAAAGAGTGGTTCTTAACAATCATATTTCAGGCTGGCATAGTGGGCTCCCCCAGGAATTGGTGCTGGGACCAGCTTTAGTCAGTGTCCTTCTAAGCCTCTTGGAGGGCACACAGAGTGAATATCCAAGGTCTGTAAATACCGCAAGTCATTTCAGGTAGTAGTCACATATCACCCTAAAGGTGAGGACTTCCAGAAAGACCTCAGAAAACTGACTGGGTAAAAAAATGCCAGATAATTTTCAGCGCAGAAGTATGTTAGGTAGGACATCTGTGGGAACAACGGTCTTATTTATGCTTATATGTCATTGAGCTCATTAGGAGATTCAGCTGAAGACAGAAATGTTGAGGTAGTCACTGACAGTTCTCAAAATGTCAGCTGTGTGTGCAGTGGCAGCTACAAAAACCAACAAAGTGTTGGCCACCATCAGAAAGGATATCAAGGACAAAACAGTATTGCTCACTGCTTTCTAGCACTGTGGCATGCTGATGTCTTGATGCATTTTGAGTCTCAGCATCCAAAGGAAGATGTAATGACTTTGGGAAAGGTACAGAGAAGGGCAACTAAAATGATTAAGAGTATGTACCAGATGCTTTGTGGGTTAAGAATAAAAAAATGTGACACTTCAGATGGAAGAGAAGGGTGAAAGGGGTGCATTCATAGTTTACAAAATCATAAAGGTGATAAGCAAGGTGAATAGAGAATTATTATTCACCAAATTCTGTAATGACAGAACTAGAGGTGTGTGGTGAAATCTGTAGGGGATTTGTTTAAGAGTTTGGGTTTGGGTTTTTTTAATGTTGGGCGTAGTGAACTTCGGAAATACATTTACACAGGAGGCTGTGGAAACAGTATTAGCAGGTTCAAAAAGGTATTGGACAAAAATAAACAGATACTAAAGCAAATAGGTTGGAGTGCATTCACAAACATGCCTAGAGGAATACAATGATCATGAATGCTGGAAGTACAAGCAGAATGGACTTGTACCAGGATTATACAGTCTCTGTAAACAGCATTTCCCAATAATAAGTTTCAAAGACACAAATTACTGGTCTAGCTGGACCGTTAAGGGTGTTAAGCCGATCCAGTCGGGCATTTCTTATCTTTGAAATACCAAAATTTGTTGGTATTTTTGTGTTGTTAAAACATGTAAAAAATCTGCCCAAATGTGGTAGGATTTGGAGAGATCTCAAAATTATATTCATACCTAATAGTTAAGTATCAGAGTGAACATATGGACACACTATCAATATCAACTGTGTTTGCCTTTGCTTCCTCTTGGTCCTTACTTAACTTTAGTTTCTTCATTTTATACTTGTTCTTTTCTTTGTCTTAATGTGGTATGCCTTATAAAATTAAATGTTAATATACAAAATACCTCACTTCTTGTTCTTCCTTTCTCTGAAACATTGCATGGACTTGCACGACTACTGTTGTGATTAGCAAAAAAATCCTCTCTCCTATGTGTTTTTTCTTGTATCTTCCCCTTGAAGTTGTTATCTCATTTTTCCAAGCGCATGGCTTATTTTTCTTCTGCAACTTCTTGATACAGGCTTTATAAAATTGATTTTTATATTGGGTAAGTTGCATATAGTCAAAATCAGGAGCACAATTTTAATTTGAAATTAATTATGAAGAATGTTTCTTTTTTGCACTGTGACAGCTGATTGCTAGCTAATGGTTTGTTTATATGCATGTTTATACAGTATATTTTCTTAATACCTAAAACCAGCTGTGATTTAAATATGCCTGGAGGGAGTACTTCTGAGTCAAGATAACTTTAAATTATTACTGGTTTTTGTTTTTGTTTTTGTTTTTTTTTAACTTGGTGAATCAGATGGGACAACGGTGAAATTGAAAAACTTAGCCCATGGGACATGGAACCAGTTCCTGATAATGGTAGGTAGAAACTCATTTAAAAAAAACAGTTTAATGTGCTTCTTCCTCTTTCCAGTTCCTTTATTTCTTGCAGGTATTGGACCTTAGATGATTCCTATCTTTCTTGCAACTCCTGCCACTAAGTCATCCGAGTACAGTATCCATTGTGCATATCTGCTTAACAGGGGGAACTGATATGATAATAGTTATCCTTTAAATGATAGAGAATGTCAGCAGGGTGTCTTTGTGCATTTAGGCAAGAAAGTTCTTAAAGACAGTCCTGCTTCAGATTTTGTGAAATACCTTTAAATACCTATATTTTTTCCCTTTGCATCTTCCAGAGCAATTTTGAAGGAAATACTTTAAATGTGTAGCTCTGGCTTATGCAATAAAACCTGCTACTTCCAAATGTCAAGTTTCAAAACTGTCTCAAGTTTCAAAAAACTAGTTTGTTGTAATACATATAGTATAAGGGGGTAGGGGAAGAATATGTATAAAATAATTTCCAGTCAGCAAATCCTTACTGTGTATAGTTTTAAAACCAGCAATTTATAAAGTTTGCTGGTCAAATCCAAATTAACTGTAAATGAAACAGTTGGATTCCTGGTTTGTCTTACTCAGATCAGTTTTCCAGTGCTTGTTAGTACCAGCTGGGTGGAAGGAGGAAAGTTTGTGAAATGCTGAGAGAGTAGTTACTGAATAAGCTTTACTAATTTTCTTAATAACCTTTGCTAGGAGTTAGCTTGTTTCCTAGACACCAGAAAGGCTTACGCTGTATTTTTTTCTGAAATACCAGTATATTGTACACATGTGGGTGTTCTCAGTAGCCACCTGACTGTCTAATCTTCAAAGTGTTAGCTGGCTGCTTCAGTTGTATCTTGTAATGACAAATTCTGCAAAACAGTCTGAAATTAAAATGTGAATTTGAAATCCTTATACATTTTAGTTTATAGAAAACAAGTAATCAGCAGGATTTTGGTTTTATACAGACACACACACACACACACAGAGAGATTTAATTGAAACATTCCGTTTTCTCATCACCAACCTCTGTCTCCTAACATACAGAAGCTTTTACTCATTGTGAACTGGTTAATGCTTCCCATATATGTCACTGACAGACAGTCATATTATTGTTAGAGGCTCACAAGCCTTACATGTGAACTTAAGTCAGGATTTATTTTGTTAGCAGGACAAATTGTATCAATTTCTTCTGAATGCTGTATGCTATGGTTTAAGTTGCTGTTTATATCAGTGTATTAGTTATCACTTCTTCCTCCTATGAACTGAAATATAAAGAGTAGTGTTACCAACTGCTTAAGTTTGATAGCATAAAGGAACTAGAATTCTTGAAATTGCTACACTGGCAGTGTAATCACAGAGACATCTTACAGATGCTAATTTAAATCTGGATAGTATTACATGTGTAAGTCATCATTTGCTGGCTGTATCAGAGACAAATTGTAACTTCTTTCTTTGATCTAATAAGTTGTTACTTTGCCATGTTAAGAGCTTAAGTTTTGATTGATCTGAGGAGCTAGTTTACCACAGGAAAACTGGGAAGGGACACGCACAAAAAAAGCTAAAAGCTAGTGTGTCTTTTGTGGACAAGGTCAGAGAATTGAGAAGAACGTCCTCTGAACAGGTCAAGGATAAGTACCACAGCAGCCACTAGGCTAGAGGAAGAACAAAAATTGTCTCAATAACTCCTTATTTTCTACCTTTCTTTCCAGGCAGAAAATGGCATTCTGTAGGGAAGTAAAGCTCTTACAGAACGGTTTTGTGCATTTATAGAAAGTGTTATTATGTTAACAATATAGTACAAAACAGGGGTTAAACCCCTTCTCTTCTGCTTTCTCTTCCTTTCTTCAATTGCATGACTTGCAGATCAAGTTGAAATTGTACCTTGCATTTGCCACTCTTCTCTCAAAATATTTCTTCTTCATTCAGTTTACTAAGATTTATGGGAGAAGAACAGCACTGCAGTTGGACTAACTAGCAGGTCACAACTTTAATTTGTTGCCTTTTATATCCTGCAAGCATAAGTTTTGTCTCATGATTATCAAGATACAGTATCAGATGTCAAACTTGTCTTGTCAGGGACAATGCTGTCAGCACCAGGAAAAGCTGGTGCATATGGACCTGAAAGTTCAGTTTTCAGCAGCCTGCTTACTAAAGCACTATTGGTGTGGACTGGCTGTTGTATATATTAACTGTCTGTACCTGTACTGTAAGCACTGCAACCCTGCTTCCAGAGGTTCAGCTTTCTGTGACCCATTAACTCCTGAAGATTAGACCATATGGTCATAATGTGTGTGTGTGTGTGTGTGTGTATACACGTATATATAAAAAAATATAAAAACTTGCCAGCAGTTATGACAAGTCTTCTGTGTCACATGTACCAGGGTGCTGCAAAGATCACAAAACAGAGATCTTTGCATGCTTGTTGAGAAGGACAGAGTTTTGTTTGTTTTAGTCTGTCATTCTACTTTAGTTGTTACTCCTGCAGGAGAAAATCCCTCTTGAGTGCTTATGCAATGGAGTATGAGATACCACGTTGAGGTCATCTTGACACAACCCTATGCAAGTGTAGAAGCATTACTTGCTGCTTTCTCTTAGTGTTGTCTTCAGGAAGTTGGTTGCAGAATTTGTTTCAGCTTGAAGATGAATCAAAAGGCTCATCTAAGTGAGTCACCTCTGCCCCTTCAGCTTTTCCTAGCACCTTTTTGTATTTTATTCATTTGTTTCTTGAAGAACTGCTTCATCTTTAGTACTATTTCAGTGGATAACAAATACTGTTAGGGCTTCGTCAATGCAATAGTGAACAGAGAACTAGAAATTACTTTGGGTTATTAAGACTAACCCTGTTTGGCTGAAGGAAAACAGTCCTTTTCGTAAACTTAGAAGATCCCCCACTAAAGCTTGGTTTTTTTTCTCTACAGTAGTTGTAGCTGAAATGTATTTTAAAATTTGTATGCAACATATTCATGGATTACAGTCATCATAACACTGACAAAGACCCTATCCTCTTTCTTGCCTTCATTTTTAATGGACAGACTCTCGGATGCTAGTGGAAGTTCTTACTGTCAGTTTCTAGCTATAAGCCTACACACTTTATAGTGTTGAATTTATCTGCTAATAAAAAATAATTTATCTGCTAATTCCAGTTGTCCTAATCAGTACAAAGAAGTGATCTTGCCTACCCACAGTGTCAGATCAGGAACCTTCACATGCTTGTTCCTTTCCAAGTGCTCAAATGAAATGAGGAACTTAGCTTTTCAAAAACAATGGAAGTGCAGAAACTGCAGGTGTACTAAAAACAATCTGTGGAGTTGAGGGGGAAAGATATCAAGGGATAATACATTTACTCAGTCATTCTGCATTGGTCAGATTGCATTAGTCTTTGGAAGCATGACTCTTTCCACAGCTTTACATTTCTAATAGTTCTTATTGCTTTGAAACGATCATTCTGCCATGTTCAAAACAAATATTTTTAAAAACGTCCAAAAGATCACAGTTGCTAATACCAGGAAGGTTGTCACAAAGTATATTGCCTATCTTGCACATGTTTAAAGGTTGGGGGCACAAATTGACTCATTAAGCTAAGTTACAATCCTGTGAAGTTTAGGGCATGCATTTAGAACAAAAGGATATAAACAAATCATCTGAGTTTAAGTCCTCTTTTAAAAGTCCTCTTTTAAGTCTAGTGCTTAGATGAAGAGAGGAAAGAGTCTTCTGGAAAATCAGAACTGCAGAAAAGGCGAATAAAGGATATCTTTGCTGTTGCATGCATTTTATGTACTACTTTTTCCCATAGTCTTAGCATAAAAATGCACTTTAAGGCAAGAACTTTTTGTCAGTTATGAGCATATGAGTATTTAATAAGCGTGAGTACTTAACAATTTATCTTGTTGTTTTATGTTCTCACTTCTTACGCTTTCCTATTTGCTATCACTCTTCAGTTGATCAGCCTGAAGAATTAGGAGCTAGTGTTTCCGTGACTTTTGAAGAGGTGGAGAAGCTACTGTACAAACCCCAAGAAGGGGAGTGGGGGATGAGATCTCGTGATGAAGCATGTGAACGGATTATCAATGGTATTGATCAGCTTCTGACTCTTGGTGAGCATGTAATCTAAGCTCTAGGTAGTCTTCTCCTAACATTACATTTATAAAGAGGTCCCTGGAATATCCATGACATCCTTCAAAAATTCCCTATGATAAAGTACTGTCAGTGTTCATACACTTTTATGTGCAGTTCTTTCTGTTTGTCTGTACTGAGATTTTTATATTTTTAGACATCATTGGTTTTATCAAGAATAATTATATATAGCAATTGAACACCTGGCTCAATGGTCATAAGCATACAAGCCTTGAAATAGTTTAATTAATCTTGCTGTTTCTTAACAGACATTTCAGCAGCTTTTGCTGGTCCAGTTGACCTGTGTACGTATCCCAAGTATTGTACCGTGATTGCTTATCCAACGGACCTGAACACTATTAGGACAAGACTGGCTAACCGATTTTACAGGTTAGTACTAGCAGTAGAAACAAGGGAGAATGTGGCCTTGAGTTTGTCCATTGTGAGAAGATCTAAACTTTTTTTAGTAAAAATAATAATTGCTCTTCATACAAACATTCTGAAAACCAATAGTCCAGTACCTGAATTCAGCATTACTAGTGTTTTGTAGCAGGGCTCTGATGCTTGATAACTGCAACATTATTTTCATTTTTAGTAAGTTTCCTAGTTCTTAAGGAAATTGATTTCAGCCTATATTGGTAGTGTTTTCAGAGTTACAATAAACACACTTTCTGACATTCTTTGAGAAATTTGCTATTTGAAATTAGTAAATATTAAAAAAACCCCTGAAGTTACTTCAGTGCTGAAGACGTAATTCAGGTTTTGAAGTGCTGTACTTCAGTTACTTTGAGCTTAAAGAGGGTTAAGCTCTTAAGCGCCTGCTACTTTCAGAAATGGGCTTAAACACAGAGGTGAAATGTTAAATATTACCACCGGTGTTTTAAATTATGAGAACTTATGGTAGAGAAGGAGGGAAGAAGCTGAAGTGTAGTGATGATAAAGTTCTGATTAGCTGGATGTGCTGGGTATCCACAGCTCTAAAATAAGTTTAAGGGTATTCTTCATCTGGACTTGCATTCAGTGTATCTGTAAATACAGTGAAGAGACATTAATAGTTGTTTTCCTCATGCATAAGACTGAAATAATGTCTTGGGAAATAGTTTGAAATTCTTTAGGTGAAGAGCTGCAAACTTGGGGTATCTCTGCTTCACAATTGTAAGGAATTGGAAAAATGAACTATAAAAATGAAATTACATAGTTGTGCTAGCTCATTTCTATCAAGTTACAGTTTTAATTTGTAGCAGTTTCTACAAATCTGTCATCTTATAGAGGGCACTGATTTGACTGGTCAGTTGGCCTCAAAGCAAGGTATTTAAGGGAAGACAGAAAAGTACATTTTTAAAGACTTCTCAGCTATGATGTAATTAGACTAAGTTTCTTGTCACTCTTTTTTTAATTGCTTGTGCAGTATCTTAGTAATTCTTAACTAATAAACATAAGGCACAACTTGTGTTCCATTTCACAGGGCTTTGTGACAAACAACTTCTGATGTTTCCAGAATAAATGTTATAATTTACATGGTGGTGGTTAAATAGTACTTTTTTTGCCTCCTTTTTGAATATGGTAAAATGTAAGCTTTTTTAAAAATGCATGCGTTTTTAAAGAATCCAGGGAATCCACAATCCCACAGTATTATTTCAGTGTGTGGTAACAAATGCTGGTGCTTACTTGGCTAGTTGTATTAACTGAATTCTAAGAATGAAACCAAAGCGTGCTAGAATTTCACAGACTTTCTGAAGATGAATTATCAATAATGAGTTGGAAAATGAGTGAGCAAAGATGTGCATTGTTGGTTTTGCTTCCTTGAGTGAGCGTGCGTCTGTGTGTGTATACATATACATACACACATATTGCAGTTTTCCATGTGAATGAAAAGTTTGAGACTGGTCTAATGAGACTTAAAACGAAGGACATCTATCTGAACCTAATATGGACAGAAAATTACTAAGATATAATTTTTGCAGTTTTTAAGCTTTTTGGCTTAGCGTTAAAGGTGCAATGTTTTTTAATTTTTAAGGAGAATCTCTGCATTGGTTTGGGAAGTAAGATATATTGAAAGCAATGCTAGGACCTTCAATGAACCTGGGAGTCATATTGCTAGAGCTGCAAAAAAGATAACTACCCAGCTCTTAAAGTTTATCAAGTAAGTGGCATTTGAATCTAAATAGCGCTTGAATACTCGTGCTTTTAAATAGTGGGAGACTATAAGCATCTTAATATACCTTTGTTGTGAATCCTGCTTCTTTTGATTTCTTACTGTTTTTCAATACACTGCAGGACAGTTGTATAATTCTTTTTGAGTATTATCTTAACTGGGGAGATACTTAAATGTTCAGCATAGAGACATTTTAACTTTTTCCCTTAGTAGCATTCACTGGTACTTATAGTATCAAAATGTCACTTGATGGTAAAGTAGCTCAAAGTAAGTTCTGTGCTATCTAACACATGTGTAGGAGTTCCTGTTGCAGCTTGTCTGACTTAGTTCAGTTGAGAGGTTTATTTTTGAAAGAAGTTAGTGTAGGCAGTCTTCCTGCAGGTAGATCAGGTGTGAAGGCCCCTTTCAAATCCCTAATTCTAATTTCACCCTCCTCCCCTCACTTTTCTGAAATGCACAGTATAGCAGTTTTTCAGATGTAACATTACTTTTGTTACATCTGAACATCACAACATATTGTGATTTTTGTATTTCGTTTAATTCTTAGTTACTGTCTTCCAGTTTATGTGTAGCTTTTGGTTGTGGCTGGGTTTAATATAGGAAATGGTAGCTATGTTTTTACTATTCCAGTAACAGAGATTTAATTGCATTACAGTGATCAGGACTGTACAAACATTTTTGAACTATGTAGCACAACAGATGATGAACAAGATTGTCTTGATGCTGATCTGGTAAGCTTTTTTTGTGGATAATTCCAATAATGTGTGGTGGTATTGTCTTACCACCAGTCTTGAAATATTTTTGGTAAAATTGCTCAATTATTTTTAGAGATGTTTGTGTGTATTTATATATTTACGTAGCTAATATAAACATGGAATATATTATGAATGTGGGGAATGATGCGAGGAGATGCTTCATTAAAATAATTTTGAGCTGTCAGTAGTCATCAAGAAGTGTAACAAATATGCATTTTGTCCTATGTCTGTGTGCCATCAACTAGAACAATTCTCCCATTTTGTGAGTGGCACTGTATTTCTGAAGCACGTTAATGTGCAGTAATGTAATATAAATATTTAAAGAGTACATGAATAGCTATATTTCATTGTATTTTTAATTATATGCATCTGGTTATTTCTGAGGTCAAAATAGTCATTCATATAGTCATAAATTCTAAAAGCTGACAAGTTGTGTAACTGTTGCAATGATGCTTTGGCTCTCAATTTCTCTCTATACCACAATATGAATTATGCATCAGATTTGCATGCCTCATTGAGAATTTAATAAAGTGCATTTATCTTAAATCTGATAGAGGTAAATATGCACTTTTGTTATTCAGTGAATGCTATCTGCAGGGCTGTATATTTATTAAAGGTGTACCCCAAACTGATGTCTTTTTCGCATTTTGATTTCTAATTTGGCATTTACTAACAAGACTTCATAAAGTTGCAGAGTAGGTGCTACCCCTTGTGGGTTAATATGTAGGGAAGAAATCACAGTGAGTCATTTTAGTTCTTTATTTCGCTACTTCAGCATCATCTTAGTACTTCCACGTTGTAAGGTTTTTCTTTTTACTAAAAGTAACTTGATCACAAGATGTGTTTTCCTAAAGTCAGGACAAGAAAAAATCAGAAAGTTTTATGGCATATATAATTGGTGAATTGAATTACTGATAATCGTCGGTCATTGAGGTTCAAAGCTGATGGGTATCTTCTCATTGCAATTTCTGGTGGTGGTTTTTCCTTTGTATTACGGACAAGATTTGGAGTCAGGAATCTTTAGTGGTGGTATCTAGGATCTTGCTTTCCAAGTCTCTCAAATGCTGTGTTGTACTTTTTGATATGCTCATCTTCTGTCTTATTGAGAGAAATTTAGAATAAAAATCTATTTTTACCACAGTATCAAATCTAATGACACTTTGAGCACTCATTACGTATTTTTTTCAATCATAATTTTTAAGATGATTGATTTTTATTTTGTGCAGGATGATGAAAAATGTCTTCCGAGAACATCGTATAGAAGAAGAAAAGTGAGTTGGCTAATCTTTAGCATATATACCCAAATCAGGCCTGGCAGGAAAAATTGGTTAACAGACTGTGTTGAAATTCTGTGGGAGTGATGTTTGGTTTTATAACAATCATAGAACAGAATTTTTCTGATGGTATTAAGGAAGTAAAAGCTTTGCTTAAATAGATCTTTGCTGTTTTAATGCTTCTGTACTTGTTCTGTGTAGCTGTCTAGGAAAATCTTACTTAAAAGTTTGATACCAGTGCTGTTCAGTGTAACAGTTTTCAGTTATCTGAATGATACTGAAATAAAAGCATTATTCAGCTGAGATGCTTGGAAAAAAATATTTTGAGTGATGGATATTATTCAAATCTTTTGAGAATAATTTGGTATCAGAAGGTATATTTTTGTGTGCCTTAGTTATTTAATATAAAAAAATCCTTGGAAGATAGTATAAGAAGATTGTATAATTTGTCAGATTAGGAAAAAATTACTGCTAGTATAGTACCCTTTTTGTTATAAAACAATATGTTTGGAAGTGCATTTTTCTGCTACAGAAATAATTCCAGACAGATTATCAGGTTTAGTTTTTCTTGTTATATTTCAGTAATGCTTTTTTCTAACTTTTTTTCCAAGGGATGGGGCTTAAAAAAAGGAAAAAGCGTGAAAACTGGCTATGATGAAAACTGTTGGAAGAAGCAGTGTATGGAACTGGTGAATTTAATTTTCCAGTGTGAAGATTCTGAACCTTTCAGGCAGCCAGTTGATTTGGATCAATATCCTGTAAGTTGTTCTTATTAACCTAGTTAAGTTGTAAATAGTATTTGTTTTTTTTCCTCTTAGCATTTGGTACCATAATAAGATCTCCACATTGCTCTTGGAGCTATTTGTTCTCTTTATGGCTTTAGTCCCAAACCATTAAAAGAAATTTGCTTTGCCCTGTGCTTAGAACTATGAGCTGTATGCTCTATGGCATCAAGATAACATCCATCAAAATACTGGCATGGAACACAAAACAATTGTAGAGCAGTGGTGGTGTCTACAAATATCCTGATACCTTAAATATGATTTGAAACCACTCGCAATCTTTTTTGCTTGCTTTCTTACTGTCCCTTATAGGGAAATAATTTTAGATAAATCTGTATGTTCTTAATTAAAACTAGTTTCTTGAGGGATAATCTACAAAACCTGTTTAGTGAGCCTGAGCTATGAACTTTATTTGTTCCTTCTCTTTCTCTTATCTGTTAGTGGTATTCTTGCTAACTTTTTGGTCTCTTTTTGTCTAAAAACCCAACAAACTTTTAAGGGCAAAACTTCTTAACAAGCATGCAACTATTTTCCTGTGGACTTCACATCTTGAGTTTGGGTTTCACTTCAGGTTTTAAAAATATCTTGAGGTTCTCTAAAACTCATTAACAGGAGAGAAAGATAGAGGTATTTTGATTTGGCGTTTTGGGGGATTTTTTTTGTTGTTGTTGGTTTGTGGGGTTTTTTTTTGTTTGTTTGTTTTTTCAAACCAGATAAGTTTGTTTCTCATAGTAAAATGCATCAGGGAAAGGATTACATGATGATTTATAGCAGTCTCATTTTGATTAACAATAAAAATGTTGACTTGCATGTTATTGTTACTGGGTAGTTTTTATTGAGGAAACTCAGAATTGAAAACTGGCAATCTGCACATGCAAGCATGTGACATTGTATCAACTCATGATCCTTCAGAAATTCTGAAGACAGCCTTGAAAATGAGCAAGAGTTTGTATGGGGTAATGTAGCGGAGACGTTAAATCAACTAGTCTCAGCAAAAGTGTTGCTGTCTGCTGTGGTAGGTGCTTCTGCTTTCAGCTGATGGTTAAGATAATCTGTGGCCATCTTAGCTACCCTTAAATCATAGAAATAAATTTTAAAAGTGTTGTTTTTCCTTTGTACCTTCTTGATTCTTTTTTTCATATGTTTTATCTAGGATTACAGACACATTATAGACACTCCAATGGACTTTGGTACAGTGAAAGAAACTCTGGAAGCTGGAAATTATGACACTCCGATGGAACTGTGCAAAGATATAAGACTAATATTTAGTAATGCAAAATCTTACACTCCAAACAAAAAGTCAAAGGTAGCTGTTAATATTGGGGGGGTTTATGCTTGTCTTAATTAAATGAGGTATTATTTTGGAATTAGTTTGTTTATCAGTACTTTTGCTAAAGCTGCTGGTTGGATAGATAGTGGGAAGAAGTATGACAAAAATACTTACTATGTTAATTTCTTGTTTATCTAGTGCTATATAGAATTGTGTGCTGTGCTTTTTCTATTTCTTTTCTGTACAGTTTTTAATTTTAGGAATGTTGTTCTTGGATGAAAGGTTCTGTTTTTAATATAAGCCACTTCCTTACCTAGATTTATAGTATGACCTTGAGATTGTCAGCACTGTTTGAGGAGAAAATAAGAAGAATTGTTTCAGATTTCAAAAATGGTCAGAAACAGAATGAAAAACTACGAAGAAACCAGAGGTATACTAGAAGATTTCATAATCAAAGCTCAGTGCAGCATCCTACCAAAATGCTCAGGTAACCAAATTATGAATATGTAGCGATATATCACAGCTGACTTATATTCATACTGACTGTCATGTTTAGTCTATGAAGAGGAGAACAATTGGTTTATTAAATGGTTAGCTAACTCCAGTGAGACTTTTTATAATTACTTCTCTTGCAGTAGGAAAGACACGCAAAAAAAAAAAGCGGGTTTTTGGTAGTATAAAGCTGGCTGTGAAAACAGCAAAGGGACTGAAGAATAGAAAAGGTTGGGGTTTTTGCCTGTGTGTTGGTTTTTGGTTTTTTTTCAATATTTCAGTCAGGAAATCAATATTTAACCTGACTGAAATAATGAGAAATGAAACAAATATTTACTTGCTGTATATATTACAAAGATTACAAAGCTGCATATATTATGTGTTTTATCACATACGGAAGAAAGTCAGTCCTATGGAATTTATAGAAATTTTCACTTACTGTAGCATTCTGTTGGTAGCTAGATACGGCTTTTCTCTTTTGAAGGAAAGCAAACTTTTGACGCAACTGCTGGTTGATATGATTAACTCATGTATTCTTAATTTGCGTATGGAATGAAGTGAGACAAAATGAAGGGAGACTAAACATGGTAAATCGTTGAAACTGAGCTTATATCTTCCTGCTACTGTCCAGCCTTTCTTCTCTGGCAGTGAAAGGATAGGAATAAGAGTTTTAAGAAGGAAAAAAAAAACCTAAGACTACATTTCTTTGCCATGGTTGGCTTTCTTCTCTTAAAATATCAGTGGATTGCTTCTACGTTTTTAAATTCTATTATGCATACGTGTTGGATTGCGCTAAAGGCATACCTGGCAATGAGCTTTAAGCTTTACTGGGAGTATTACTTGGGTTCTCATTTCTTCCCAGAGAAATAAACACACACACATCAGGATAGGTAGAAATTTTCCTATGAAGCAACGCTTCTGCTCGTATCTGAAAAATTGTATGTGACTTGTTTACAAGTCAGTGGTGCTCAGCAGGACTGAGGTTTGGGACTATTTGGGAGGGTGTTTGGATAGCAAAAAGAGCATATACATCTTTTGTGCCTAGATGAATATCTGAAAACCTGTGACTGTAAGGAAGCAACTGACAAAATAGTAGTTCTAAATGTGAAAATAAGTGACTTATCAGGACCATGTGTAGCACTCTAGCATGTATATTAAGAAAGAATTGAATCAGTGAGTTTCTCTACAAACAAGCATTTTATTTTAGACAGTAAATGTTCTCTAAAGATACACTTTATTTGCGTCTTTGGAACTCAGTTTATTGTGGAATAATGTTAGTATGCATAGCACTTAGTTTGAGTCTTATACGCCATTAATGAGAGACTGGGAATTCAACAGAAATTGAGGCTGCTGTTGCAATTTCCTGGTAAACAGTAAGAGGACATTGCTGTCTAGAAGGCATTCAGTATTCTTTGTTTCTCAGAGCAGAGAAAGAATGTCTCCTCTTGTATAACTTCACTAGGAGTGTAGACTATAATTTTAATGAAAGTATTTAGTGCTTATCCTTGTGAAAGTTTAAAATTGTCCCACACCATGTTAGCTCACAAATCTAAATACTCTTTCATAAATCTAAAATCATATGGCGCACAGTTAGTTAAGCTTTCAGAGAGAAGTATTGTTAAAATACATAATTGCCATTATTTCTCATAGTTTTACAACCTGTGTTGCTTTTACTTCTTTCCCCTTTCACTAGAAATTTGAAGCAGAAACCATTGAAGTCTCAGGCAAAAATTGAATCTGAGCAGGAAGATTCTTTTACTCAACCTACCTCAAGCAGAGCCGCCTGTGTTGCAAGCCATAAAACGAATGCTAGCAATTACAACCATAGTTCCTCTGGTGAATCCTCTGATTCTGCATGCCTGGCATCCTTTGAAAGGAATGGAAAAGCTAGATCCACAACACTAACAAATTGTTCTGCATTATCATCAGGTCAGAAATTGAATCTGTTTCAGATTAGGATTTTCATCTTGGTCTTAACTGAATTGTCCACTAATGTTTCCTTTCCTTTATAATTGCTGTAATTTGCAATTACATTCTAAATTGTTAAACGAGGTTTGCATTTTTCATGTGGAATTTTTTTAGACAAGATTTCTATGCAGTTTGGTTTTTGTGTAATAAAGAATTTTGTGGTTTTTAATGAATTTTGGACACTTAATACATTATTGAATGTTATAAAAAGATCTGTGTACTAAACGTAGAAATTTCTGCTTTAAAATCTCACAGAATGCAGTAAGTTTACTTAACTTTTATTAATGAAAAAGCTTGCACCCAAGCAAAAATCTATCAATAGGATAGTTAGCTTCTTAGAGGCAGAGTTATCTTGGTTGTATATCTGTTTTGCAGTCAAGTGGATGGGGTTTTTTTTAGCTTTTATATGGGGATTCACAACAAAGCTGAACTGAGTAAGATTGATGATAACAAAAAGTTGACCTCCTAACTCCATGGTTACTTGATGGTTACTTGATGCTCTTAAGTCTTACCAAATAGAAAAATAGAATTTCTTCATTTGAAGCAGCTGTTCTAGGAAAGTGGTTGTAGTGAATGGATGTCTCTTATTTAAGAGGAAAACGTAGTGTATTTGAGAAGTGGTACTAAATAAAATACCGTTATGCACCCATATATGTTACATAAAAATTGTCATCCAAAATTAGCAAATGTCAGAAGTTCCCCGAGACATAAAAGCCTTTCTGTCTTTTCCTTCTTCCCCTACACCTCACCTTGACAAAAATTCAGCTTCTTTCAAAGAATAAGAATGCAAGTCCTGCTAAAGGAGATCTGTCAGAATATGTTTTGTGTTGGTTTTTAACATGCTTTTCTCCCAATTCCGTTATTTGGAAACAGCTGTGTTATTTTACCTGAAACTTAAATACAGGTTAAAGAAGCTTCACTTTTTTATACAGTGTTCACTGAACACTGTATAAAAAAGGAGTGGTATCTTTTGTAGAGCTATCAGTTTCATACTTCTAAGACATTAAGGCATGATAGTGCATTGTAAGATAATATTGTGAAGAAATTTTGAAGATTTCCTGGATCAGCAGAATGTAGCTCTTAACTGGAAGCTAACTGTATGTTTAGAATTCTAATTGACAATTTTTTTTTTTTAACAGAAAGTGAAATAGAAGGTTCTTTGGTTTCTTCATCTACTTCTTCTTCATCTTCATCCTCTACAAGTAGCTCAGAAGACAGCAAAGAAAGCTCTGTGGCTCTTGTGTCACCTCCACTACACAATGGTGTATGTAGAAGAAAGAACAGCAATTGTAGGATAACTAGAAATCGAGCTGCTCAGAGAAAACAAATAGGTAAGATTTGAGTAGTTTTCTTGTGAACGGCAAATAACCCAAGTGTGTGTATGTATATAACTAAATGTAATTGGTATTTTTTTAAACTGTTGTATATGTAAGATAACATATTCTTCTTGATTAGTGGTAGTTCTGAAGCTCTCAAAATACTACACTCAACTTTTAAAAAGATGGTTTTTTTTCAGTACGTAGGGGAGGAGGGCAGAAACCAAGAGCCTAATGAGAGGGAATGTCTTGCAACATTTTATATCTTAATGCAAGTAAAAGCAATAATTCGTAAAGAAGTTCTAATTTTCACAAAACTAGAATGAATGTGAAATTATGACATAACTAAATAATTTCTCTTGGCAGACAACAAAAGCACATAACTGTTACTAGGCGTATATTTCATTTGTCATGTCTGTGGGTTGAACCTGTTTCAGATTTGACAAGACTTAAGAAGCTGCTATTTTTATATTTAAGATATTAATCTCTCCTTTCCTTTACAGGAACACTTCTTCAGGAGAATGGGAATACAAGAAAAACTGTCAGGAAAAAGTTATATGGAAGTGACTCTGAAAATACTTCGGTGGTGACATCTGAGTCGCTCAGTAATAGTACTGGTAGACATAGAAAAACTCCACGCAGAAGTGCTGCTGTAGCTGCTAATAAGTTAAGGCTAATGAGTGATGTGGAGGAAGAGGTTTCAAGCTCAGAAAGTATTGGCATTGGATGCAAGAATAGAAAACTGCCTCACCGAAATGCCTCAGCTGCAGCCAGGCGAATGTTACTGGAGGGGTCTGAGGATGATGTAGGCTTAAAGTCTGAAAGTGAAAAAGAAATAGAAGAGCAGCTTACGAAGAGGAAAATTCTTTCTCAACCTGGTTCATCTGCTGCACGAAGAAAATTTGTTAGTGAATCTGAGAATGGAACTTCGGATTCTGAGACAGACACAGAGATGAAGCAGAAAAACTGGCAAAGCAATGGTCATAAACAGTTACGTGGGACAGTCCATTCTGTATCTCCCAAAAGGAAAAGTCCCACCCTAGGCTTTTCAGAGGAGGACTCCAAAAGCCATAACTCAGAGGATGGGAGCAGTCAAAAAGTTTCTGACCAGTCAACATCTGCACATAATAAGCCTGTAGTGAGCAACTCTGAGGATGAGGTGGATTCTGAATCGGATAGATGGAATGGCAGAAAAGCAACTGGTCTGCAGCTTGCCGCTCCTGTAAAAAAAGCAAAAGTCTTGAGTGATTTAGAGGACACAGCAGAATCTGAAACAGAAGACAGAGAGGATGGGAGAAGTTTTGTCTTGGAGAGCTTGGTGCCAACTAGAATTGCAGGGAGTTCAAAATCTGGACCTGGTGCCAGCTTCAATCACTCTTCTGATACAGAATCTGAGACAGATTCCAATAACAGTAATTATTGTGAAACTTCTTCAAAAACAAAAAAGAGGAAGAGAAAAGGAAAAACAAAAACCATTAGAAAAGGTAAAATTTTTAAAGTTAATGCATTAACTCTTGATACTGACTAGATGAAGGAGACAACATAAGATTAATGACCGGATAATGACCGGGAGGATCTGGAGGACTATACAAAGTGTAATAGTGTTCCTTGTTGTTCTAAAATAACTATAAATGGGGGAAGGAGAACTGTAAGATATGATGATGATGACGACAGTGTCTAGAAGTCTAGACAGTTTTGGAACTGGGAGGTTACCAAACACAGCACTGAGAGAAAACTATTAGTTTGGTGTAGTTCTGTGGTATTTAGAATTCAGACTGAACGCTGGCCGTTCTTATGCAATTCAGGTGATACTTTTCTCTATGAAAAGCTTGTCATTAAATCATGATTGTTCTTTCCATATTTAACTTTCACTTGCTTCTTTATGTAGCAGTACACTAACTAATACTAAAATACTTATTCTGAAGTAATATTGCTGGGCGTGCGTGTTGTGACAGTTAAATTTGAGAAGCACTGGCTTTCAGGTTGTTTGCACAAAACTAAGCGATGTTCTAAAGGGTGCTGTGAACAAGTTCGATGGTATGCAGCTTAAGGTAGCAGAAAATCTCAAAAGAAGCAGTACATTCTCTTTCTTTGGCCTCTTGTTTTGAGAATTTCAGTAATGAAAACCCTCTGGTTTGTAGTCCTGTTACCTTGAGTTTGTGGGTAAAGTAACAGTTCTTACTTCAGATTATCTTAATTTTCTGCTGAAATTTTCTGTGCTAAAGCAGACTTAAACCGTTATTTTCAGTTGAAGTAACTTTATTTTCATTTATAGTCTTTCAAAATGAATTTGATTGAAAGGTGTTATAATTATTCTTACTTCCATGGTGTGCACTGGAACCTGTAACTTGATTTGACTTTTGGATTTTATTCTATCAGTGATGTGTAGTGTCCTTAAGACAGACAGGCACTTTGATGCTGCATTAGTAGTGTTCCGATGCATGTCTGGCTTTTCCCAGATTTAACATACAGGGGTTTGGGTGGTTTTGGGTGGTAGGTTGTGTGTGGGAGGGGTGCTGTTACTGATACAGTGGTGACCCTTCTATTCCTTGCTTGCTTTAGTTTCATAGGTTCATGGATGTCTAAGCAGTGTTGTATCTAATTGAGCGTCATGTCAGTGATCTAACTACATTATCATACTGATAAGACATTACATGAGAAGATCTCTGTAAAGCAGTTAACAACAGCCATGAAGGGCAGAAATTCCAGATAGTTGCAGAAGCAAGATTTACCATTCCACTTGTTTCGAAAAGTTTAGTTCTTTGCTTTTTGTTTTTTCTGTAATTTTGTCTGTCACTTAAATGCTTTTGTGTGCTGGCTGACACATGATTTGGAGATTGGTTTTTTGGAGTTTTTTTAAGCTTATCAGAATGATGCTAAGATTTATTAAAACAGGGTCTGTACATTATATGTCTTCAAATTGCTAGGGGATCGGTCGTCACTCTACAATTTGAAAGACTGTTCAGAGGTTGGTGTTTGGCCTAATCCTTCCAAACCTGTCACTGAATCACAGACACCAGATTATGAACCTCTAAAAACTCCTTAGGAATTTTAACTGTGGTTGGGGGGTTTGGGTTTGTTTGGTTTTTACCACCCCCACCCCCCCCCAAAAAAAAAAAAAAATAAATTGTGAAAGATCTTAAGCGCTCTTAAAAGTGCTCTTGACTTGAGAGAATACCCATAAGTGGCAATAGATGCAGTTGGATCATTAGCTTTTTCTATGTCTTTCTTCAAGTGCAAGTTGTCAGTATGCTTCGCAGTGACTAAAGCAATTTTTTCAGGCTTTGAGAGCTCTCGTGACTTGCAGTTTTCCTAAAAAGGAAAATTAGTATCTTCAATGTACAGGATTGTATTGTGTGAACTGTTGCACACACTTTTACGTAGCATTTATTTTTATTTTCAAGACTTCATTGTATAGCTTTTGTTTTATTATCATGGTGCAAAGACTAATCTTTCCCAGCTGTCTTTGTCGCGGATCCTGATGTAGAATCCTGCCAACTACGCCAGTTTGTTATGGATGAGTGGAATGTACCTCACTCAAAAGAGAGAAGGGGCAGTATGTTTTATTGAGGTAAAAATTTGACAAGAGTTCAATAGATTCGATGGAATTTAACAAAGTTTGACAGTGGTTTACTAAGGTTCAATAAGTTTGATGGCAAGGTTCACTTCATTATTTACTGCATGGAAGAAACATACAAAGGAAAATTGAGTTAGCAAAACTTACGAAGTTTAACAAGCTATTAGTCACTTACCGAGGATCTGTTGCGGCAAGGAATTCCTCAGTGTTGAGGAGTAAGGGATCTCTCTGCCTTGGGCAAGGAAGGATCTCTGAGTCTCAGGTGAGGAGTCTCAAACTGTGAGAGGCATCCCTGCTCAAGGGGAGAGTCACCTGGTGTGCAGTCCAGCTGCAATTCAGGGGGAGCTCAAATCTGGCTCGTCCAGCGATCTGCTGTTGGTAAAAGGTCTCTCTGCCTTGAGGATCAACCTTGAGAGGTGTCCCAGCTCAAGGGGAGATCACCGCCATGCAGCCACACTGCCTAGCAGGGAGAGCTCAAAGAAGGTTCACACAGGCTGTCATAGCTATGGAATGAAGCGGTTGGCTCATAGTCAAATCACACACGATGGAAAGGTAGGCATGAGGCTCCTCATACCCACAACTTTCTTTGGTTTTTGATAAATGAGTTTTGGAAAAGCCACCTGTTATTTATGCATTAATCGCATGATCGGTGTTCCAAACTCATATGTATTGATGTTTACTTTGTCACTCTGTTCCTTTGTGGGTTTTCGGAGAACAGGTTGAAACTAGAGGAGTTCTTGGCCTGGCTACAGCTCAGGCCTTTACCTCCTTTGGAGCCTGTACCAACTACCGCTAGTTTGGTTAAGGGGTCGAGTACATCCGTCACACTTCTTCACCCATCAGCCTCAAACAAAGCCATCTGCATTGTTTAGCCTCAACACCTGAGTTTACAGGAATTTAGTGCCCTGCAAATAGTTATCAAAAGGCTTTAGGGGAATTAAAGAAAAAAAGGTACTCAAGGTCAAGGGGGCTGGCTGGTTGTTTTCCATATCAAGCATACAAAACAGAATTAAACTTTTCTGGTTCACATAATATTCAGTCAGAGTTGAAGACTGTCATGTTTTGGAGCAAAAATTCCTATCGGTGTTTTCAGTTACTTCCTACATCACTTAATTTGGCAATTGAGAGAAGAAAAAGCCATCATCAGTACTGCATTATAAAAGAGTAAAATCTTTCTGTATCCAGGCTGCTTCCTTTCCAGCATTCAGTGCTGCCTTGCAAAAAAATAAGGTGGGGGAAAGGATTATTTTTGACAGCATGTTTTTTTTTTTTTCTTCCAGACTGAGTAAATTTTTAACAGCCTTGTGAGTTTGATTCACATTTTTGTGCTCTCAGGTAGTGGCTTTGATACACACTTTGTAATGCAGCGGTTTAAGAATATTGAGAAGAAAATGATTCTCTTAAAATGGTTTTCCACAAGGAATACTTACTTACTTTTGTACTAAAAAGATCTTAGTATTTATAGCTGCTAAACATACTGAAAACATTTCTTAATGTTTTAACATTAGCAATGTGAAAGGATGCCAGATGGACCTGAGGAGCAGCAATAAAGAGCTGCTGAGTTCTGTAATTGGCTCTTGAACTCTAGACTTGTCAGAACTATGTTGCCATAGTTGCTTTCTAAAACTTAAGAAAATTGGGGGGAAAAAATCTTGTAATAGCTTTATAGAATTGAAAATCTTACTTGAATGTGCTTCATATGTCAAAACTCCTGAGTCAAATATAAAACTTTCTGGGGTTTTTTTTGGAGATTTGTACCATTACTTTGAGAAGATTTGAAGAAACTTTTAATATAGCAAAAAGGGAAGGTATTTGTACAAATACTTCATCTAGTGGGAATTTGTAGCTTTTGGAGTAGACAATTGGTAACCTTTCCCTTATCAAGCTTGTCTAACATCTCATTTTTAAGGGGGAAGACAAGACTGGTTAATTCTTAAAACTTTCCTTACAGTTCTCATGTAAACATTTCCTGTGAAATATGTAGAAGCTGTCCCACTGGGTAGCCGACATTGAGCTTTTGGTCTCTTTAGCTTGTCCTTTGAATGTAACGTGGATGTTTTAACTGTTTATATTGTAGTGATTTAAAGCTTGATGAAAATCTGGTTTCTCTCCTCTGTAGCTTCTGCTGTATTGTACCTTTTATGCCCATGGGTGTGAAATGTTAATTTGTCTTCCAGCTTTAACTTGGCACAAAACTCCTTAGTCACATGTTGTCTCTTAAACTTCTTGGATGCTTTCTTTTTTTTTGTTAATTCTCATCCTTTTACTTTGGCCATAGCTTCTTTAGTAATCAATGTTCATCCGCTAGGTAAAACTGCCAATCATAAAAGCAAATTCAGCATTGTTTTCCATGTGCAGTTGGTGCTAGACGTTGGCAAGTAGCAATATGTATTATCAGTTAGTTGCCAAGGGCTGCATTTGCTTAATGATCGTAACATTACCAAAAGTTTTAATGAGAATCAGGAAGAAAAAAACCAGTGTATTTTTTACTTGGATATCCACCTTTTTGCTTTAAGGGGGCTGATTTATTATGGAACAGTCTTACTTTGTACCAAATGTTTAAAATCCCCTGCCCTATATAACTACCCAAATGTTGAGGCACACACAGAGCAGAATGTCAGTTTTTTGTGTTACCAAAACTTTTAAGCTGATGCTCTCTTAAAACTCTTAAATCAAATTAATAGACCTCGTCTAAAGGAAATTCTTAAGGTAAGTAAGGGGCAAGAGCGAGTATCACTAAATTTCTACAAGGCCATGAAATACACTCTTTAAAAGTCAGTAAGGATAAAATACAGTAATGGATACTTGCATTGTTTGGGTCTTATTGCACAGTCATCTGCCAAGAGGGCTCAGTATACTGTTAACTTAGTAAAAACCTTGATGTTATGTTTCCAGTATGTCCAGAACCAGGATGGTTAAAGACATAGGGCCAAGTCTGAGACTTCTTTCACATGAAAAGGGGAATATATCATTGTCCTATACAGTGTTCCTTGTAGGCAGGTAACTTTCAGACATTTAGTTTTCTTTATGTTGTGAGTTATTCCCCCTGTTTTGTTGAAACATTAGTTGTCCTATATATGAACCGATAGCTAGCTTTGGACAATGGTTACTGTAAAACACAATATTTATTTTCCATTTCAGTTTATCTAATCTTTAATCTGATTTGGGATATTACTGCAGGTAGTCACAGAATTATTTTTAAATTAGTAGATGCCCTTTCTAGCTCATTTTTTCTCCTCAACAGTCAATGGATGCAACAACAGATGTGCTATTAGTACAGCCTAGTTCACTGTGGTTTGCCAAAGTGATGCATGTATTGCTCTTTTCTGAAGAGGCTGATAGTTAACTGTAAATAAGAAGCTCAACTTGTTTGTACTTCTAAAAGTTATCATTAGGTACTGCTGGAGTATATGCATGCTTTTATATAAATACATACATATAGGCACATATGTATTCATACAATATCTATTTTCAAATAAATATATATATTTTTATATATATATATATAAAAAACTATATATACACTACACAATTAACCAGCTAAGCAATTTATGTGGAAACTTTGCTTTGGTTATTTTTAAAATATATTTATAATATGTATACATACTACATGTAAAATATAGTATATTTTAATATATGAAACATAGTATATATAGTAGTGTAATGTATATTATATTTTATGTAATATGTATTATAGGTATATAGAATGTTTTTGTCTATATTAAAAAAACCCCAAACCCTAAAGCAAAGGTTTCACATAAATTGTGTAGCTAGTGGGGTGGGAAATACTTTGCGGACTGTAGTACACCCTGCAGATTAGCTGACTGGAGGTATGGCTGGATATTCCTACCCAGTCTTGCAGCCTGGACTTCCAAGTTTAGAGTTTGATGGCATGAATTCCAGGACAGCTCGTCACAATGGTAAACTTGGTGGAAAAGGCCTTCATATCCTGGTGCCTTTCTTTTAAATGCTCTCCCAGTTTTTGTGGGTAGTGGAGTTTGTTTAATCCTCTCTCTTCCCACCTGTGCAATCTGTTTGTCCCTTTGCAGCATTTAATTCAGGATGTTCATTGTGTAGTTTCATGAAGCTTTAATTAAAGCTTTAATTAAAAAAATAAGATGAGGTTTTTACAAATTTGCTCCCAATTTAAGATTTTGTATGCAAAGTATAGATTTAATATTCTGGCAGTGTGTTGCAGACTCCTTTATCTGGCTGGACTCCTTTATCCTTTAGTCTTGCATGCCATCTTATGAATTAGCTGCTGAAACTTTGAAAATAGAATCTGTTTATTATGATAAAGGCTATTTTTCTCAAAACATGCATCTATAAACACCTAAGCACCTACCTCTGTGAAAAATTGGCTAAAATCACTGTGTGCATTTATTTTTCTTCTTTTTAGCTGCCTTTCTTGGAATAGTTCCAGGAAAGTTGGAAACTTTAAAACTGTCTTTAAGTTTTAAACATTTATTTCTTCAGATGACCAAAGGGGATTAAGTTAGCACTCAGCATTAAGGCTGGGCAGTCTTTTCCACATTTCCAAACTGCCCTTCAAGAATGCGAGTGTAGCTCAAAGCAGATGTAGGGGAATCTTCAGATTTGGTATCTGAAGAGATTTTTAATATTGGTACTCAAGCTGGACATTTGAATTTGTGTCCCATAACTTCTTTTTTTTACATTCTATAATACATCTTCATTGCATTTATTCTTGTCAGAATTTAGGGAAAATGTTGCCCTGTCCTTACCTCACAGGTGAGGAATTGGGGAACAAGAGACTACAAATGACTTGCAGTGTTAACACTTCTGGTTAAGCCAGACAGAAGGAGCAAGGAACTGAACCCTTACTTGGTTTTAAGTCTCAGGCTAGTGTTCCCATGTCTGTGTGGCTGTCATTCTCAGAAGGTATTTGGCCATTAGCATTCAGACAGTTGGAACAAAGTTAGCAAGACAAGCTTGTTTCATCCCTCTGTAAAGGAAGATGAGAGAGCATGCCCTCTATAAACTCATTTTCCTAAACTTCTACTTGAAAAAATATTTAGTTGCCTAGCGTTCTGCAAATATACATCAGCTGCCGTGATTTTTCCCTCTGTTTGCTGAGTACAAGTACAGAATCATCAAAAGTAATGAGTTTAAGATAGAATAAAATTGACTGTTATCAGGGAATAATAGGCTAATATAATGTAGGGGCTTTAATGGAGCACATTTTTATCCATTTTGCTCATAAAATCAGAAACAGCTACAAAGAAATATGGAGATGGATAACAATCTTGGGAAAACTAAATCTTGGGAAAACTAACTTTGCAAAACACATTTCTGCTAAAATAGCAAAATTTGGGATTTTCTTAATCAAGTCTGTGCAAATTAATTTACTTCAAGAACTTCTGCTCTTAATTTTTATTGATACCTATGAGTAATTGTGTTTTATTTAGAAGGTAAAAGTTTAAACCATTGAGCTTCGTAGCATCATTCACATTATTTACAGGCTGAATATTTGTTTTAAAACCCAACGTAAGAAGCAAGTGCTATATTAAAAATAAAAATACTGAATGGAAGATTCACTGTTAGAAGCAATCTTACTGTTTAAGTCACTAAGGAACTGAACTGTTTAAATGTTTCCTGTGTATGTGAAACAATTCTAAAATTGTGAAATCCATCCGGGGCTTGTGTCTACACAAAGTATTATCATCTCTTTTTTAGGAAAAAATATCTAAAATGTGTAATAATTAATTTTGAAAGGTTATTCTAGTAAGAAAATGATAGCTTCTAATGATAGAAGCATTAGTAATATGAAAGCATTTGTTTGCTAAGTTTTAGGTAATTTGTAATTTCTAAGATAATTACTAGAGTGATGCTAAAGAATGTTACTTTCAAACCCTTTCATTATCTCAAAGCAAAAGAGTAATCCCGAGAGTTAAAAGTATGCCTGGGACTGGCTGACTGTATTTTTAGTAAAAGCTTAAGGTAAATTCCACGTAACAGTTGAAATTAAACAAGAGAATGCTTTTGTGTATTTTATTAAAGGTGGTAGTGTTTGTGCTTAATAAACTAATTATTTCAGGAATGTTAAGTTTTATTAAAAAACTTTTAAATCTTTATTTTGTAGAATCAGCATCTGAGGAGACTGGACAAAGTGCAAAAGTGCTCAGGAGCAGGACATGTATCATTAACTACAAGAAACACATAAAGCTGTCTAATGTGACTGAGAAGAAAAATCCACGCAGATGTGCCACTTTGGCAGCTAATAAGATTAAGATAATGAGCGATACAAAAGAAGAATTATCAAGCTCAGAAAGTGTTTACACAGTAAAAAAGAACAGAAGGCAGCTTCATGGCAATGTGTCTGCAGCATCCAGGAAGAAACTGATCGGCAACTTGGAGACAGATGCTTGCTTAAAGTCTGAGAATGAGAAAGAACAGCTTTCTAGCAGAAAAAAACTTTCCTGCCCCGAATCATCTGCTCCTAAAAGAAAATACATTAGTGAGTCTGAGAATGAAAAAACACAATCTGAAGCAGAGATAAAAGTGACTCAAAAGCAGAATGATAACCACAAGCAGACACACAAAACAGTCTGTGCTGCAGCTCTTAAAAATCTCAAGTACGACTCTTCAGAGGAGAATTCCACAAACCACAAGATGGAAAATGGGAGAAACTGGGGAAGTTGTAGTCAGTCAACTTCAGCTCACAACCATCATACGAGCAACTCTGAAGAGGAGGTAGATTCTGACTTAGCTAAACACAAAACTAAAAATATCAGAGAAGTATCCAATAAAGAGAGAAGAGCTTATTTCAAAAGATCAAAATTGGATGACTTCAAAGAAACAGCAGAATCTGAAACAGGGGGGAAGAAAGATGAAAAAAGCTCAGTATCAGAGAATGTGGAAGCACTTGGGACTGCAGGAAGTTCAAAAGCCAGTTTCAATTGTTCTTCTGACTCAGACTCTGGAACTGATAACAGTATCTATAGTGATGCCACAGAAACAAGAAAGAGGAAAAGGAAATCAGAAATTGTTAGAAAAGAAATTACTAATTCCTGCTCACCTAAGCCTTCCAGAAGACCCCAGCGAAGGAAACGTTGGAAACCTAACCAAGAAAATGACTCTGAAGATTTGGATTACACCAAATACAGAAGAGCTAATCGGCGTTCTAAGATAAGAACTCGGAACGGTGGTAGGCGGACTGTGAGATACGACGATTGTGACGACGACGATGATGACAGAGGTTTAGATGATGTAGATTGCGAAACGTAACCTTAAAAGGAAAAGCCAGCCCACTTTTTTTTTTTTATGGTAATAGCACTAGAACTCATGATGGATGCTGGCTCTTCTTTGTCCTACATTTCAGGGAATATATTTATATTTTTCTATGAAAAAGTTATGAATGTGATTAGATGATGACTTTCTCCTTTTCATATTTTGACTTGCACTTGCCTGCCCATGTAGCAGCATTTAGCACAGATGCCAAAATGTGCCTCATTATAGGGGCAATTTTTTGTCTTTACTGGTATTTTATTACATATAACGAGTAAAAAAATGTTAAAACACTGCGCAACAGGTTAATAGCAGTATGTTGAGTATTATTGTTATGGGTGCTGCAATGGAATACTACCTAGGTCATACAACATTCAAGAACAGATTTCAAACATCTCTAATGCTGTATGAAATCATATACAATAGTAACAGGCTTATAAATAATACTGTACACTATAAAAATCTGGCAGAGGCTAGCATTGCATCAAAAAAGTAATGAACGGTCACTAGGCTAATAACTTTACAACTTGTATTAGTACAGATGTTAAGTGTTCTGTACTTCCATTATTGATAACATGCAACTGGAACCAGTTACCAGTGAAAAAGCATATTTGCCAATTAAAAAGGCATGTTGGTGCTGGTGAAGAGAGGGTTTTATGCTGACAGGTAGTACTATCATCATTAATGTGACTTCTATACTGTAAACTTAAGAATATGAAATGCAGGTGAACTCTTGGGCCTAAGGGTTTTTGTGTGTTTTCTTTATAAAATAGAAAAACAAACAAAACACTTGTTCTGTTTTCTTTATGCGTAAAAAAGCTTGAGGTGCAGGATTCTTACATTCCAGACCTTTTTGCTACATTTCTGTTGTTCTTCCATATTTAAACTTTTAAGTGCTTTAATGTTAGACTTCTCATTGATTAAACCTTATCGGTTTCTGATTATTGCAGTACATCTCCTGTTTTTGAAATGTTTGGCTGTTGTTGACAAGAAATAATTCTTGCATAGAAGATAGGAGAAAATGTCTCCAGCGAAAATGTGTAAATTCTTGGTTGGCTGCGTATCAACTACGAGAACGCATACCACCTCTCAGCTCTTACCTTGCTTTTCCCTAGAGGTGTGCTGGCGGCAGCCCCACCGTTGCTGCCTTCGGTCCAACACCAGGCACTTGGTGATCTCCACCCCTTCCTAACTCTCCACTACAGGTTTCCTCCCTCTGCTCTGCTGGTTCCCTTTCTCACACTTAGTAAGACTTAGTGATTCCTGATCTTGTTGTTCAATAGTAGATAACATTAGAATATTAGATTTATCCTAACCTGGCTCATTTTAACTGAAATAGCAAGTTTGTGAATTAGTTTTCCAGCAGATTGGTCTGGTAGTAGCATATGGAAGGGGTTTTTTTTGGGGAAAAAAGGAAGTTAGTGCATCTGCATAATCACAGTCATTAATGCCAGAACTGCTTGTAGAAATGGAAGTGAAGTAATGGAGAAGGGAGTCTGACATGCTGCCTACCACCAGCCAGTGAGAACCATTTCTCCAACAATGTCACTGATGTTATGTGCCAAAAGGTATATTTACCATGACATCATTTTGGTATCTAGAATGCTATCTCAGTATAGAGAAATACTTTTTTTTTTTTCTTAAAACTTCTAGATGAAGTCCAAAAATAACCTAGTTTATATCATTCTTGCCCCAGGAATTTTCTTTATTTAGAGCATAGTCCTTAATATGATACGGTAGAATTTTGTAAATTCAAGATACATGTTTATCTGAATTCTTTAAGTTGGTGTCTGAAATATGAACACAGTTGTGTTTAGTGATGAAACTTTGAGGTGGCTTTGTTTATCTTTTAGGGGCAGCTTTGTTAAAAGAGAGTAAGTCAACTGGTATTTTTATATTACCCATAAACTGAATGCGTTGTTCAGCAGCTGCTGCTGATCAATGTTCTATGGAGTATAACCTCCAGTATAGGAATAAATACTGGTATAATAGCTCTTAAGTGAACGTCAGACTTTTTATTAATCTTAAGTTTAAACAGCTAAAATTGGACTGGTAGTTTGTATTTCTAATTCGGGCTTAGATTTTAAAAAGATGCTTTTCTTTCTCGCCCTTTTTCAGATGCTGTATTCTCTGTCATACCGCACTCATGCACTGCATGTTCATGCTGATCCCTGAAAGCTGGGAGAAGGTTCTGGCCCCTATATTTATATATCCGAGAGGGAATTACTGGCTTAGGGACCATAACACTTTATGAGCAAAGCAAATGCTGTTTTGTATTTCCTAATTTTATACATACAGAGGGGTTCCAAAGAGCCAGTATGAGGAGTAAGGATTAAACTGGAAAGGGACTTTCACCCTCTAACAGTTTGATTTTTTTTAAATTTATTTAAATGAACATGCTTACTCTTACCAGAACTGGCTCTTCTAAGACTTACAGAAAGCAGTTTTTTCATCTTCCTGGTAACTTTAATCCTTCAGCATTCTTTGTTTGGTCTAGCTGTACTCAGGGAAGTGAAGTGATCTAGTAGACCTGTAACAGTTGTATCTTTATTTAAACCTGCTTAATGCGATGCAGTTGTAAGATGTGGGATTTGGGGGTGGCGGGGGGGGGAGGTGTGTTTGTTTTTTTAAAAGCAGGACGTGAGTCTGGGATAGCAGGCAGGCGAGCAGGCACTGTGAACACAGGAAAATACTAAAAGTGCAAGACAGAAGTGTAGGAGAATCAAATTCTTTAGTATTAAAGACTCCTATGATGTACGTGTGGAAGTGGATAACAGTAAAGCTATACGTAAAACGGTAACGTCACTGTACTTTTATTTGCACACGCCTGGTACGGTCGGCCTCGCTGTATTTGGGTTTCTGCCTAGGTATGCCGTACCGGCCGTGTGGAACGCCCTGGCCGCCCCGCCAGCCCTCCGCCCCGCACCGCAGGCGGGGGCCGGGCCGGGTTCCGCTCTGGGCTGCTCCGTTCTGAGTAAGGGAGGCAAGCCGAGGTAGGCTGTGCCGAACCGGCGGGGCCTGCGCCCTCCCTGCTGCGGCTCCCCCGCCTTCGTCCCGCTCCTCTTCCGAGACTTCGCCGGCGCCGCTGCCCCGTAAAGCGGAGCCGCCGGTGGCTGGCACGGCGGCATCGCAGGCTGCGCCGGAGGCCGGTGCGGGTAGGCAGTACAAGGCCGGGAGAGGCCGTGCAGCGGGACGGGGGCTGCAGCAGGGAGGGAGGCCTTAGCAGGCCCCCCCGCCGCCGGGCGGGCCTTCTCTGGGGGCCCGGCGGTAGAAGCGGCCGTTTCGGGCGGCCCGGCCGCGGTTGCAGCCGCCGGGAAAGCCTCCGGGGCCCGCTCCGTTGGTGTGCGGGGCCAGAGCGTCACCAGGCGGAGCGGAACTCGGTGGTGCCGACGAACCAGAGTGTCTCGGCGCGCAGGCGCGCTGCGTGGCGGGGCGGCAGCGATGGCGACCTTCTTTGGGGAGGTGGTGGTGGCGCCGTCCCGCGCCGGCGTGGACGATGAGGAGTGGGCGGAGGAGGCCCGCGAGGAGACGCCCGAGGACCGGGAGATCCGCAGGGAGCTGGAGAAGAAAAGGTAGCGGTCCGGGGGGGGGCGGCGGGCACAGCCCCACGGGGCACCCCGGCCGCTCTCCTCGCCGCTGTGGTGCGGCCTCTCCCGCGACGGACCGCCAGGGGCGGCCTGGGCCTGGGCCTGGGCCTGGGCCGGGTAGGGTAGGGTAGGGTAGGGTAGGGTAGGGTAAGGTAAGGGGAGCGCAGCACCACTTCCCTCGGCCTCTTTTGCCAGGGAGATCGACGTCCTCTGGACCTTGAAGTCGGGCGCGTCTACGGAAAGCTCTGCCGCCGAGCCGTTTGTGTGCTCTAAATTTATAGTGGCGATAGGACACAACGCTGCAGGTAGGTGGTGCAAGCCGCAACAACAAACCCTCTGAGACTAAAATGCTGCTGTTCCTTTGCTGTTGGCTAAATTTGAGAAGGCAGGAGGTTGGAAGAAAGTGTGCCAGGACAATCCCTTTGCCGTAGTCTATTTTAACGTTGGTCTCTGCTGTAAGAATGGTCCTTAAGGGTGTCCAGCTCTTCATTTAGGGAGCGGAGTTTTAACACTGAGGCAGCTGAGCTGTCCAGAGGACGCCAAGGTTAGTCTGTACATGTAAAACACAGCTTTTGTAACAGCTGCTTATTCTTCCTGTCACAGCATGGTAAAATGATACATTTTCAGTTAAAGGGCAGAAGCAGAGTATGTTTTGGTTTTGGATTTTAGTTGGGACAACCCCCCTTTTCCTTTATCTGACTTTGGTAGACTCTCCTGGACTGTTTGTTAATTGGCAAAAGTTTCCTTCTGATAGTAGCAAGTTGCTCAGTGCAGTCTATAGTGTTTTGAAATAGGGATCTGTCAGAGATGTAAAATTATGGGTCAATAAGCTGTAATTTTTAAAATTTTTAATGAACAGTGAGGTGTTCTTTTTTTCTTGATTAGTCAGTCCCTTTTTCACATTCTAATTCCTCACTTGTTCAAAATGCCCTCTTTTAGGGTGGTTATTTACTCAGGCCTAGAGTCTTGAAACACCCTCTCCCCTTCCCACACACACTTACTAAGGTCTTGAGTTTTTTAATAGCTGCTTCCCTGTGGATATAAAGAAGTTTTAAGTCTTCTTTACATTTAGGTCACATTTAGATATCTAAGTTAACTTTACTAACTTGTTTTTTCTTTGTTCAGGTTTTTCCTTGAAAAATAGTTATAGATATTTTAGATCTGTCTTCTGTTGAACATAACTTTTGACAGGAATTTGATTTATGAACATTTGATTTGGCATCTCTTTTTGCCACTAAGTCATGCATACTCTTGCAGAGTCATGCATGTGTCTGCTTCCTAGAGCCAGTGTAATAGTTCTGCCTTGCTGGTTCAGTGATTTTTTTTTTTTTTTTTTTGAGAAATCTGTTATATCTGGTATGTCAAGAAGTATTAGAGACTTAATATTTACATCCTTAGTGTATACTAAAGGAATGAAAGTTGACTGTAGTGATACAATTCCTAAGAATACATGTTTTTGATGTTAGGGATCTCTATATGTCGAACTGCTCTTTATCTTTTAAGTCTTGATACGGTGAGGTTACTCACATTCTTGATCTTTGCTGGATTTGGTCAATAAATGTATGTCGATAAAAATAAGTTAACTACTTTTTTTTTTAAATTGAGATTGTAAAGAAATAATGTAATTCAGTTCATGTATTTATTTGTGGAACAGAGACTTTATTCTTTATAAATTAACAGTATTTATTGGTTTTTTGCAGCTTTCCTGTCGTCTTTTATTCTGGATTCTGTATGTTGGGAAGTAGTTGGAGTTGTGAAGCTGTGGAATGAGTGGTGTCGAACATCCAACACAACAAAGGTCCTCCCGACAGATTCTTTCTGTTTGTTCTACCGATTGATATCAGATCCGACAGTAAGTGACTTATGCATGAATTCCTCTATATTTTAGCTTTCTGAAAAAGAGAGCAACCTTCATCCACCCCCTACCCTGCCTAGGGCAAACAAAGCATTAAGGCTGCAGTATTCTGGATTAATCTCATCCAAAATCTGAAGGGTCATTATGCTCACTAAAACTCTTTGAAGTTCTGGCATGTGAAGTTCAGTACAAATAAGATGTGTTACAGCCTGATTGATTCACATCAGTTGTGAATGAAAAATTCTTGTTGAAATAGGGTTGAAGAAATCCAAGAAAAACTGAACAAGTTGTTGGCTGCATTCACATCATCTTTACATGTGATTATGAGCTGTTGTTGTGCTCTTTAAACCGCTTGCTTACGCAACTTTTTTTTTTTTAAGGTTTTGTTGTGCCAGTGTAGTTGCTACGTTGCTGAGGATCAACAGTTCCAGTGGCTTGAAAAGGTAAAACTGGCAAGACAACAAATTGAGCAATGAAATCTTAGGGGTAGGGATCTTCAACTTAGTATAAGTGCCTCTTTCTCTCTGATATTTACAATGCTGTCATGTTTAGAATAACTGTTTTCCCTGTGGCTTTCTTTTCTTAAATATTCAGCAAATGAACAAATTTACCATCTGCAGATTCTGTGAAATTCCTTTCTAGATGCTTCCAGTTTTATCTGCTGTGACTTACCAACTTTGAGCAATTACTTCTTTTGGACAGTTTCAATTTTGTTGCCCTTAACTACTTTCCAAGCCTTTTTCCTGTTTGGCTTAAATTTTCTATGGCTTATTTCAGCTCTGGGAGGATCCTTCCTTAAAAAATAATAACATTACTGCATTTGTACAGCTATCAAATGATCACCAGACAAACCTGTTGTGAAACTTATGATGGATAGTATCTTTACTAATGGGTGTGTTGTGTTCCTTTCACAAGGAGGAACACTGAAGGAAGGTGCCTCCAGAGCAGTATGTGTCCTATTTGTTCATAGCCTTAGTATGCTAAGTGCCTTACCCCAGCATCATTCAGGTACACGAACGCTGCTGGGTCATTCAGGTCCCTCCAAATACCGTGTTGATTTTAGTAAGATAAAGCCAGGGGGGAATGTTCTGGCTGTTGATTTTCTTTATGGATTTGGGTCACTGCTTAGCCCCAAGGAAGTATGGCTTATTTTGTCTTGCTGTCTGTCTTCTAACCTACCTTCCTTTAAATCTCTGCTGATCTGATGAACAAGCAGAGATTCTAAAGCTATTACGTTACGCTGAAGTTGTGTAAGGCTGTGGCTAGAGATACAAAGAGTGAGATAAAAAGCGGTGTGTCCGCTGAGAGCAAGTCCTCAACCTGAGCTGAGTGATACCTGCTCAGTCTAGCCTGCCAGGTGGCCTAGCCCCAGCGAGTGAGAAGGATTAATTGGTTGTGAGGGAGAACCATACGAGCATCTCGGTGTGAGGGAGCCAGAGAGATTATGAGAAGGCAAAGAGGATGGAAAACCAGGACAACTTCACTGAATGTTACAGGGTTTTCAGACCCAAGTTTGTGGAAAACTAGCCTTTTGTGGTTGCTTGGCTTGTTGAAGAGTTTAATTTGCTTTGCTTGGGGGGTAATGGTTCACTTCGAAGTTTAGAAACCCCAAGACCTAAAACATGATGGTTTTGCTGTATTCCACGCATTCTTGCACTTCATTTAAACTGGGATTACAAAAGAAAGATGACTGTGGTTTTGTTGTCTTCCCCATTTGTGTTTTTCCAGCTGTTTGCGCATATGTGTTAATTCAAATGTGGGTGTTCATGAACAGTAGGAGTGTGCAGTTTTATCACGTCAATGTTCTTGAATATTTTTAGACTTCATGATTATTGGTATTTTTAAATGTACAGCAGAAACGTTGTGCTAGTAATCTTCTGCTTTTAGTGTGAGTTACAGAACCTGTTCTGTATGCTTCATAAATTCTGATTCACTGGGCATCTTCACAGTCACTACCAGTCAGATTTTTACTTCTGTATGTTTTCTCAGTAAGTGAGCTCTGACAAAATGAGAACATACAGACTAAAGTTTCACAGTAATGCACACCAGCCAGTGTTTCCAACAAAGTAAATATACTGTAAATTGAAAATATGTGTGCTTCTGAAAAGTTATGTCAGTTTTATATTACAGCGGTAACACATTGATGCAAGGGAACAGTCAGCTTCCCTTCTGTGATTGGTACCATGTACAGAAACAGTGGAGTTTCTGTAGTGTTTACCAAATTCCCTATTTCCTTATTGATCATAAATCTTAACAGGACAGTGTAAAGGGAGGGTGCAAGGTTTATCATGCTTCTCCTCATTTTGACGTACGTTCTTTAAAAACAATGGAAGGCTGTGCAGCATGTTGGTGTTTTGTGACAGCATGCAATGGATCCAAAAGTTTGTTTTGTACAATGTTTTTGAAATTTGTTTCTTTGAATTTGAGGGAAACTGTGGAAAAATTAAGGTTCTCTTTCTCAATTCTCAAGTCAAATTGAATGTAATTAAATAAAATCTGAGTATTTGAAATGAAGACTCGTTTTAAATACTGCAGAACATCTGGGGAGCATGATTTCAATTTCGAAGGTCTTGCAGCTTAGCAAGCTGCCTTCCTGTCATAAGCAGCGTGGTTTTATTTGGAGTCCTTTTTCTTTCTACAGTCACCATTAGTAAAAATAGTAAGTCTTAATATATTTGCAGGTGAATAGAAAGTGCTGAAAACCTAAAGCCTCTCAAGAAAATCAATAGACTTGGTAAATACGTTAGCTGTTCTTTTGGTTTTTTATCTCCATTCCAAGAACAATGCATGTGAAATTTCTACCTGAAGGTTGTGATTCAGATTTTAGTTAGTCCTGCAAACCTGAATAAAACTGCCGTTTGCCATCTGCACTGAAATTGAAATGAATCTTTGTGTTTTTACGCTATTATTGTGAGAAGGTAAATTTTGCTTATGTATTAACATTTTTATTTCAGGTTTTTGGCTGTATGCAAAAGGAGGGCTTGCAAGTAACCATTCTTTCGACGTGTCCTGTAGCTGATTATAAAACTCAGGAATCCACTTTAACACTTCCATCTCCATTTCTGAAAGCCTTGAAGACAAAAGAATTCAAAGAGCAGGTCTGCTGCCCACTGCTGGAACAACCTAACATTGTGCGAGATCTTCCTGCTGCTGGTATTTTGCAATTCCAGTTATTTGCAAGACTGCTGGTGGCAACACAAAATTCACTTTGAAGAGCATCCCATTGCAATTAGAATTTTTACTTAAGTGTGTAAACTGGCTAACAAGTTAGTTTTTTGAAAATTAATTCCTAACAGTTTGACATCTTGCATGTTGCCTTGTAAAATAGGGACAAATTTCAAAACCACCCACAAATCCTTTTACCCCTTATGTGCGGAACATAAGTACTAGCAAATTCTTCAGTATAGCCTCACAAAGTGTATTGTATATTGGGGTTTCTGGGCATTTTACTTGTGAACTAAATGTGTTTTATTTTCATCTGAGCATCCAAACTGAGGCTTATAAAGTCCTTTCTGCATATTACAGGTAAAGTAGGTTTCACAGTGCTACTGATCGACCTCATGTAAAAGTTAGATTCAGTTTTATTATGTAATTTAATAAAAACCCAAGGCTTTTCATTATAGAGTACCAAATTAGTGGTAGCATCATGAGGAAAAACTTATCTGGCAGGAGCTAAAAGTGGATGATTTTTCTAGAGTAAGTTTATCTTCTTTGCACTTTGTTTTGAGTTTTTATGTTTGGTTGTTTTTTGGGCTTTTGTTTTGTTTTGTTTTACAGAAGCTCATAGTATTTTTGTTTACCAATAATATACAGTTTCCAGTTAAGGTATTTGCCAGGAAGAAATACCAACTGCATTTTACTAATTTTTGGTGGTTTATTTTCTTGTGTACCTGAGGAGTGAGGGATGGCTGGTCTAGCAGTCAGGATCCTGAGTAGTTAATTTGTAAACTTTCATGCTTTTGAAGTTCTGGCCAGTACACATGTGGTTTTATACACAGAACTGAGATTCCTTCTCTGCTGAATGTAACACACATTTTCTTTTGACTTGTATTTAGTT
Organism: Ciconia boyciana; assembly: GCF_034638445.1. Taxonomy (NCBI): domain Eukaryota; kingdom Metazoa; phylum Chordata; class Aves; order Ciconiiformes; family Ciconiidae; genus Ciconia; species Ciconia boyciana. The sequence continues at coordinate 120,275,475 of NC_132934.1, read as the reverse complement.
TTGAGTTATTGTCAAGTATGGCAGATTCCTGCAGTGCTGTATCAGTGCTACACTGATGTCATCAAACTGGACACAGTTACAATTGAAGCGTTCAAGCCTCTGCTTTCTTCTAAAATCCTAAAGAGTTTAGTCAAGGTAAGATTTCATATTTAAAAATTAATGGGAGGTTTGGTCTATTTTGGTCTGTCTTTCATCTCTTGCATTCTGCTGTTGATGTGCCCCTATGAGGATTCCACCTGAAAAGGCTGATGTATGTCATGTATAGACATGTACAGACTTTATTGACAGAGGACAATGATTTCTGGTATAGTACCTGCTGGAACTATTTACATCTCTTTATAAGTTGCTTAGAAATAATGAATCTACAGCTTCCCTCAATTCATTTTGACTTTTCAAACTTTTGTAGTGGTATTAGTATATCAGGGAGTAATTTCTTGTGATTGTTTAAGCTGCGCTTTTCTTTGGAGGTGTCTTATGTTAAAACCTTTAAATATGTTTATTTTTTTAACATTCTACATTCATATGCAAGATGGCTCTGTTCTAGCTCTGAATCTACCTGTCTTGTGCAATACATGAAAGCTTCTTAAGAAATTTATTTTGACCTATAACTTCTTTCTGGAATTAAAAGACAATTTCTAAAGATGATTCTTAACAGTTTTGCACTGATCAAGCAGCTCTGAAATCATGGCATTATAGCTGCTAAAGTGAATGTTTTGCTTCCTTCTGAAATGGTTTTACTTGAAGTATAGTTGATTCAAAACACTTCCCTCAGTTTTGCCAATTGAACTTACATTTAAATGACAGAAGAGGGTTGTGTGTACTGAAGTATTTATTTCAGCTTTAAATGTGGGAATTGCGAGTTAGTTTTCATTACAGCTTATACTGGTCTGCTAGCCTAACAGACTAGTACGTAAATGTTTAAACTCTGAAGGAAAGCAACAGCAAATATGCATATTGCTCTCATATATAAGCAAGGAGGAATGCAAATTAACAAATCCTGTTCTATGGTTGAGCTGCACATTCATTTGGAGCCTTTACCAGGTCTCTGGATACCTTCATTTGGAAGACCTGAGTTTTGCTCACAGTTAACATTTTAATCAAACTGATATTCAGAGTAATAAAAATTGAAATAGAGGACAGTGAGGCTTTTTTGTTGTTTTGTTACCAGCAGTGTAGCTAATGCTGATCATCTCTTCCTTTTCCTAGGATGTATCTGAAAGCACAAAGATTTTGAAGAAGTTACTGACAACCAATGAAACTCATAATAATATCTATATCTAAAGAGGACATTTATGACACAGACTGCACTTTCGTAAACTCCAGTTTCTTCTGTAGAGGACATTTTGGAATTGTAGTTGTTTCCTTAAAAGTGGAATAAATTCCAGTAGATTTTTACTTATGCACTCATTTTTGTTACTTTCAAATTCATCACTACAAACACATTTCTTCTGCATGGCTTGGGAGACTTTCTTCTGGAGCGATTTTAGGAAAGATACCTCGAGTATGAAAAGCAACTTCTTTTTCTCCTCCTGAAGGGATTGTCTTATCTAAATGTATACCTTTTATATGTAAAAGAGGAAATGCAGTTAAGGAATTCTGTCTATATGTAATGAGAACACCTATTTTTTACTTTATTTTGAGACACAAAAGTTTTCCTAATATTCAATACTCTTTAAAGATTTGTCCGTGATGGAGGAAGTATGCTCTGCATCTTTTTACATACATAAATATATATAATTTTGTGTGTGTGTATGTATGAATGATACATATATATGTATGTGTGCACATACATTTTTTTATATATGTGTTGATAGAAAATATAGTAAGAAAAGTATGGTAAATACCTTTAAAAGACTTACTAGTGGAAAATAATCTTAAGCTTGCTTTAAAAATTAGTAGGAGGCAGGAATGTGGAGCTGGTTTGAACTACATGGAAGGGCTGTGAGTTGGATTCACCGAGTAGATCGTCCCAGGTGTTTAGGATGCTGCTGCCTGCAGATCTGGCAGGAAGAGAGATGTGCCCACATTCAGATACTGCAGCTCCCATTTGCAGTGCCTTGCTGAGAGCTCGCCTTTGTTGGCAGTTTCAGCTTCAGACCTTGACCAGGAGCCATAGAGGCACAGGAGCGTTCCCTGCTGTCAGATCTCTCAGAATGGTGAGAACCTCTCCCAGTGAAACAGGGTGGTAGGCTCGCAAGTTACTTCAGCTGGATTTGACAGGGCAAACTGATTTAATCTATCCACTTTTAAACTCGAAATTGCTGGCAACAGTAGGAATAGTACAAGATCTCTTATGCAGAGTATGTGATTTTTAGAGGAAAGTAAAAGTTTAGGCTTTAAAGTGTCAAAAAATTCTCTGAAAGTTGGTAACAATTTCAGCAGTGTATTTAAAATATTTATTGCGTTTGGCATGCAGTTCTGACTTGTATATATCCTCTGTTTAATTTAACATTTTGTTTAAGAAAATGGTGTTAAAGATAGTATTTCTGTTGCTACCAGGTAATTCGCTGGTTTGTCACTGCACAGAGATGTTTAAATTGCATGTAGCTTATCCTTTTGGAACAAAAGTTTTACTTTTGTAAAGTAACTTTACAAAAAGTTACTTTAAAGTTTAAGTTTAACTTTGTCTTACACTGGATGCCCAGTGGACGTTTTTGAACAATGTATTCCTTTAACAGAACTATCATCCATTCAGGTTTGAAAGTGGTCGGCTTAGTCAACAACCACTGAAGCAAGTAACCCCTGTCTTCAGCAGGCCCACTACAACTTCTGGTTTTGGAAATTTTTAACTGCATGCTGTATCGCAGTTTTAACAGCAGTAGAATATTCTTGATGTGGATATCAAGTTGCATATTAGTTAAGACATTGATTTAAATTTCTGTTAATGTAATTACAGATAAGCAAGCAACTGTTGCTTTAAGTGGTGCTGTATTTTAGAACAAACTCTGAAGCATGAAGTGCAGGACGTGGTTCCTTCTGGGTTTTTTTTCCATTTCTGTGCAGCATTTTAATTAAAACCTGTTTGTATGCGAGATCTGACCTGAGAATTCATTCTGTTGCTCTGAAAGAGTTGCACGTTGGCTGCACCATGTACTTACTTGTGTACTGAACATGTTTGATTCATAATAAATAAAGTACATGACAAGAAATATCTTTAATAATAAATATGCAGGCTCTTATAGGAACTGCAAATATACTTCTAGTGTTGGTTTTATCACCCATGCAGTTTGCAGTGTTTCAAAACAGTTCTCCATTGAAGTATAATTCAGTTTTTACTACCTGAGGTGTGAGAATACTCTTAAACACCTTGAATGAAAGCAGCAAACAAAACACTCCAGCAACTTGGAAGATGAAATTAGAAAGACTGAAAACGGGTGTCTTGGCAGAATGCTCCAAGGGCTAATTATTCTTGCCTCAAAGGGTGTGATAGCTCTCCATAGCTGGAAATGTTTATGTAGGATACAGTGCTTTTTCTGTTGGATACTATTGAGCTAGTGGTTTCACCCTGTGTATCCAGGTATATTTCTGTGATCCACATTACAGATGAGGTCAAGCCTTGTGCAGTAGTAGTTCTCTCTGGTGTGAAACTATATAGGCCAGCGCATGTGCACACCATATATATAAGGCTCTCCCTCATCAGTGTCAGTTGGATGGTGCTGTATAAATTCGAAATGTCAACCTTTTCCAGTACGCAGTGAGTACTATAGGGCAGTGAAAGAAGATACTTTAATTTAAAATTCCTTCTATCTTTTTCCATAATTTGATGTACAAAGTAGCTCATATTCTCCCCTGAAAACAAATAGTTCTGGAAGCATCAGAACTAATGATGCCCGAGTATCTCATAGGATGTGAGCATTGGCTGAAGATTTTTTCATATTTGAACATTGCTAAGTTGTTCGTGGGTTTTTTTTCTGTACTCTCCAGTATCTAGTAAGAGCCTGCAATAAGGTTTTCTTTGTTTCTAACAGCTGCTAGTTTTTGTAATACTTGTAGGACCGTGTAAACTTAAAACACTTTTGTCAAATGTGGCAGATGGCTTCAAAAGCTTTGGGGGAAGAAGTGCATTCTTGCCTGCATGTCTGAAATGTGATTGTATAAGACTTGTTTCCTTATGGTATTGGGCTAAATGCAAATAATGAAACCCGATAGAGTAAACTATTAGACTGGAAGAGTTTTCTTCCAGTTTTCAAATCATCTAAGCTACTTGCTATGCATTTTTTTTTCTCAGATAACACCAAGCTGTCTTCCGCTAAAGAATGTTGTCTTCCAAACCAAGGACACAGCCTCTTCTTAAGTCTAATCTGCTTTATCATGCTGCAGAATATATTTGGTAGGCAGATGTGTTCTTTCTGTCCTCAAAGGCTCTGACTCAAAGGTGATGTGCCTGACCTAATTCTTAAGTCCTGGAATCACAATGCTCTTTAATGAGGCTCCTTAGCTTTTGGCTTGTAACATGTTGGTGTCTGTGCAGTTCAGGTCACAGGTGTATGAGTACAGGACTGTGCAGACAAGTTAGAAGGTAATGTCCAAGCCAGGAAATCTGGGGTTTATTTTAATTTGTTACAAAACCTCCACGTTTGAATGCCCAAACCAGCAATATTGCTGCTATTCTGCTTTCATTTTCCCTGTGGTTGTTGTGGTCACATACAGAACAATGACTCTCCAGTAATAAAATTCTTGCAGTCTTTTGAAAATCCAGCATGACGACATTATTCCCTGCTCTGCTTCCTGAGCACTTCTCTGTCCCATTATGTTCCTTCTGAATTTGACATGATGTACCAGTTATTCCTGTACAATTTCTCCTTCCTGTGTGCCATCAGCAGAAACACTGGTACTGCGCACAAAAGCATGAGTCCCAGTGTACCTGTTGCAGCCCAAGCCTTTTGTGGCAGTAAAGCAGGGGATGTTGGAGCTCATGTCCCAAAGGTTGCTTTCAGTGACTGCCTGCCTCCTAGCCAGTAATGTGCTCCCTGAACCTTGTTCATGTACCTCTGTGTTCCCACTGCACAACAGAGATAAGGTAGAAAAGAGCTTTATTCTTTCGTCAGTCCATCATTGAGGCCAGCCCACGATGCATGTCTCTTCCCCCTATCTGAAGGTCTCCTCATCTTACTGCATGGCTCTAGCAAATAATTTAAGTCTTCCTAGACTTCAGCTTTCTTATACAGGCAGCAAATATCTTAGGCTCCACCCTGCAAGCTGCTTTGTTGCCAAAGCCTCAGAGGAAGAGCCTCACTTATGACATGTAATTTTACAATTTCTATGCCAAAAAATGTATTAAAACATTTGGGCAGTCAAGTAGGCAAAATTTAGGAAAATCCTGGAAGTTTGCCCTGCAAATTTTAATTCAGTCCCCACCCAATGCCTGTAGACATTTGCATCCTTAATTACAATGTTAGGTGCTTTTTCCCAGATAAAGCTACCCTGCTAAAGGGCAGTGCGCAATTATGACAACGTGGAGGGGAGGAAGCTCAGGATGAGATTGCTGGTTTCATTTCTCCTCTGAGTTGGAGAGTGTGATAACTGAGGCAAGTGAGTGCTCTAATGGCCCATAAAGAAGGAATTTGTTTCTGCCTCAACTTCAGGCAAGAGTTTCCTTAGTAATGCTAGGCAAGCCCTGTAAATGACAATTTGACATACAGCTGGTATCTGTATATTTTGTGGGTGAACAAGCTGAGGTACCTGGAACCTTACTTGCTGAGCGCTTGCAAGATGAGTTGAAAGAACAAAGCTGGATCAGGATGCTGAAAGTAGAAATAGAATTATTATAGTGAAACTTGAAAATGTTTGAAATGTTGCATGTAATGAAAAAGATTCTTAAAAAAGGCAAGCATTTTGTTCAACCTCAGATGTTCTTTTTGATTTTTTTAAAATGTTCTGGTTTGTGTCTAAAACATTGAAAAATCTAAATGAGCTAAGAATGAAATGAAAGTAGGAGAGATTAATGATTTTTTTCAGTGCAGTCAGATCTCCATTTTTTTCCCTTTAAATATTTTAGACTAAAAGTTTTGACAGCTGCTGCACATAACAGCAACCAACATTAATGGGCACATCTGTCTAGCCGAGTGAGATCAGACCTTTGAGGTAAGACTTTCTTTATAGGAAACACACTGAGATGCTGTTCATAGATTTGCTCATCAGCTATTGGAGGGTAAGTACTTGAGAATTCCATACAATAAATACTGTGGGAAACCATTAACTTGCGGGAATAAAAATGCAAAGCACTTGTTTCTCTTTGATAGCAAGGTATCCTGAGATGTCTTTAGTGAGGGGAGAACACCACAGACCCCGAACAGTATGTATGTGGAAGAAAGTTAAAGGTTGAATGGCAGGCTATAGTCTCATTTTTCTACTTTCAAATAACCTTATAACCAAATGTTTAAATGTTCTTTGTATTGGAAATTATGTACTTGCCTGGGTAATTGCTTTAAAGTAGAAAATGTTTTGTAAGAATGGTGAGGTACCTTCAAAGGGCAGTTTTTTAACATAAGCGTTTACTGGAAAGACCATGGGTTCTTCCCCTGTGTTTTAATAAGAGGATTACAGTGTGCTTTCATAGGCTAAAGTATAGGCTTTCATAGGCATAGGCTAACCTCTCAATAGGATGAGAGGAAATGGCCTCAAATTGCGCCAGGGGAGGTTTAGACTGGATATTAGGAAATTTTACTTCACTGAAAGGGTTATCAAGCATTGGAACAGGCTGCCCAGGGAAGTGGTTGAGTCGCCATCCCTGGAAGTATTTAAAAGACGTTTGGATGAGGTGCTTAGGGACATGGTATAGTGGTGGTCTTGGTAGTGTTAGGTTTACGGTTGGACTCGATGATCTTAAAGGTGTTTTCCAACCTATACGATTCTGTGATTCTGTAAAACCACTGTATTTCTTATGTTCAGGATTGATATTTGAATTCTTCTGTTAGGTCTGATTTGGACTTGGATCCCTTTTCATGGTCTACTGAAATGAAAGCCGTCTTTTTTCCGTCAGCTCTATAGACTTTAAAGCCAATCTGCTGCTTCATAGGGAATTAATAAAAGGGGGAATGAACAAAATAGAGTCATGATCACTAAAAGCAGCAATTTGATTACTGAACAGATGAATGGTGAACGTACAGCCTTGCTTAAAAAAAAAAACAACAAAAAAACAACCTGTGGGTAGAAAGGTTGTAGGTGGAAGGTTGTATGGGAACAGAGGCAGCCAGTATGGAAAGGTGAGAGCACAGTAGAGAAAACCTGAGCACTGACCATCCTATAAAATTAGGTTTTGAGATGGTTGTTGTGAAATAAAAGTAGGTCGTAAGGTGGGTTAGCTATTCCCTGCTGGCCTGAGTAACATTCTCTCAGGTCACAAAGAATGCCTTTGTGCTGCTCCGCTTAACTTGCTTCCAAATTGGATTGAAAAAGATATTTTTTGTGCAGAATAAGCACAGCAAGCAAGTACAAAATACTGTGCCTGGCTATTTCCACCCTTAAACCCTGGAGGAAACTTGCAAGAAACCCTGTGGATGCTGTCAGAAACAAGCAGTTCTTTTGTTCATTACTTAGAAAGTGCTGATGCAAAACTCTTCAACCTGAAACCAGAATTAAGAGTCCCCAACATAGCTCCATCAGGTTGTTGGGGTTTTTTTCCAAGTGGCAGGAAGCAAGCACATTTGAGATAACCTTGTAGTGCCATGTGTGAGGAGATGCTCTGCAATAGTGGATTCAGCAGAAAAGGCAGTTCAGCACCTGCCCTTATAGTTTTTACTTTTTATGTTCTTCAACTTCTCTATGAGCTGTATGAGAGTGTATGCAAGGAATATTTACTTTTAACAACTATTGAAATTTAGTAGGGTTTTTTAACAAATAATTCAATCCGTGGGGTTTTTAGGAATAGACTTACACCCAGGTGTTGTGGTAAGCATGTTTTCTATCCTTACTTCATCTCCTACAAGGCTTGTTGCAGAGAGCTTATAAGTAAAAACCAAGTATGAATCCCCACAGTTCCCAGCTGACACCCTGTCTGGCAAGTAAAGAAATTCTGGATGGTGCAGGTTTGTCTGGCATAATTTTCATTGAAGATTTTGTTGTCTCTAACTGCGAATGCTCTGCTTTGTGTCCTACTGGACAATGATCCTATTATTTGCTTTTCTGAGCATCCCAATATGGAGGTAACTGAGAGGTCAGATAATCAAAAGGCTGGTTTGTTCTGTGGTGCTCAGTTGTGGCGATCCTGCTTTCTAAGGCTTGTATAAATTTTAGGTTTTAACTAACTTTTTAAATTAATTTAATAATTGTCTTTAAAAAAAATCTGGACGGAAATATTTCTACAATTCAATGCTGGAGATCAAATTTCATATCGGCTCAGTTCTGACATGGTTTTTGACTCTGTTCTGATTCAGGCTCAGCTTTGTCTGACATTATTCTACTTAAAGCAGTAAGAGTCCTGTACTTGATGTGGTTACCCTGAATGCGCTCAGAATTATGTGTGCTGGAAAATAAAACATTTATGAACGGGATGGCTCACAGCAGGTGGGCCCACAGCATGAGGCTCCCCCTTCACCAAGTATCATCCCAGCTCCCCTTCGCAGATGTGCTATTCCCTTTCCTGATTGTGGATCGTGCCTTCGCAGGGATGGCCTGAAAGCACGAAGACACACGCGGCTCCTAGGAAGTAAAACAGCAGATGCGCTAGCTGAGATCTCGCACCCAAGGAGCTCAGGTGGTGCTGTAGGGTCCTTCTTGAGGTAACGGCATCCACTTCTACACCATGGGACAGAGGTACTTGAGTAAGGCAACTCTTTTCTGTTGCAGCAGTATAGCTAGTGCTTCCCCCAAAGAAGGTGCAAAAGTTCCTGTGCTAAAAACCACTTTCTGTGGTCTTCAGAGCAGCCCAGTAAAACCACAGGCTGCAGAAGTGGGTTTCCATGTTGCACATGCTGGTGTGAACCATGTACTTCCTTCCAGCCAGGACTCAAATTCCCCAGCTACGTCTCCAGAGCTCTGCACCATGTCAGTGCATCAGGCAAGACATTCGTGTTCATTCATTAAGAAGCAACTTGCTCAAAATAGGAATAAATACTGATTCTTACTCCGTAAGAGTAAGTAGGGCTCTTTAATATCACATTTATTTAGCTTTTCCTCATTTAGCTTTGACAGTACTTTACGAACAAAGACACAGGATCAAAAGCAGTTGTTTGACTTTGTACGTCTCCGTTTTCACTCTGCATTACACTTGCAGCGTGCACTTCAAGTTAGACGTTCAAATTAAGACCAGTTGGTAAAGGTCTGGACTTAAATCAGTATGGGGTAGAGAAAGTAATGCTGTAATGCTCATAGAAACTGTCACTTGTCTGAAAGGAAAGTAGCTTGCCTTAACTTTTTACATCACCTCTACCTAGAGGGTGCTGCTAAGTGTTTCTGCAGAGCAGCCTGCTGCCACAGCTGGGATGCTGCATAGCAAGTCTGTAATGTTTTGAAAGTGGCCTTTAAAGTTTGAACTTCCAGCAAGCCAGCCTTGTGTTTTCTAGTGTTGACATGTGGCTTCCAGACTTTGAAATCCAATACATGTTATGAAAATGCATGTGTTGAATTTAAACCATATTTTAATAATTTGGCCACCTGTACAATAACCTAATAATCTTAAAATAGAGAACTTGAGATCCTCTGTAAAATTATTTGTAGCAGATGTTAAATCTTCTATGTATTCTACACATTTACACGCTGGAGGACAGATATTAAACATTACCCTTACAAAAATAACCCAAAACATATTTATTTCAAAGAATTAGAATGGTTCATACCAGGAAGTGGATGCAGGAAGCTTCGTCCATTGTTGTGGTTTGTTTTAAAGGTGTGCTCAAAATGAGATGAAAAAAAGTTTCGGTCGTTACTGCAGTTGGACAAAATTATTTGAGTGTTTAAAAGATAAAAAGCCTTTTATATTTTGTTCCAGCAACTTCCTCAGCTGTTATTTTTCTAGCCCAGCTTTCTTTTTTATTTTTTTTTTTAGTACACTTCAACTCTCTGACCTTAAAGACATAATTATGGGGCACTAAATCCTACATGTCAAACCCATTCTCTGATGATTGAAAAATTACCCTTTTGATTAGAACTTGAGAGCCAGAAATGAAAACCTTGCTGGCAAGAGGCAAACTGTGCTGGTTTTAGCTGGGATAGAGTTAATTTTCTTCACAGTAGCTAGCATGGGGCTGTGTTTTGGATTTGTGCTGAAAACAGTGTTGATAACACAGGGATGTTTTAGTTATTGCTGAGCAGTGCTTACACAGAGTCAAGGCCTTTTCTGCTTCTCACCCCACCCCACCAGCGAGGAGGCTGGGGGTGCACAAGAACCTGGGAGGGGACACAGCTGGGACAGCTGACCCCAGCTGACCAAAGGGCTATTCCATACCATATGGTGTCATGCTCAGCTTATAAAGCTGGGGAAGAAGAAGGAAGGGGGAGATATTCAGAGTGATGGCGTTTGTCTTCCCAAGTAACCATTAGGCGTGATGGAGCCCTGCTGTCCTGGAGATGGCTGAACACCTGCCTGCCCGTGGGAAGGAGTGAATGAATCCCTTGTTTTGCTTTGCTTGCACATGGGGCTTTTGCTTTCCCTATTAAACTGTCTTTATCTCAACCCACGAGTTTTCTCACTTTTACTCTTCCGATTCTTTCCTCCGTCCCACCAGGGGGGAGTGAGCGGGTGGCTGTGTGGGGCTTAGTTGTTAGCTGGGGTTAAACCACGACACAAACATTATAGTCCGACATGACTGGGTAACAAGTCTCTTTAGTAGCAAAATGAAGTGCTGCTTTTAAAGATAAAGATGTTGTTGACAAGTGAACACATATATAGAGTCTCTGTTGGCGTAGCTAGCTCCAAGTGTGCAAACTCTGAATCGGCTTCAGAAACCATGCCGCTTTTAAAATCTGAGTACGTTTTGGGTTGTTTTTATTTTCCTCCTGAGGTTTTGAGTTTACCCTGTAACTATGAGGGCTAGACTTTTTCTTTTCCTTTCTTCCTTTGCCAGAACCTTAACTTTCATCACAAAGTCGCGTGTTTCCAGGAGATACGACTTTTGGAAAATCAGTAAACTTGTCTAACCCAGCAATAAAAGGATGGCCAGCCCCTACCCACTCCCTCAACTACTGCCTCCTTCTCTGTAGGAAACACCACCTCTGGCTTCTTCAGTTTGGGATAAATATCACTTTATACACTTGCCCCACTCTTCCACTTTCCCTTCTCCAATTGTGTCTCTTGTCCACCTCCCAGCCTGCCCACTCTTTGCTGGCATCCTCCTCCCTCCCCTCCCATCCTTGCATTTCAGATGTTTTCCAGCCTGAGGTGTAGGGGCAACCTCTAGACTATGTTGTACTGTGGGAAGACTCCCAGCCTTCCCCCTGGTGCTGCCGAGTTTGTTTGTGCTGGCAGCAATGGCAATAAGGGCAAATTCTGGAAAGAAAAAGTTGATGGAGGGCTGTTAAATGCACAGATTAAATGCTAGATCACCAGCAACTGGTAGGGCAGACCCAGGAGGTGTTGCTGCAGGCTTTCTCTGAGCATCTGCTCTTTCTTTCCCTCATCATCTGCCACCAGCTGCTGTGAGATGAGGTGCTGACTGGGACGTTGCTTTGACCAGCTTCAGCTCCTTTGATGTTCCCAGTGATGCGGAGCCAGAGGAGCAAGTGGTGGGCACCACCTCTGAGGTGGGAGCCGAGCAGTGCCGACCCTGCCCTATTGCAGCCTGTTACTGGTATTTCCCACAGTAGGAAAGCATGGTACAGTCACAGAAATGATGTTGTGGCTGTCAGCTCGAGATCCTAACAGGGTTAGGAAAAAGAACCAAATTTTAGAGAGAGACCACTGGTTTTGCATATATTTGTCCAAAGACAATTTGGCCATAACTTTTGGAAGAGCAGAGCCTGCACAGGTCTAACTGGGTTGTCTTACCTGCTTCAACCTCAAGGAACTAATCCAAGGTGAGGAATGAAAAGGCAGGTGCTCAGTCTTGGGCCAGAGTTGATGTGTTTTGCTTAAAGAGCAGAGTGGAATACTCTAGAGGCTGTTGACTAATTAAAACTACAAGTTTTGTTACATTTTCTGAGTTCATGAAGAAAATGGGAGCATCAGTCAGTGAACTATGCTGACTGGTGTGCTTTAGGGGTTGCCATTGAAAATCTGGCTTAGGGAGTGAAAAGTATGAGTGCCACTGCTGCTGGGGCTCATAAAGATACGTCTGGTTGGCTTTTCCTGCAGCGGGTGTTGTGTCAACCTGGATGTGACTTTTCTGTTTCTGGAGGAGACGGGAGCATGGGTGTTATGCACGCAAAAAATGTTTGCAGCTGGAGACAGGGACAGGGCAAACCTCCTCTTTTATCATAAACCAGTGCAAAACTTTTTTCATTATTAGAATAAAAATGCATCGTGCTGTAGCTTTGTGGTGCCTGAGGTGATGTTGAAATATGTGCTAACCTCTGCTTTATCTTGACATAAGCTAAAACTCATCCCAAAGGCTTTTTTTGGTTCTAAAGTATAGTGAATGTGAACATACATATGTATATATGGACTTACACATTCACTTACGGACTTTTGACATGTAAATGTTAATTTACAGTTGCTGAGATTGTATTGAGATGCCTTTGGACACTTATAGCTTCTGATCTTTTGACTTAAATAAGTGTTATTTTTCTTTTGAAGTCTGGGTTGTTTAACCACATCACAAGCAACATCACAAGCCACAAGGTAGAACATCACAAGCAACTGATGACCAAGATCTCTGTTTTGATTTTTTGGCTATATAGTTTAGCATTAAAGATGCCTGTTAGGGCTTGATAAATGGGAGCTGTAATGGCAACTGATGAGCTTCAGGTCACTACCGTGCATAACCCACTTCCCTCAGCTCCAGAGCACCAGCTAACCAACCCAAATAGCAATTATAGAGAAAAAAAGCAAAGGTCCAAGGAAATAGCACACAGACAAGGCCAGTAAATGCATGGGACTGTTACTAATTTAAAATGAAAGGACAAAAAAGGGAAGCTGGGTGATGCAAGCATCAATTCCTGTCCTGACCAAGAACTGCCTGGCTTCTGCCCGGTTCAGTCAGGATTCAGGAGTTACCCTAACGTAGTCTTGGATCTCTGATGGATGCGTGGTGTGTCCGGGTTTCTCTGGACATCTCTCTCATCCTCTCTACCTTTGATGTTTCTGGAACGTTTTTGGATTTGGTGCTCATGCTCAAACCCTCCCAGCAGGACACGCAAAGGCACCTGTATCCAGACAATCATGGACCCAAAAGGTCAGGGCCTGAAGTTCACCAACAGCACGTCTGTGGGTTAAGACGGTGTTGTTAGGGTCTTCGTGTTTCGAGTAGCGCCAGCACCGCTATTAGCAGTAGGAAGGGACGCAGGGTAGGAGCACACAGGAGTCTTCCTACAAGGGTCTTCCAGGAAGAGTGAACTGAGTGTTTGGGGCTAGTCAAAGCTGTAATGAAATATATTATTTTCCCAAGAGGGTTTTTCTCAGAGTCAGCGTAAATACCGTTGATTTCTGTGGGCTTTGGAACAGTCTTCCTTGTGCGTAAATCATATATAAATTTAATAAACACAAAATCACTGCTTTGGTCTTAATATTACTGAAGACATGAACTGAATATGTAGAAATACGCAGAAGCAGTGAAACAGTTCCTGACCTGTCGGCGGCAAAAAGGAAAGCTATAAATCTTGTAGAGTTAATGTGGAAAAGCTAATGCCTCTTCCACTGACAAAGGTTTAAAAAAATCGGTTCCCTATATCTTTAAAATCATAACATTTAAGACATGAGAAATCAGTTAGTAGCTCGTGAGATGAGAAAACAAGGGATCTTATTCCTAAAAGACCATGGTAGTGTAACCTATATACAGTCCTGTGCTTTAGCTCTCTGGATCCTGCTTTTGCACAAAATGCTTCTGTCCTGGAAACATTTCAGCAGCTCATTAGCAGTACGAAACGTGGCCTTGGTGGCTGTCAGGTTGCCGGATGGGCCGTGCTTTGGCGTGTTCAATGATTTCCTCCTCCTTTTGCCCTCAGAGTTGAAACTGTGAATATTTCTTCTTTTCTGCTTTACTGACTCAAGCAAAATAACCGTGGAAAAGCAATGTTTTGGGGTCTGTAAAAAGCAGGAAAAAATTCTGCTTTCTCAAAAAAAATGAAAAGAGAAAAGGAATTTGAAGTTGGGGGTTTTTTTGATTGAAAAGTTTAATTTGTTTAGCGATTAAGTATTTATTTCAGTGGTTTTTTAGTTTTGTTCTTTAAATCCAGGTGAATTTGGCCTTATTTTTTCTTTTAAAAAAAGGAAAAAGTAAAGGTATGAAAGCAGTCCGGGTTAAAACATCCCAAATGTGGGGGAGAGGGTTAATTTCTCCTCGTTCTTCTGTCAAAATGACGATTAAATTCATGCCAAATTCAGGGAATCCTTTTGATTTCATTCCGGTATTATTTGGTCCCCGCCCGGGCTGTTTCGCTCCCGGGCGGGACCCCGGCGCCGGTGGCGGGGGGCAGCTCCCGCCGCGGCGCCAGGGGGCGGAGCTCCGGAGGGGCGGGGCGGAGCGCGGGGGCGGGGCGGAGCGCGGGGGGCGGGGCGGAGCGCGGGGGGCGGGGCGGAGCGCGGGGGGCGGGGCGGAGCTGGGGGGCGGGGCGGAGCGCGGGGGGGCGGGGCGGGCGGGGCGCGGTGCGGCCGCGCGGGGGCGCTGTGTGCCAGCGGCAGGCTGTTGCCGGGCAGCCGGGAGGGCAGCGGCCCTGTGGTGGCTGCGGCCCCGGCCCCGGCCCCGGCCCCGGCCCCGGCCCCGGCCCAGACCCCGGGCCTGAGCGCGGAAACCGCCGCGGGAGGTGGCGGCGAGGCTTCGCCGGCACCACCTGAGGCCCCGGCCGAACGCGGGGCGTGCTCCCGCAGCAACGGGTCGCCCCGTTTCCCCGCGGGACGGTGTGCCCGGCCGCGGCGCCTCAGTGGCTGCGCCTCAGCGGGCCCTGCCGCTGGGGCGGCGGTTCAGCCCCGGGTAAGGCCTGGGCGCTCCGGCGCTCGAAATTGTTTTTCCCACATGTAAATATTGGCGCTTTCGGTTGGTTTTATGTGGCTGCTCTCAGGAGACGAAACGATCGCAGGTTTCTTTAGTAAGGTGGCAGCCGCGTGGGCTTTTTTCCCCTTTTTCAGGGTTTTAGGGGCCCTCGGTTTTGTAGGACCAATGCAACGCTGAACCAGGAGAGCTCTGCACATACATCTGACTAGTAACGCCGGCCGTTACCCTGCCGCTTTCCCAAGTGCACCTCGTGTGCGTTTTCCCTCTCCAGCCCCGGCAGTATTTTATGTAAAACCTGCTGGTATGTTAACTATTTTAGTTATTTATCAGCACCATCCATCAGCAATTTGCTGTTGTGATTGGCACCGATTTTACAGCGCTCTGCTTTTTCTGTTGCCGTGATAACATATATTGTGCCATGTTTTTAGATCCTGGCCGATTTCCCCATATGGTTTCCATATGGGAACATGCTGCTCTTGTTAGCCACCTTCGAAGCAGCCCGTCAGCCAGGTCCCCGCTCAGAAACAAATAAATTGTCTAGTGTCTACTGTATTTCCTTTCAGGCCGCACTCTCCACTTTAAACTTGGCAGCGTTTCAGAACAATCAAAATCCAATCAGCGGCCGTGCTAACTCCATATGTTTTATTTCCAGACTACGCGAGGCGGAGGAAGCTGAAACTATTTTCGGCGTGTAGCAATGTTTAGGGTGACATGCCACAGATCGCGCTGCACGTTTTCCGCTATTACCCAAAGCCCCATTCAGTGAAGAGAGGTGCTCAGGTTTCATGCAGAAAGCTGTGGCTGGCCAAGTACTGCAGATCAAATTAGTTTTCCTGGAAAGTGGAGCACCTCTAATAGAGAGTGAAACGAATGTAAACTACAATTAGTTCGATGTGTTGGAAATATGCCGGAGTCCTCTGGGGCTGAGCCTTACAACATAAGCAAACTTGACGGGTTACCTTTCTTTAAATGGTGTTTTAAACGCAGTGATTACTCCTGTCAGGGGTCTGTTGGCATGTTCTATTGGGTTGTGTGCTGGAGTCCCTCAGTCAGTCTCCTTCTGCCTCTAAAAACGGTGTAGCCTGTGTCTGGATGTAGAATAGCATGTCGGGAGGAATGCCTGTGCACAGGCAACAGTAGTTGCCTGGCATCCCTCCGGGATCGGGCTTCTCACCGCAAGTTTGAGCAGTGTCTGTTTATTTTGCCCTGATGTGTACTAAAATAGTTGTCAGGTGACGACTGCAGTGCCTGACCTGTGTTGGCAGGATCGCCCATGTTTGTGGCAGCTGACCTGCCTGTGCTTTATTGAGGTGGAAGCTGGGTGTTACAGAGTCAGGTTAGTGCCTGCGGTCTTGCAGCATCCTGCATCAGAGGCGGGTTTGGACCTATGTAAGGTGCCAGGCACAGTGGCAGGCAGCAGAGGGACATGGAGCTGAGGAAGGATCTTGCTTAAAAGCAGGCAGGAGGTATGAGGCGGTGTTGGGACTTGGGCTTGCACCTCTGGAGCGCAGACACCAGGAGCCAGCTCTCAGAACAAATTGTTCCTGCTCGGAGAAGTGCTCCTGTTACGGTGCATAGGGGGAAAAAGTCAAGCAAACATGAGGAAGACTCACCTTGCACACAGGAAAACCAGTCCCAATCGCAAAGGGATCACAGTTCTCACTTAGGGGCATGCGAGGAGGAGAGCAAGAGGGTAGGTTCAGGTTGGTAGCAACTCAAGCACGTGTTTTTCCCTGGGCCAGCCATGTGAGTAAAGAGTTGCAGACTGATTCCACGGAGGCTGAAAAGCAGCAGCACTCTCATCTCCCAGTCTGTGGTCCTGTTGCATTGCTCCATTTCCCTCTGGCTGCGTGTTGCGAGTCTGTCGTAGCGCAAGTGAAGCCCTCCATTTTGAGATTTTTCCTGAAAGAAAGTTGTAGCCTGTTCTGTGAGCATACAACAGAGTGGGGAGAGCTTGCTGCCGAAGTGCAGGAAGCACCAGCAGAGCTGTTGAATGTTAATCCAATATTTAATGTTCAGTGGGTTGCCAGTAGTTATAAAACCGTTCATATGGTTTGATGGCTGTATACAGCTTTCCGTGGTTACTTTACATCTGGCTTCAAGAGTGATGGATTTGAGAATACCACTAGGATGTCTGTTAGGAAACACTGTGAGGCCTTAGGAAAGGCAATAAACCAAGATTTGTCATTGTCAGGGAGCTGGCTTGAAGGATGCATTGAAAAAGCACTCTGCATGACCTTCGAGTGCAGAACAAAGTCAAGCTCCCAGGCATCAAAGTAATGCCACATGTCAGGAAAACCCGACACGGATGGAAAGCCTAGAAGGTGATAGCCAGCATGAGGCAAATGTGCAGATCAATGCTAATTAAGTGAGTAGTAACGTTTGAGTGAAATAGCTGTCGGTCCGTTCGGCTGTGGTGTTTGACGATGCAAAATGCCAGTGAACATTGGGGAAGCAACACATAAGCGAAAGTCCCAGACCCCCTCCTCTTCCCCAGGCTCTCTGGAAGGAAAACACGGTGCTGCGCATGCAGCTCTCCCATCAAGAGAAGGGAGACCGACGTGGGGGTGAGAGGTGTCAGTGATGCCTGTATGGTGCTCCTGGAGGGCGTGCGCTTGGCAGGGGCTGCAGGCTGCGCCAGTGGAGAGCATGGCCGTGTTGATTCCTGAGTGTGCTCCCAACCAAAAAAAGCTTTGTTCAGGTCAATGACGAAGGAGGGTAAAGGAGACATGGGAAAGAGTGCTCGAGCGGATGGTTTGGGTATCTATAGATTGTTAATGTTTTGGGTTCAAATCAGAAAACCATAAGGGCTTTGGGGTGACAAAGTAGGCATGACTAGTGCCTACATCTGCTTTTTCTAATTTTTTTTTCCTTTGGAAGCAGAAACGTCCTTCCTAAGGCATAGACACACAGACAATTTTTACCAGGTAAATATTTACCTTTTAAGTGTGAACGTTTGTGTGACAACTGAGGGGAGTGCAAAGCTGGCTTTGCACTCTCTGAGGAGGATGGAAGTCCAGGAGAGTTTGGGACACATGAACACCAGGGGCTCAGATTTGTCAGCAGCAATATCCAGTTCTATAAGAACTCAGAAATAAAACAGGGGGGTTTTTTTCTTTGCAAATCTCCTTTTTCTCATTTTGTTACACAGTCTTGTTCACCTCCTGGGTTCAATAAGCCTTTTCAAGCTTTTTTTTCCTGCACCTTTTGAGTCTTTCCAGTCTTTTCTAAATCCCGACCCACGTCCTCTCTTTGTGAAGCATTTTCTTTTCCTTCCTCATTACCGCTGTTATTTGTTTTTCACAATTGCCTTGCAAGCTGTTCCTTCCTTCCCTCCAGTTTTCTTGGTTTATTTGCACATCCCGGCTTGTTTTTGTTTCTGGAAGGAAAAAATGCAGAGGCTTACATGAAGTATTACACAAAATAAAAGGTATGGTTTCCATCATTGTTTTCCTTTACAGTAGTTAGCTTCTTCACCATACGCTTAAATGAACCCTCCAAGTCATCCTGTAGGTGTGCTCAGGCTTCACCCATTTCCTGGAGCAGCGTTAGTGGCTGCATCTGGCTGCAGGGCCTGTCCTCGAGCCGTGCGGGGAACAGGATGTGTCCTCTCTTCTTTTTCTTGCTTTCCTCAGTAGGATGTTTGCTCTGTTGGCCTATAGAGGATGGCTGTTTCAATAGGACCAGATAGGAACAGGTCATAGGGATTAATATTTTTAATTGCATTTTAATTTAATTTTTTTTTATTTTAATCTGGCCAGGGTTAGAGGATTGCGTCTTTCCCTCCCTGCCATCACCCAAACACTGAATGCAGAAAGAGCAGGATTAGCCTAATACAATCCAACAATCTATTTTCCCCATTTTTTTAACCTTTTCCATTGTGTTTAACCTAGTGAAAAGAACAGGTATAAACAATTTTCAATTCTAAGATTAATTAATTATAATTTTATCATTTGTTGTTAATTCAGTTATAAAGCATTAAGCCGAGTTATAAAGCCTTAAGCTGAACCCAGAAATCAAACAGCGAATTTTGAGATTATTTTTATAGCTGCATGTATTTCCCCTGAGAAAACCAAGAAATTAAAGTTTTGGGCTTTTATTATCCTCTTTTCCCTAGCGAGATGTGTCTTTGCTGCCTGCACAAGGAGATTTGAATAGACTGAAGGAAAAGCAGGAGAAGTCCCTCAACACTTTTGTGGTGGGAGCAACTGCCCAGGACATCTCTTGGCCCAAGGTATGTTGAATATGAGAAAAGGGTAGGAATCACTAGGAAGCAGGAGGGCAGTGTTGCTACATCGTACGAGTTTAAGTGCTCTGGTACTTGCTGCTTTACTTTAAATGCCTACATGTCTCTAAGTGGCGATATTTAATGCGATGGAGCCCCGTGTCAGGGAAACCAGGCTGCCGAGCAAAGCCCTGGCATTTGCTCCCTGTTCCTCTGCTGTAAGTTCAGCTTTGGGTCCCTGCTGGGACATTTTCTTTGTGAAATGAAATCGTGGTTTATGACGCACATCCACAAGTCAAAGTTTTTCTTTCTGGCAGCATTTGAAAATGGAGCCATATTTTGTTTTTGTCTATAGTACAGAATTATGTTTTTACCAACAATTTTGTTCACATTGGATTTTTTGTTTTACAGACAATGTTTTTGAGCAACACTGCTGTTAGTGTAAGTGCACTATTTCTAATTGTGCCCAAAATTAATTGTGTGAGTTCCTGCGGAAAATACATTTAAAACAGAAAAAAAATTAAATAGGACCTACTTCGTTTATATGTGTTTGCCAGAGGTTTCATTTGGGGGGAAAAGATAAAATGCTGTTCAGTGACAGCATTTTAACTCACGCTAAAAATGATAAATTAATTCAAATAGCTGGCCTCCAGCCTGTGCGCAAGCATATACCTAAGCACGCTTGTGCATACCTATTATGATAAGGCATATTAGGCTGATTTATAGAATTATTTTGTTGTTTTTTGCTTGCTGCAAAGTGTCAGTTTTACAATGACTCACATCGTAGAGAAAGAGAAAACCAATATTTGAAATTATTGTTGCTGTCTTCCTGCTTGAGTTCCCTTCAGTATCAGTGAAATCAGTAAGAACTTTGTGTTTGACCAAATGAGCTCGGGTTGGGCACTCAGGGTCGCATTGACTCTAGCTATATTTTCCTTTTTCAAATGGGTCCGTGGTATATTTGATATTTAACCCGAATGTCCCACAAATTTAGATGCAGAGCTAAATACACATGCAAATGGGATAACAGTAAAGCCTGGGAAAGGCTTACAGCTTATTTAGTGCCTCCAAGTCTGTAAGGTGCATGCTGAGTAGAAACAGAAAACTAACAAGTAAACCTTCTTGGGGTCCAGCCCTGTGATAGGATGCGTCTTGATGCTTGAGGATGTAACCGCTGCCCTCACACCACACAGGCACACCAGTCCTGCACCTGGTGAGCGAATTTTGTGGTGAGCATGAAGAATGAACTCTGAGTTGAAGTGGCAAAAGGTAATTTTCAGCACCAGCTTTTCCCCCCGCGGGTACTGTCCTTCTGGGCTTGGTGGGGGTGTTGGCACCTCCAGAGGTTGCCTGATTTCACGACTTCTGGTTGTTGCTTTTCCAGGTGTGGTGAGGACTTTGGAGTGACTAGCCTGGCAGCCAGTGGCTGTCAGCAGAGACCACTGAAGGCTGTGGCAGAATGTGGCTGTCTGGGGAATCGGGAAATTTATACACAGGATACAGAGAGAAAGATCAGAAGTCCATTAAAATGATGGGGTGCAGACAGAGCGGAGGAGAGCGGGAGAGCCAGCCATAGCAGTTAGATTTTCTGCCTGGGACATTTCAAGCCAGATGAAGGTCTAATGGGACAGGCAGGATCAGTAGCTGAGCTTCAGCCTTTTTTGACCGGGCACTTGTGCTGTACGCACCGCCTTTCCTTTACAGACCCTCAGACAAGATGGCTTATCTTAATTTTCCCCTGATTGTGTCCCTCTGTTTTTAAGAGCACAGTCTTCATGGTAATCCCATGGTTCCTTGCTCCCCTGGGGTCTCTCCATCTCCCCGTCTCCCCTGGCTGCTGTTTCATACAAGTGCAGTCCGAATGCTTTGCTGAGCTGGGACTTTGCCGTGGTGGAGATGAGGGGTGGCTCTACAGAACTGAAGGAGTGACTCTTGCAAGGAAGGGTCTGATCTGAGGTATGGCAGGTGGCACTCTGCATTTGTGTAGCCCTTCCTTATTCTGCAGACTGGAGTAAAGCACAAGTCGTGTCTCTCCTTCCGATGAGGGCCTAGCCAACAACAAATAATGTGAGCATGATCAAGGGCAAGGGAAGGAAAGTGACTCAGGGGTCATCTGTCCTTGGATATAAGGATGTAGCAGTTGCACTTACTGTTAGTGAACCCAAACTGTAAGAAATGGGTGAGTCAGTCGCACAGTTGTTGTATTGTTCCTTCTAACATTTGCAAGTGAGTGAAAAGTTTTGGAAAACTGGGGAGGGCTCACTCTTGTCTTTTGGGCATCTGCAGAAAGCGTCTAAGGGGATTGGCACCCCTGGGAGAAGTGTACTCATCGTGCCTCCTTGGTGGAAGCATTTGAAGGGGATCCTTAAGAACACAAACTGTTTTCAGAAACCAGGAGTGATGGGGAAGAAGAGCTGAACTCACTCGGCGGCGCTCAGTGTTCAGCACCTTCCTTGTCCTTGCCTCTGTGAGACAGGGACAGGAGAAATCATAAGGAGAAAATGGTTCTGAACCTATTTTTTCCAACTTTTGTTTTGTTCTTGGTTGTGTTTCTGTGGCTTCTGGTCACAGCACCTCCTTACACAAGTTAAAGTGATGTATGAGCCAGAGATGCTTTAATAAAAGTGCTGTTAAGGATCTTTTTTTTTTTTCTGAAGGATTTTCAGCTGTTAGGATAGACAGACAAACAGCACCAACGAGTCCTAGTAGACTCGTATCACACCAAATATCGTTATGTGCTGTCTCCCGTGCAGCCATTTACGCCACTGCCAAGTGAGCAGCAGAGGCTGGGTGTCCCTGGCGCCACTGAAAACGAGTGGGGGATGACTGGCTGCTTTCCCAAGCCTGTGCAGGGCTGTGGTAGGATGGATGCTGGGAGCAGTGGGTGACCGTGGGGCCCTGAACGAGGCAGCTGGGGGCTTGTGGATGCGGCTCTGGTAACCGGCAGAGCTGGCCACCTCTGGTGGTGTGTGGCTGGGCTTGCTGGGGAGGCTGCCAGTGGTGTGCTGGTGGTTGCCATCTGATGTCGATGGGCCCCTGGGGAGCTGTGGGATAATTTTAAGAAGTAACTTGTGAAAAGTGACTAAGAAAAGGAAGCCCCATGTTCACTGAACGAACAAATGAATGAACAAATAAATGAGTGAATGAAAGAAGAAGGTGCATAGGGGCTGCAGCCACAGGAGTCTGAGCCTGATCTGTGAAAATTGAGCCAGTTCTTGCTGCCTGGACTGAATACTTCAGCAGTGACCTGGTGGAAGGCTATGGCCAAACTATCTCAGAAATACTATCCCTGAAGTTTTTGGGTGTTAGAGAGGCTTGCTAAGGAATTGCTTGGGCTTTTGTAGTCTGCACCCATGTGGTTTAGAGAGGAGAGGGCAGAGCCAAGAGGACGCACACAGCAGAGGGGTGCTTTTGTCCCCGCAGCTTTGTGAGCAGCCGGCAGCTTTGAGGATGCTGCCAGGGCGAGGGGTAGGCATCCAAGTGAGGGTGTGGACTCCCAGCCCCAGAAAAGGTTATGCCAGCATTGTCAGCCCTCTACCCTCACCTCAGAAAGGGGGAGGCCAGCAGTGCAGGAGTCGACTTGTGCCCCTTGCACCTTTCTAGGATAGAGAGACACCTGGCAGTGGGAATGAGGTGGCTCTGTGGGCGGGAGGGTGCGTGGCCCTGCCTGCCCTGGGGTACAGGCCTCCTCTCGGTGACAGTCCTGGCCACCTTTTTCCCCATTCCCTTCCTTGGTTCCCTGTGCTATTCGTGATCCTTACAGCTTCCGTTTCTGTCTTGTCTTTTTCAGCCCTGCTGCTCAGCCTGGGGAATGGGGGTGCTTATCCTGTCTCATCTCCTGAGCCTGGGCTCCCCTGCAGGGCTGCTGGGGGCTTATGGCTTCTCTGATGGTTTTGCTATATTTTTGTGTGTGTCCTAGTTGATGTGAGCAGCACTGGGCCCATGGGCTGTAAAAAAATGTTAATGGAAAGAATGTGTTCCACACTGTTGTTTATTATTATTTTTTAGTGCCTAACATATGCTATTTTGTATAGGAGTAATATTTTTGAAAGTGTGTGTAAAGTGGGGCAGAGAGACATCTCATTTTAGTGCTGTAAATTTGCATTTCTGTATAGAGAGAAGAACAAACAGCAAAACCCTTCACCAGTTTAAATCAGTGCAGCTTTTTGGCATCTGTGTCAGCTCTTCTTCCACCAGAATTTGTACTGCAACACTAGGAGTAAATACAGCGGCAGAGGACAGGCATAGCATGAAGCATGTGTATTCGACACAGCAAATACTGAAGCTTAGCCAAATAGCGCTCGATGTATTGTTTGGGTGGCTTTCAACACCCCAACCAAAAATAAACACCGGTCGTGCTTCTCTCTTCACTGCGTTTAAAAGCATCCTGTAAAAAAAACAAAAACAAAAACCCAGCCCTCATGCTTTCCATCCTGTACAGCTGTGGCACACGACCTGTGAGTCAGAGACACTACCTCATGGTACAGGGGTCAGTGACAGTAAATCTGCCAGAGACTTGATGAGTGATGGCTCCGAGGGGAGAGCAATCTGGCTGTCCCAACCCTGGCAGCCAGTGGGCTTGACTAGCAGGGCCATGGCCGGGCCAGCCCGCGGCAGCCAAGCACGGCCAGCCTGGAGCCAAGTCCCTCAGGCTGGCACAGGAGGATAGCGGGGGTCTCCACTTTGCAGCTACAGAGAACAGCGGAGGTGGCAGCCCCGGGGTAGGAGCAGGACGGGATGTGCTTTGCAAGGAGGTGTGGACTGATGCCATGCGGCCGGCTGGGAGGACACAGGGAAGGAGCGGTGAGAAACCCTGCAGCTGGGAGGTTTGCAAGTGCTGCTGCATGGCGCTTGGGGTTTTAGCCCTGGCTCGAGGACTGTGCGTGGTGTTTTGCTGCCTTGGTGTTCCCAGCGAGTGTGGTGGGACCGGTCACGCGGACCACTACTCATCTGTGATCAGCCCTTTCTGTGCTTTTAGGTACTTTCCTAGGAAATGGATGACATGTCCAAAGGGCTTTGGTGTTCAGATGAAATTCAGAAACAGAAAAAACATGTGATAAGAAACTGAAAGAAGAAACCAGGGGCGTTATGTTGTTACATTGTTTTATGAATATAAAGCATCAGCTATAAAATCACTGAGGCTGATGGATGGTTTTTAACTGCACACAATCACCGTCCCAAAATTCAGTACGTGCTTTTGACAGCAAAGGAGCGTTTTATAGTTTACAGATAGATCGTGTCACTCAAGGATTTCAAAGGCCCTAGGCTGAACCCAGGTGAGGGATTGAGCTATTTCTTTTCATAATTGCCACTCTTCTCACTTATGTAGTCATTTATTGGGCATTGTTAAAACTCCGATCCTTATTCTCTATTTTTCTAAGGCCTGACCTTATCTTACACTTCTGCAGAGTCACAGAAGCAGCATAAAATTGTTCCCAACTCTATCAAAATCAGGCTCCAAAGGGGACACCACATCTATGTGACAAGAACGAGGTTGTGCCCCCAACCCTCTGCCTTTTAATCATTAATGGATTACTTTTTCAGAGATTATTTTAGGAGACTCAGTATTTGGGTATATGATGGAAGAACAGAAGTCTCAATAAAAGCATAAATGCTCAGGGAGCGAAAATAACATGTTGTAGACTGGTTGATTATTTGTCACATAAGCAATCTGTATTTAGGGAGTTACATAAAAATACAGTTTCCGTAGCGAAAAGTGAGAACACTCACCAGTGTTAGGCAGTTGGGAACAACCAGTTTATATGCAAGCTAGGAGGAGAAACATAAAGAATACCCTTCAGCTTTCCTAACCACTGTTTTACTTGGACCGCAAGGTACGCTAAATGTTGCTGAGAAAACTTAAAACTTTCTCCAACGTGCTCAAGAATTCAGATCCACGTCTTTCATTGTCACTGGCTGAGTGCACATATTTACTTGTAGGGCACTTTTAATGCAGTGTGATGGAGACATTAAGCTTGAGCCTGGTCTAGTATTCTGAAAATAACTCACCATTTGGGAGGAGAATAAAGGGTGTTAATCTCAGCTCCTTGGCTGAAATTCCTAGTAAAGTTTTTACTTCTTCATTTCCAAGAATAGGCGCAGTGTTCCTCAAGAAATAATTCATATTCAGAGTGTTACTCTGTATATAAAATTTCAGTGCACCAGTGCACAACTAATCCTTAGAAGGAAAAGTTGCCCTCAAAAATCTAGCCAGCTCTGCAATACTTAATGTATATGGACTTGAATGATAGGCAAAATGTTGAAAGAATTAAGTTAAATGTATTTCAGGGGGAAAAAAACATTAGGAAAACTCTTGGGCAAATCTTTTACAGATGGCAGACAGCTTAATTGCTGTGGTAAACTTGTCTGACATTTTTGGAAAAATTTGGGTGCTACAGTAATCCAGAGAACCCAATGGGCCTGGGTTTAAATGGCTTGAAACAAAGACGTGCACGTCTTCGTCTTAGCTGGGTTGCTAAAGTTTCACCCAGGGTTTTGGGGGTGAGTTTTTTTCCTTCCTTTATTTTTTTCCATTTAACTCCTTTTAACCAATTTAAAAGTTGTACACGTATTATTTGGACAGGAAAGCAACAGAGGCCTTAAATGAAGTGAATGAGGCTACAGTATTCCTCTGTACCAAATGTCTTCCTGGAAAGTTTTATGCTGTACACAGCTGGACAAACTTTAGGGAAAAAAAAACTTTTTTTTTTTTTTTTTGCATGGAGCATTGTGCAGGACACAACACTAACTGGAGGAGCACAGCCTCTGGCTGTTGGTGGAAGTGTAAAGGCTCAGGTGCAATTTCTTGCTCCTCGCTCCCCAGTCTGGTGACCAAATCGGCATCCAATGCTGGTGTGTAACGTGGCTGCTTCTCCCATTCCTTGCTGAACGGCTCCTTCATCTGGAGTTCATGAGCACACACGTCACTTGCCCTTTTTTTAATAGATTACCACTGTATGTCTAAATTGAAGTGCCTGTGTTGAGCTAAATTGTAATATTTTCCTTATTTGCCAGCGAGTAGGTACGAAGAGAGAGGCGCAGATCAGTGTGATACTCGGCTCTTATTCTTTCCACTACATCTACTTTCTTCATCAACAAGCTGCAGCTGAAAGATAAACTCTTATCTTCTTCTGCAAAATCAGTCCATGCTTCCCTTTCTTGAGAAGCTATTTCTTCTAGCACTCTGTTTACACAAATAGAAAAATTTAATGTCGTTCCCATAATTTGAATGGGAATTAGAATAGAATAGAATTATTATTCAATTATATCCCTTTTTATTTAAAGCCCACATTATCTTGTATGCATGTTTGATTTTTCGTTGTCTTTTTTTTCTTCTTCTTCTTTCAACTTCTTACTAGGCAAATCCCGTGCTCTCCTTGGGTCTGGGCTCACCGTATGGCCTGGGACTGAGATGCCCTGCGTGTGCTGTACCGTATATATGCCAAAGGGAGTGCAAGCGTGTCCCATGCTGGCTGCAGACCTCCCTGTGTGTGGCTCATCTGGTGGCCCAGCACTTTGAGGGTCTGTCCCGGACACTATCAATTACTGGTGTGATGGGAGCGGGGTTTGCATGGATGTCCTGAAGCCAGTGTTGCTTTTGGTGTCTGTCGCTCATTGTGTAGCTGAGGATTTATTCCGTTCTTCTGCTTCTCCATTTGGTTTGCCATGTCCTGTCTTTGCCTTAGCAACTTTCTGTAATAAATTTTCCCCTACAGAGAAGGTATTTGTCATAATAATGAGCAGCAGAAAACAATTCCCGTGTGCCTCAGAGAATACAGCCATCATGAAAGCTCATCTGTCAGTGGGTACGGTGCTGGGATGCTCTCTGATGTAGTGTTTCACATTACAAGTGTTGTGTTTCAGAGTCTGATATCTAATAGTATACGTGTTTTACACTGGGTAATTTACACACATAATATTTTGCATTTGCTGGAAACTTTGAGTGAGACTTGTACCAAATCAAGTTACTGATGTGCAAGTGTTTGCAGGTTTAGAGGTAGAGGAGTCTATTTCTGTTTCTGGTTTTCAGATACTTTCTGCATAAGCATTACCCAGGCTGATTTAATTGTTGCTCAATTCTTCTAGCTCTTAAAAAACAAAAAAAAAGTATCTTATTTTTTGTTTCTCTCAGACATGTGTTGCTTTTAAAGGCTGATAAAGTGCTGCGTATGCTGTTCCTCTAAGGGTGGGTCTGGGTCTAGTCTCTCTCACTGCATGTTTCTCTCCTTTAGGGACAATCTCCCTGGGAGTGAGTGATCCCCCAAAGGATAATATGATTTCAAGATGAAAATATACCTGGCAGGGAAGTGGGATCAGGATTATACAGTAGTGTCATTCCTCAAAAATCATAGTATTTTAAAAAAAAATTTCCCTGAATATTTCATTCACTGGCCTAGGTTTACCCCCTAAGAGGTGGCATTTTCAGGGTTTTCCTCTACAAGGTGAGCGACTGGCACTGCTTGTTTGCAGGTCAGTGCCTCCACGGGCCACTGAACCACAAGAGTTTTCAGCGTCCAAGGCAGGCACTGTGTCCCAGCAAGGGGGGACTGATGCTGAGGCACCCCAGGAAAGGGTCTGTGCTACTTTGTGATTTCCTTAACGAGGCTTTGCAGAAGCCCCAGGGGTTACAGCGAGGGGGCTGGATGGGCTGTGCGGGGTCACCGGGGAGCGGACCTGGGTGGTGGAGAGAGGGCAGCAGAGCCAGCTGGAGGTGTGCCGGGGGAAACCCTGTTATCTTGGGGGCAAGGCAGTGGGAAACCCCACCATGATGTGGGTTGAGGAGCTTTGGGAGTTTAGGCTGAGGAGGGATAAGGGCTGCCTATGGGGACCCTGCACTGGGGGTGCGTGCCATGGGCTGGGGAGAGGTCAGCGTGGGCAGGATTTCCAGAGGAGACAGGTGGGTCACCTTCCCCACCAGCCTGGCAGAAGCCCCATGGACATTGCAGGGCATGAGGGACTAAACTGCCAGAGGCAAGCTGGGGAAATGGGTCCCCCAGTGCTGGCGCTGGGGAGGGGCTCTTCCCCACCAGGTTTGACGACTGCCATGGTGAAATCCCTCCAAGATGCCACTGCTTTGGTTGTGGTGCAGTTCAAGCTCTGCTGACATGCCCATGACACCTTCCATTAAAAAGCAAAGCAAACAAACAAACAAAAAAGAGAAGGTTCAGGACAGGTGCTGCTGTCAGTTGCTTTCTGGTTGAACTGGGAGATATTTTTTCTGTCTCTCCTCTTTACCTGTCTCTGCATACATACTCTGCCACTGAAGGCACTGGTCTGGGCTTCCCTGCACACTGCGGAGTGCTGCATGTTTTGGTTTCCCTGCAGAGTGTGGTGTGGTGCACCTGGAGGAGGCAGAAGATGGTGTTTGGCATGTTTGGTGCAGCTCACGGGCTTCAGGAGTGGAGTTGTTTTTTTCTCTATGAACAATCTCAAATAACCAGCACCTTTCTGGATGTGTTTTTTAAATATCTTAACAGCCTGCTATTACATCTGCTAATGTGTTTTCAAATGCTCTTTGCAAGGCTGGCTGTCCCTGCTAATGAGCTACCGCTTCTGTGAGGAGAACGGCCCTGGGGATTTTGTGGTCCTGCGGGAAACAGGTGTTTCTGTTTGAATATGCCTTTTTTTTTGCATTTTTTCCTTGAATACAAAGCATAAGCTTCTGCAAAGCAGCTGACAGAGCCATCTGAGCTCAGGCACCTGGAATATCCCACCTGTGACCCTACTGCTGGAATTTTCCCACTGCCTTACTGGAGAGAGGTGTCTGCTCTCCAGAAGAAATAGGGATTCCTGCACAGATCTTCTGATTAACTGCAACCCTATCCCTGTGTGCCTGAAAAAGGCAGCAAGTGCAGGCTGTGTGAATGGAGTAAGCTATGCTTGTAGTCCTCTTGCTTTTCTTCCATCAGCATCTCTACCCAACAGTGGAGGAACTCTTCTGGTTGGCGTTTCTCTCTCTTCCCTGCATACTGAAAGCCAGCACTACTGCCGAGCTTGTGGGTGGTGCAAGCACCACGCAGCCTGCCTAGAAAGGAAGACCTGGGGAGAGTGGGATGGGAAGTGCAGATTATACCCATAAAAGGATGAGGAAGGTGCCTCTTTGGCCATCGAGTTGCGGGGGAACCACTTGATGAGCAACTCTTTGACTCAGCTGGAGCCCTGCAGGAGTTCCTGCATAAGTGCGGCCATCCAGCCCTCCTTCAGGACTGGCTGTGACAAAAACCCACGGTTTCCCTGGCAACACTGGGTGAAACCCTCTAGTTGCTGCAGTAAACGGGTGTTTTCGTAGTGTCTTGAATGGGACTGTGCTGTTGCAACAAATGGCTGTTGTTTACTATGATGCCTCACATGAAACCTCCTCTCTAGTCAGTGGAGAGAGCCAGGAACTTCCAGAGAGTGATTAATCCCAGCTATTTTAGACACTGACTTCAGGATGGGGTGGTTCATCCGCTACGATTTTTTAATCTCCCTCCATTGAAGGCTCTGCTGTCAAGATCTCCAGCTTCCATGAGATGAGATGAGATAGATTGGTTGCTTTATCCCACAAACGTGGGACCAGAAAGATCTCATTCCCTCTATGAGGCGGTTTTAGGTCTTCCTGTTTTATGTCAAGACTGTAATTTGCTCAGTGGGACATACAATGGAAAGATTATTGTCTCCTCGAGGGAATCTGGTCCCGTGTTTGTGGAATAAGTAACAAAATGTTAATAACTGGCTTTGTTCATCATTATTCCTAAAAATAGAGACAGCGGGTACCTCCAGAAGGGTGCATTTGGGTTTAAAATGGGCAACGAGTCCATTACAAGAACCTGGGAAGGATGGGTTCCTTTTTTCTGCAAATTAGCAGAATTCACGTAGATCTTTTTTTTAGGGAGGTAAAGAGTGCTGAAAAATTAAGCGAAATATGAAAGTAATTCTACCTGTTTTTAAAAGGTTACTTTGTGATTTGAGAGAAAAAAAGGCAAATCTCCACTTTTCCTTCCTTTTGTAACATGGAAGAAAATTGATCCAAGTGCTTGATAAGTGTTGTTTGAGAGTTTAAATACCTGAGATGTCACAGTTCTCTGGGATCCCAGCATTTCTTTCGGAGAAAGTGGGAAGAGCTGGACTGTGTAAGCCAGGTCGTCTTCTTGCAGTGCCCTCTGATCTTCCTCTTTTCTATGTACGGGCCGGCTGATTTAAACAGCCTGCTTTAATTCAGTGTTTCGGTTTGCACAGAGCACATGTAAGTGCAACACGCAGCACCCAGACAGTATTTGTCTGTAAAAGATGGCAGAACCCTGATGTCTTTGTGTCTTCTTTCAGAAACGCAGTGTGGATCCTGTCAGAGGGTTGGCTGCTTCATGGTGGGGTGAGCGAAAGTTGAGATGTGACAGGTATTTAAGGGGTGATGGAGCAGCAGGCTTGGCCTGGAAATCAGGGAGCCTTGGCCATCCTCTTTCGGTCTGGCCATGGTGACAGCCCTGGGGACATCAGTCCTCCCATTGCTCACAGGGTGACAGTAGCAGCAGAGGGCAGTCGCACAAGGTCGGCTGTCCCGCAGCGGCATGGCACCGTGTCCTGCTCTGCTGCTTCTCTGCTGAGCCCGCTCCTGGTGTGGGTGGTCGGATGGAGGCAAATGCAGGCCGTCATCCGACTTGGTTCCTAGCCTTGAGCTGGCAGAGTTTGCTGACTGCATTTGAACCCATGGCAAGCTGTGGGATTCCTGTTTGCTATACTGCCATTCAGTAAAAAGGAATTTTTCTTTCTGTTTTAATGCTAGATGGCAGTAACACAGTGACAAGAGAGTCTCATAAGTAGAGGCAGATTTTCTCCCCCTCCCCCCCCCTTTAAAAAACTGTAAGGGACGTAAACTGCTGTTTAGTAAATTAATTAATTTTCTCATCTGGTGTTGTAGATGAATAACTGCATTGAATAATATATAAATTTATCTGGTCTGTTGGTTTAATCTGCTGAGGAAGGTCTTTACAGCAGGCGACACAGTATATGTCATTCCTGCTCCCTGAGCATGTTATAAAACCAGGTTTGCTTGAATCTTGAAAATACTGTATTTCAAACTTGACTGCTAAGCAACTGCTGCTCAGGGCGACTGAAAGCATTCTCTGTCTGGAGACCTGCAAGCATTTTGCAGACAAAACCCATGCCCTGCTCCCTCTTTCCAGCGAGGAAGCAGGGGTATGGCCGGGTGTCCTCAGGGCATAGCCTCAGAGCAGGCACAGTGCTGAGCCCTGCACTGTGAGTTGCTTGGCGCCAGCACCCCCTGCTTTAATATCAACGTGACAAATAAACTTGTCATCCTAACAGCGCCATAGGCATGGCACAGGGACCCTGGTAAGGAGAAGTAATACCTTTCATTAGGA
Organism: Ciconia boyciana; assembly: GCF_034638445.1. NCBI lineage: Eukaryota > Metazoa > Chordata > Aves > Ciconiiformes > Ciconiidae > Ciconia > Ciconia boyciana. The sequence continues at coordinate 120,243,868 of NC_132934.1, read as the reverse complement.
AGAGGGATAATAGGAGAAAAGCCCAGAGGCTTTCCAGGCATGACATCCTTTCCCGTTGCTTATATGCTACCATGTGCCTAACCTGTCCCGTGGCATTTATGCCTGAAGCCTTTTGCAAGCCTGTTGCTACAATATCTGTAGTTATGAAACAAACCCCAGAAATAGGATTCCTGTTCTGCCACCCACCCAGGCCAGGGCAAAGCGGGAGGCAGTGTCTGCTGGAAAGAGGTGCTTTTAGCAGCACTTCAGAGGGAATCTGAATGCTAACAGTGAGGAAGCAGTGAGATTAGTTGTGCTAAAAACAAAAACAACTTACCCACATTTAACACTTTGTGGGAGAGATGTAATTCTTTACTTTTGTATGTATGACATTAATTTGATTTAATATTGAGCAGATTATGGACAGGTGGAAACCAGCCCATAGTCTACTGTAATGTCCAAGTGGAAATATGAGTATAGTGTGCTAATTTACCAAGGATGGTCAAAGTAACATATGTCTGAATGTATTTCTGTTGCAGGGGCTCTTAAAAAAAACCCCAAACCAAAACACCAAAGCAGAAGATGGTGGCAGAATATTCAAGTTCTCTGATTCTATGTTCATTATGGTCTCTAGTCCACCTCACTCTGCTCTGCTGGCAAGTTGCAAAATGATAGCATTTTATCCTGCTGTTTACCGGTCTAAGCAAAAGCTCCTTTCTTTTTAAATATGCACTTCCCATGCATACTTGACTACTGAAGTGAATAGGAGCTTTGTAAATGGAAGCACAATATGATTCAGCTCTCAAAGGTGTGGAAATTTCATCTTTAGATACTCGGAGGAATATGTTCTGAGTTGTTTTTTCCTGTATGTACCCGAGTCGCGTTTAGTTGACAGCTAACGTTTCTAGCCAGGTAATGAGTGTATTTCTCAGAAATTGCACACAGAGGATTTCTTACGGGTGTTCTTCAGTCCCTTCCTATTTTTAGAGTTGCATTCACAGTACTTCTCTCTCCATTATAATAAGGCAGCAGGTGTTCAGTTAAACTAAATAATTGTCAAATGTTGTATTCCTCTTTTTTACAGGCAGGGCCGAGAGGGCCCTACCTGTAAAATTTTCTAGAGTTGATTTGGGGGGGTGGGGAGGGGGAAGATCTGAGCATAACGGAAGCTCGCTTTGAATAGGGGTCAAATGTTAATTGATTCAATAGAAAAAATGCAATGTTTTCATGGAATCGTGGAAAAATTTGGCTTGGAAGGGACCTCTGGAGGCCCCTAGCCCTGTCCCCGCATCCCAGCATGGGTAACTGCAAAGCCAGATTGCTCGAGCGCTTGTCCAGTTGAGTTTTGACACTGCAGTTTGGAGACTGCTGGAGGTTGCAGAGGAGTTTGTTACAGCCATCCAAAATGAATCCAAGACGAAATGTCAGGTGAGTGAATGCTGTCCCTGGATGGGTGCTTTG